>NW_006434373.1:8058945-8063070 GCF_000325575.1 Pteropus alecto
CCCCAGAAAGCATACAATAGAGCTCTTATCATGCTACTTGCATCTCTTCAGATTTGTTAGACAGCCTACATTCTGATGGGGCGATAAGAAAAAAAGATAGAATGCTATGTGTTTTACGTGATGCAGAGAAATTGCAGGCAATTACAAAGTCTACTTTAAAAATGCTGGGTTTTTTTCCTCTGAGCAAATTTCAGTATTTTCATTTAAGAATCAGAGAAAACACTTTTCTGGTGAAGTGGATAAATGGGTAAGCAAAAACAAAAGGAGACAATAACGACCAAACTTGTAGCCTTATGGAATTATAAGCAGAATGTATGCCTACTGGCCCAATTCTCTAAAATAGTTTCCAAAATAATACACTCTATGGCTTGCATTCATCTTTTGTATGAATCATTATGCTATCATTTACCTTTCCAGAAGGTATTTTAACAAATAACTTCCTCTCCAATCAAACTATTTAGAAGTATGAGTTCAGCTTTTCTTTCAGCTCCTTCTAAATCTAATTCAAACATCCTGTAGTTTTGTTTCTTTGATCTTTCATAGTCCTGTGAAGTCTTGAGCCTAAGCTACATTCATAGAAAAACTTTCTCCATAGCAATATAAATAGTAAAATTTCTAACACACGTATTTTCAGGAATAGATACTCATTCTTTATTTCATTCATTTGTAGATTCATTCAAATAACATTTCTTGTACATCATCTATTGTCAAAGCACCGTGTTAAGAACCAAAACTGAAGCAAATATAGTCAACCTTAATGATGTGTCAGTCGTACAAGGAATTACAAAACGTATACACAACTAAAAAGTAAACTAAGAGAAGTATAAATAAAGTGTTTTGGAGTTCAGAGGAGGTAAAGACTAATTCCATCCTAGATATTAAGATGATGGATGATTTCACAGAGAATGTGTCATTTAAACTGGGAATGACTAGCTAGGATTTGGTCATTTGGAAGTGGTAGAAGAGGAAGTGAAAAGAGAATGCCATGGCTGGGGACACAAGACCAACAAAGGTGAGAGAACATGAGGTATAGGAATAGAGAACAGTATTCCTTTTGATTTGCTTACAGCAATGGCTCGTGAAGAAGGGGAATGATGCAAAACACATTATTAGAATATGTTAAAACTAGATCAAAGTAAGTCAGCTGATAAATTGCTCTATTATAAAGAGAATGGGAAATCTCTGAAAGGTTTGGAGCGTGTGAGTAAATACTCAAAGGTTGTTTGGGGGAGATTGCCATCTTTGTGTAAAAAGTAGAGTGGCACACAGCTGGAGACAAGACCAGTTAGGAGGCTACTTCAGAATCACACACGAGAGGGAAGGAAAAAGCCAAAGGGTGTGAGGAATACCTCAGAGATAGAATATATGACTTAACAATAGAATAGATAGAAGGGAGAAGTAAAAGGGAAGTAATCAAAGAGCCTTGAGTATCTAGAAGAATCATGATGCCTTGCATAAGCAACACAGTAGAAGGAAACAAAAGATAATAAGTTTATTTCCACACATAGAAATTTGTGTAGTATTCCTGAACATTTTAGGTTCATCTCCCAACACAGCAAGTTGTGCCAAATAATTTATAGAAGGTATCTGTGTTGTATAACTATTTTGTTAATTCTAAAGCAACCTCTGCCTTTTCAATACTTTTGACACGGTCTCCCACTTAATCTGCTTCTTTCTGAATTCACAGCAGTTAGCATTTCCAACTGATGGTTGGCTTGCCACCACCCCCACTCACCCATGGCTCATGCCCTCCATGTTGACTGTCCACTGACTTCAGACTGCCCTTAAGTAATGGATTTTTTAGCTCAGCACCAGCAATCTCTCACCAGGACTTTCCTGGTAGAATGACCGACTAGACACAGCAGATTCAAGGAGCTTCCCAGCTGGATGGCGGGGCCCAAACAGAATCTGCAATGTTAAAGGGATGGCCAAATAAAGATGGTCATCATTTGGAAATAACATGATTGGAGTTGAGAGTTCCAAAATGTTGCGAGATCTTATGACAATTGTCCACTACAGTAAGAGTGGCAGTAAAATGTACCTGCCTATCCTGCAGGATAGTTGGTGTCTATGAGAGGAAGGAGCCCTGTGAGGAAGGTAGGGCAGGAAAGTTCACACACATGGTATCATACACAACTTGGATGTTTGTATAAAATGAGGGTGGACAGGGAGTAAGATCTATTTTACAACAATGACCCTGCAGCCTGAGTGTGCCCTTTGGCAGCTCAGGGATGCTGAAGGACTGCTGGTGGCCCGCTCTGGCCACAAGCAGCAAGCATGCCCTTCAGCAAGGAGTTCTGGGAGGCTTGGAGGAGCTGAGGCAGAATGAACAGAGGTTAAATGCTCTTTCATTTACTTCTAAGTGACAGGTTTTAATTAAACATAATTCACACCTCAGTTCATCCAATCAGCTCTGCAGAGAGTCCAGATTTCTGCTGCTGACAGACTTGAAGGCTGTCAAGGGAGGAAGTGTGCGGAGAGAACTACATGTGGAGGGGTGGGAGGGACGTGTAACTTGTAAGAACTCATCAGAACTAAGGGAGGAAAGAAAATACACAAAAATGAATATATTGTGAATAAATATGGTTTACCATGCTTAGGGTGGTGATGTCAACATTTTTACTGTCTTAAAAAAGTAGCTAAACAACTTGTCTTTGTGAAAGAATATTCTGTATCCCAATGCTACTTTTTACCAGTTCCAAAATTATTGAAAGATATTCTTTATTTCATGATAGTAGAAATATGTTAGAAGCAAGTATTCCCATTATACAGATCCAACCACTAACACTGAGAACAAGAGGCAGGAACAAATTCATGTGCAATTCAGGATCCAGGGTGACAACAGAAACTCCGATTCCTCCAAACAAAATCCCAAGTGGCTTTATATGGAAGAAAATCTAACAGGATCAGTGGTTTTTGCAATTCAAGCCATTCTCCTTTTGTTTGCCAAAGCTAAAAAATTAAAGCTATAAAAAATTATCCTTGCTAAAATTCTATTTCTGGGGTCACAGCTGCAGGATTAATATATGCTAAAGCTGAAACCACTGAAGGTTGATTGTGCACATCTTTTCAAGTGTAGCTTAAATGCCCAAGAACGCAGAATCACATTTCAGATATATTTAAAATGAGAAAAACATTAATATAATTATTGTCTCATCGGATAAATATTAAAATCCTGAACCACTCTAACTTAAGGTCCCTGAATTTTTATGTTGACTTCCACCTCTATATTAGGTGGTCTTTCACTTAGCAAATTCCTCTGATCCACACAGGTCCAGTTTAAATCCACATCCTCCAGTAAGCTTCCCTCAGTGCCCTAACAGGAACTACCTCTCAGTTCCGTAACACCCCAGAGAACTTTTCTCCCTAATATGGCACTCATGTGCCGTGGTTATGTGCACATTCACACGCCTTATTTCCCCTATTTCCCTACTGGGTTGTGTAATCCCCAAAGGTAGGAACGTAACTTGCATATCAGCATATCTGCTCTAAATGGAAGACATCTCACTTAGGGGGTGTTAAATATATTTTTTAAATGAATGATGACTGCATGAAAATTCTCCAAGGTACTCAGGCTTTCCTTTTAAAGTTTAGTTTCAGAATATGGAAATTCTGCCCAGTGCACCTAGCCTGCGGCCACTCTTTCACCACAAAATCACAAATGAATACCATCTGCTGCTCCTCTCCATGAGGCCTCTGGGGAATCCCTTTAGGCTAATTGGTCACTCTCTGTTCTAGCCTTGGATTTCTATTAGTCTTCTCAATTTGGCCAGGGGTCTAGGAGGCTTGTTTCTAAGTTATATGCTCAATACCATATGTGTTTCCTCTTTAAACTCCTAATTATTACTCTCTTTTTTAGTTATCTTTATTTCCTCCCTCCTGAAATGTTTTGTTTCCAGGTCTCTCCTGAAACTATCTCCTTAGAGCCATCTACAGAACATAAGGCAAGCAGATGGTACTTCGATTACACTGGTAATTACCCCCTGAGAAAAGCATCCTAGTTCCCAAAGCAGGTAATTTGGACTAAAATAGAACTTTCACTAGAATAACAGGTAAATAGGGTGTTGAGCTATATACATATATGGTTATATTTTTTATAATAGGAACCATCACCATTAGTGTTTG
>NW_006434373.1:8063114-8084669 GCF_000325575.1 Pteropus alecto
CTAAAAACTAAAATTAACTATTTTTTTGTTTAAAAGGAACTCTTTCCATCTCCACCCAATTCCACATCCAACTGAACCTCAACTATAGGTTAGGGGGTACCTAAATCACAGTAGGAAAATTCTTGAGGATCTATTCTTATCAACAATCAACTATGTGACTTCTCATATCTAGTTTTTAAGCACAATGACTTTATTTCAAATTATGATACTTATTTTAAAGAAAATTATTAAAGCGCAGTTTCCATCAATATATAAATTACTTTGGCTTTTTTGGCAAAATCAATATCAAATCCTTAAACTTAGGCTTAGGACAATAGGACAAACAAAGATCCCTCTTTGTTACAGTGTAAACAGAATTCTACCTGCATATTCACTGGTCTCTGATTTTAGCTGCAAACCTTGATCTGATGAAATTCTTCTCTAACAACAAGACTAACTAGAGTGTTTTCAGTCCAAGAACAGGGCACTCTGTGTCACCGAGCAAAAATAGCAAAAGGTCATCCAAATGAACTTTACATAAGAAGAAGAGAAGCAATGAGAAATGATAATTGCCCTTTTCTAAACTAGACCAGGTCTAATTAGCATCAATTCTTTGTGGCGCTGTTTTTTCCCTCTCTTTTTAATCTAGCGTAATAGTGTGATCATCCAAAGGCTGCAATTTAGATGTATTGCTCATTAAAAAGAAGGTTGGGATTTTAATATGTATACCCAACACAAAAGCAAGATATTTATTGTACTTGGCCTACGGCAGAGGTTAAAATTCCATTGAAAAGATTTTTCAGAATGTAACATAACTACATGTATCTTTCCCTTTTCCTCTAGAGATGCAAAGTAGAGTGGGGAAAAAAAATATTTAACGATGAAAGAGCGCATACTAGACTTGTCAGCCTCATCGATGTTATGGGTAAGTGATGGCCAATTTTATAATAAAGTGTCTGTGTTTTTCTTTTCAACATTTTGGTTTTTTAACTTCGAAAGCTGTTTTGTACAATTTGGTAATCTCATCTTCTACTTTTTCTGACATTACAAATCATCCAAACTCTTTTGTGTTTTCTGTTATTAACCTTCTAAACTCCCATCCACTCTCCAATAAACTTGCTGAGGAAAATAAAAAATGAGAAAGTGAGCAGATATTTTATTTTTTATTGTTATACTTAATGAAATTCCTTAAGGAATTATTTTACTGTTTAAAAGTTACCTATACTCATGGAGAAAATGCATGTCACTTTAACAGCATTAGAACCTCACAAGTATTAGCATTTTAAATAAAACACAAGTCTCTTGGTCTGGTGACTAGAAAAAGATAACTTTCTTGGCCATTTTTAAGAGTAGACTTAAATCAAATAACTTTGGTTAATATGAGGCTAACTGATTTGCATAGTAGTGAGAATACCAGCAGAGATCTTCGCATAAAGTAGTTGATTGGTAAAGGGTAATTAACTAATTAATATTATGGCCAATAGCCCGTAATTGACTATCTATTATGGACTCTGCTAATATAAATAGCTCTATTTTCAACACAACTGATAACTGCTCTTCCCATTAAGTGTAATTAGTACCCGAAACAGTCCTTGATAAGCCTAGTAAAGCCATGAACTGCACCTAGTGTTCAAGGCATTTTGATAGTATCTATAAAACAATTAATGTCATATTAAAATCAGTTTTAGATAGCCTATGTCAACATCTATGGTGCACAGTCTATGCATTGAACCCTTTGTACATAGCCTCCAAAACCTGTACCTTAAAAATGTGTTCAATTAGGGTCCAATATGAAGTTCTGTAAACAATAATAAAGCATTACCTAAAAAGAAAGCCTAAGTCTTATGTGAACTGACCTTCAAAAAACTATGGACTGAGACATGCAGTCCTCATACACCTCAGAATAGTTGGTATTTGTCAAAGTCTGACTCTTGACCAACGGGCGGCCATAACTGGAATATTCAGGAACAGCTGTTCTCAAAGTGGGGTCCACAAAGAGCAGCATCAGCATCACCTGGGAACATATAAGAAAGTCAAATTATCAGGCCCAGCTCCAGATCTACTGAGTCAGAAACTTTGGGTGTGAGGACCAGAAGTTTGTGTTTAACAAGTCCCAGATAATCCTGATGCAGGCTCAAGTTTGAGAGCCACTCTCCTTAAAAGAGATTTCTCTAAATGTAATACAAGGACCATTGGCATTAAAATCACTGGTGTTAATTCCTGGAGCACCCTGACCTGTTCAATCAAAATATCTAGAAATCTACATTTTTCATAAGTTCCTCAGACCACTTATGTACCCGATAGTTTGAGAACCACCCTGTTAGATTTAAACTAATAGAAGGTTCTTTCACTAAAACAAAAAGGGAGAATATGAACCAAATGATTGGATTTACTGAAAATGTTTCATATTTGAAGCCATCAGTTAAAGTCCTTCAAATTTGGAGACAGGTAGGAAGCTCTTACACACTGTTTAATAAACTGAGGTATGCTTTTCCACTGTAGCTTTTAAAAAGGCTTTAGTCAACAAAAAAGAGTGATTATTTTCTAATTGAAAAGAATAAAGCTGAAATAGAACTAACATCTTGGTGTCCCCAGATCATTCTGTAATTAACATTAGGCTGCAAATAGCCCAAGAACTAGGCCTTTTTTTTTTTAATGTATCAAGGTTTTTTGTGTTTTTTTTGTTTTGTTTTGTAGTTTAGAAATATTGCTGGTGACAGCATCAACATTCCCACACCGCTCATCAAGCAGCCACACCATCCAACAGTAACATAGACTCTCTCTCTTCATCAAAACACAAGCAGAATTAGTTAACAAATGCTTGCCAATACTAACAAATAACTTCATGTATGAGAAGGGGCAGCAGATGTTGAGACGGGGAGGGAGGAAAAGGGAAGTGAAAAATGTGAAGGCGATAGATTAAATGACGGAAGCCAGGCTCCCTATTAGCCTTAATAAAAGTCAGTCACCTCCCCCCTTTATCTTGCTGAGTGAAAATAAAAATATCTGCAAGAACATTAACATTCCTGTAACAGCGATTATAATCATGGCAGCAACCTCAAAATCCCACCCTCTTCCTCTGAGGTCTCTGAAAATAAAAATTCACAAAAACAAAACATAACATAATTAAAAACCTGCACAGTGTAACTGTGGGACATATCAAGTTTCCCCAGAATCTTCATACATCACAGAGTCTTTATCAAAGTAACCCTAGGATTTTGTCAAATTAATCTTTTTTAGCCTTATCATTGTTGTAAATGTGTCTACTCTCTAACACTGCAAACAGCAGCAAGAAGCAGATGAATCTCTCAAATATTGTTGGAAACTGCTTTCTCACAAAGACAATGTGATATTTTGGAGAAAGCAAGATGTTTGCAAGCAGAGAGCCTGGGTTCAAATATCTGTTCTCCAATTTAATTGCTGTGTTAAAGGGAGCAAGTCGGTAAAACCCATCTAGGTTTCAATTTTCCCATATAAAAAGCGTCCCTCAGAGGGTTGTATATCACATAATGCCCATGAAAATTCTTTAAGTGTAATGGGTTTCATGCATTTCATTAGTCTCTAAGTGTTATAATGTTAAGGATTGTGGCTTTTCATTCTTTTCTCTCTAATGCACTCAATAATACATAACTTATTTAATTAGTAGATTAAGTAATTAGGTGTTGTCTGATCCTGTCATGGGGATTAGAATTGGCCCCAGAAGAATGCTAGCCGAGTAAACCCAGGCTTCAGGGGTTCAGAGTCAACTCAAGAGTGGCAATTATGCAAAATGGAGCTACCAGTTAACACACGCCCATATCAGATAATAAGTGGGGAGGGTCCTACAGCAGATACTAAATCTGTCATCTGGCCCAAGAGGCTATCACGAGACCTGCAACTTTAGGCCATGCAAACTTCTAGGCATGAACAAGCACAGAAATGCATAGGGGAAAGAAGAATAAGGTAAGAGGACCAGAACTGTCACAAAAAAGAGGATAGAGATGCCCCAAGGACACTTACACTGGATGGTAGGACACTCACTTGTGTGATTCCATCTGAGGTAAAGTCCTAGGACCAGGGCACATTGCTGTTTTAATTTTTTAACAAATTTTAGCATTATTTGAAGGAGTTAACATAGTGTATTTGAAAGAACATGGATGGGTTTTAACCTAGACAGAAGCAAGTTCAAATCTAATTCTGCAGTTTACTAGTTTACTAGCTGTGTGACCTTTGCATAGGGCACCTAACCCTTCAGAGTACCAATTTTTCTATCTACTCATAAAATTAGAATAAATTTTCTTCATAGAACCTTTGTGGGGATTAAATGAAGTCAGTAGTCATGAAGGGCCTGTCACACTGTTTTGTCCCCTGGAAAGCACACAACAAATGTTAACGTTCTTCTTCTGCCATAATTTCTAACATTTTCTCTTGGCTACATTTCTTATTAGCAATTTATTATCCCTATAAAGTTTTTAGTCAATAAGTACTTAATGAAAAAATATATAATTTTCTTTTAGCCTTACTTTAGTTTCTGATTCTAACTCCAGTCATACTGCTCACAACCCAGAATGTCCTTATTCTAATCATAGAGGGCATCAGCAGGATATTGGAAAACTATTTACTAGAATCTTTAGCAGTAGAGTCTTTCATAAAATAAGACAACTTGCCCTATGCTCACTACATGTACCTTGATAACTGTTCCATAAAATAGAAGCTTTCCTTTTCTGAATGACATTTCTTGATATTGACCTTTATAGGACATATACAAAAAGATCATGAGAGTTGGCAAATATGTGTTTCATTTATTAATTTATTCAACACATATTTATTGAGCTCATACCATATTCTGGACATTTGGTTAAATGCTAAGGACACAGCATAGAAACAGATAGATGCTGTCCATATCAAGATAGTTTCGTCTAGGCTGCATGATAAACAAACCTGAAAGTTTCAGTAATTTAACAATACCAAGATGTATTTCACATTTGTATTAGGATCTGACACCTCTTCTTCCAGTGGTAACATATAGATCTAAGTCCCTTTCATCTTCTCATGTCACCACCTTAAACATGTGGCTTCCAAGATCTTTAAAGAGAGGCGAGAGTATATGGTCAATAGCCCAGCCCGGAAATGGTTTACAACATTTTACCCACTGGCCATAATCCAAACGCATGACCCCAATCTTATTGCAAAGGGGGATGACACTGTTTTCCTATATACCCATGAAGAAAAAATTACCATGGAATTTAGTGAACATACACAATCACATTTGACACATTTACCGTTTGCAAACTGCTGTATTGGATAGTAAGAGAAACAGGTGCCCTTTCTCCTCCTAGCCCCTTCCCAGGAGATTTCAATCTAGTGAATAGCAACAAACATACACACGAATAACAGATTCAAGATAGATTTTACTATGTTAGAGATTATGCTATGATAGAGGGTCTGAGCTCTAAACATACTGAACTATTGGAGCATAGTGAAAAAAATAATTCAACAAAGAAAGAGATAAGCTTTTATAAGTAAATATGAAGAAAGGGGTTCCCAAGTGGAGAAAAGAGTTTGAGGAAAGAAAAAGTTCAAGAGGCAGCAGGGGGCCCAGGGTGGCTGGCATACAGTTCCTATGACAGGTAATAATAAGTTTTAAAAGAAAGGGCATGGATCGGATTGAACAGAATTTTCAATGTCACGGCTTAGAGTCTGAGATCACCCATGCATGCAGTAGGTAGAAGTAGTGGGGATTATTTCAAGAATGTAGTCAAGAAGCACTCAGCTTCTAAACTGATGTTCCCAAGCCTCTCCTTGATTCCATACACCCTGAAAGCAAGTATTACATCTTAGTCAACTCCTTTTCTTTCTAATTTTGTTTTTAATTTCCCTCAATGCCTACCTAGGGCATAGACTATCCACTTGGTAGATGTTGATTGACAGAAGAGCTGCCTGAACAAATGAATAAATAGAGCCCTTCTGACAATAGTAAACACCGTAAGTACACCGATAACTGCCCTAAATGTAGAGGATTCGTGTACAAAATTGAAAGAGAGGAACAAATAGCAAATGACTGATAGCATGTGCTTATTTAGAGTTAAGACAATACATCACTTGTTCAGCAATAAAAGTATGATTAATAGGCCAAGCCCCAAGAAATAGGGACAGAAATTTGGTTCTTCCATTTTTATTTGCATATCCCCTGTGGTGGCAAGAGCCTTCAGGCTGGTGTCTGGGAGAGCTGAGCTCTTAACACTGCCTCCTCCACCGGTTTCCAGCTGATCGGCCTTAGACGAGCCAGATGCCCATTCCATTTCTTCATCCTAATACATTGATGTTGACAGTTATCTCACCCAGATTTTAAGGAGGTAAAAGAAGATAGATGTGAAAACACTTTGGAAAGACTAAATATTATATAAAGTACCCATTTTAATGGAAAGTATACTTTCAAGGAGAAAGAGCAAGAAGATAAAAGGAGAACATTTGTTGAAAAAAGGATGAAATCTAACGCCTTACTCTCAGCAGCCTAAGAAGCACATCCAGATGCTTGGCTCATCCATGGCACAGGCTTCAAATTCTAGCTGATTCCAATAGGTAGCATCCATATCAACAATAGAACCAAATTCATATCCAAATCAGCTTCTGCTTTGGGCTTTGCAGTTATGATTACCTTCTCTTATTTAGCACACACAGAAATTGGCTTGAACCACATTGTAAGGCAACTTAATTAAAGAGTTAGGTAAACAGAGAAATGCCTCTCTCTCGAAATCAAGCCAAAGTGTCATGAAAAATAAAACAATTAAGCAGAAACAAAGGAACTGATAAAGTATTCAAGCAGAACAAGTGTATACAAAAACAAAATAAGGGTTTATTATTACAAATCAAAAGGCCAAGAGGCAGCGTGCGGAGCTCCCCATGGCTACCTTTATCAGACTTACCTGTAATGCAACAGTGCAGAGAGAAGAAAATGGACATTATGCAAAAACAATATGCCACATCTCTGTCTTTCGAGATTTATAGAGTGCTTCAATAGGCAACATCTCATTTAAATCTTACAGCAACCTCTTTGAAAGGGGTATTAGCTTCATTTTACAGATAATAAAGCAAACTCAGAGTTTATGTGACTTGCCCAAATTTATATAATTATGAAACAACCACGAGAACGCCAACCAAGACTGCTCACCTAGAGACCCAGGTGTTTCCCTTTAGGTGACAATTAAATTCTAAGCTAACTTGCACTCATCGGATGGGTATTATGGAATGGAGCCATATTTTCTCATTCAACTGCAAAAATAAATATTTAATGAGCATCAGCTATGTTGAAAACACTGTGCCCGGTGAGGAAATAAGATGGAAGGAAAGATAGACACGCCCTCTATCTCACAGAGTCCACCTTTCTTCTTAGGAAAAACGCAAATGTTTCACATATTCTCTCTGGTATAGCAATTTTAAAAGTTATGCCTAGAAATATTTGGTCTAAGAAATAAAATTACGATATTCCCTCACACCCCAAATATTCACACATGAGATTTTCTAGAATTTTTAGGTATTACTTACATATAAAATAAAATGGCCATATAGACAAGAAAGTAGCATCAAGAACACAAATAAGTTCTGACCAAAAGGTTGACATAGGTTTCCTCTTGACTGCACACCCCTACCCTCCCTGTTCTTAGAGCATTTCCTTTAGAAAACCTATAATTGTAAATTCTTTCTCTGCCCCTTTTAGGTATAATCTTCTACAACTCAGCAACATCTTTCTCAAGGACCTGGGGGCCATCTCTTTGAAATGTAATTAGGAGAGAGAGCACCTTCATCTCCCAGTCTCTGTGGGACTTAGGAGCCTAACTTTCATAAGTGCCAGTCAACAAACACAGATGGCCTCATCACATTGTCCAACCTCCTTAACATCTGTCATTACTTTTCCACTAGTCATCCCAGCTCCTAAATTCTCCCACCTTTTATTTTAGTGAAATTGAGTTCTCTCTCTCTCTCTCTCTCTCTCTCTCTCCTATTATAATGGTCATGACCCCATTAATCATGAATAAAGTCTTCCTTGACCATTTTACTGATCTGGTACAATTTTCCTTTTACAATCCCTATGTGCCAAGTAGGATGCAAACTATTAGTCATGCAAATATAAACAAAACAAGCTTCTGCTCTGGAAAGATCAAGATACAGATCTGTGAAAATACTACAACAAGATCTATAAGGCGACACCTGCTACATAACTCCAGCTTTGACAACAAATCACCAAAGATTCATAAAACGTTATCAAAAACAAAGTCTTGAACTTAAAAAGTGTACCTTGTTAAACTGATCACTTCCAGAGCAGATAGAAGAAGGGTGGAGGTGGGGAGGCAGAAAGAACTGAAAGCCAAGGAAAAACAACAACAGAAACACCAACATATTTCTTTCTCTTGCCTTTAAGAAATTAGGCTTTCAAATCTCTGAGTGTTTTTATACCAAGAACAAAGGTAACCATAAGAAGTTGTATTTCCTCCAGCTTTGTGTCTTTGTTGTAGGTTGACCTCCCTACCCTCTTCCTCCCTGCTTTGTACCCAGGCTACATCCCACATTACTCTGGCAATGCACTCTCATTCTATGGCTCATCCTTGATGCTAAAATTTTGACATGAGAGAGGAGATAAAATATAAAAATGTGACTGTCAAAAGGCAGGACCCCCTGTACTGTTATAAAGAAAATTTCAGAATAAGTGGCAGATGCTATTAGGTAATATTTATAGGTAAGCAAGGTTTTTAAATGTGTTTTAAGATGGAGTTGTCCATTCCTCAAACTGAACCACCACCAACTTTGTATCTTACTCTGAGACTTCTTCCTCTGTTCTGAGTATAGCTGATATGGTGGAGGTTGGAAGTAGAGGGCTTTGTTCAATGATAATGGATGTGCATAAGGGTGAAAATCAATAAATACCAACCTCAAAGTTATTATAATTTGTGAACTTAGAAAATGCCCTGTGCCGCTAAACCACGTTTGTTGTTGTTGTTGTTTTGCATTAGAGAAAATGATATGGAAATGTCCGATCTAAGACATTGATGAAAATTTTTTTAAAGGCAGAATATGAAGATACAAGACAGATTATTGACGAAAAGAAAATCCTATAAATGTGGGTATTTGTGTCAGCCAAGACATCAGCCTCATAACAAGGGGAACATGGGGATTGATGGCAAAAAAAAAAAAAAAATGAGAACATTGGAGTCAATTTATAGCTTAAGTGGGGATAACCCAAAGGTTTCTGGAAACATAATCATGAGAGTCTGGAGATTTTGATGGTAACTAACATGACAGAGAAAGTAAAGGTGGCATCGGAAAAAATAAGAAAGGGTCAAGTTTAGACTCACAGGGAAAACATGGATGATCCATGGGAAGGAGAAAAAATCAATGAAGGGTAGCAGGATAAAACAAATCAATGAAGGGCAGCAGGATAAAACAATAAAATCAAATCAATTAGATAAAGATCCTAAACCCTATATCAGCCAGAATGCCAGTGGAGAATCAATGACCCACTCACACTGAGATAATTCAAGAAGGGTTTAATAAAAGAGCTCTTCCAAATATGGAGGTGGGGCATTAGGAAACCACACTGGAGGGTACAGAACCCTAGGATTAGTAAGAGCCGAGGAGCTGTTCCCACTCCACAGTCCGAAGAGCAGAGAATAATAACCAGATTCTGTAAGGTAAGACTTACGGAGAGAGGGCCATCTTGAGTGAAGCCATGAACTTTGTTTTAGGGGCACAACCAGCTTGAGGCTGCCCTTCAGGATGGGTTCCTGGAGACAAAAGACTCCAACCCCACTCTCTTCTCCCTCTCAGATATCCTCCTGGTGCTCCCCATTGTCCAAATCCAACCAGAAACCAGATGATGAGGTGCCATTGATATAATACATGCAAGTCAGCCACAAAGTTAAGAGGAGAAAAGTGAAAAGTCACAAATGGAAGATGTCCACCATAGAAGCCAAGAAGGCAAGAATCAATGTTTCTGACCCTAAGTCTAAACTTGGTACAGACAACTAACCAGTTTCCAGCCATAAAATTGGAGTGCAAAGAACACTGAGGGACTAACTGCATTTCAAAGCTCTGTGTGGAAAGAAAAACAAAACCTATTTTATGTATCAATCATCTACTCATTAAAACAAATATTTATAATTTACTTTAGGTATCTGTTATAAAGAACGTTAATACCCCAAATAGAATTTACTCTAAAAAGCAACAAGCCTGCACCAGGTAGAAATTCTATTCCTTAATCAAGAGTCACAAAAAAGGGCCCTAACATATGTTTTCCACCCTGAATTACAGAGACCTCATTCAGCCTTTACGAATTAAAAAGTCAGGCCCTCGGCTGCCAGACCTCCCTGCTCCAGGGCCCAGAAACTCTTTGGGCAGCCTGCTTATGCTCACTGCACTAACCCATTAGTAGCCTCTCTCTCTAAACATTGAACTTCTTCAGTCCATCTTTTTTAGTCAGTTGAGAGTTCTCTTTGGAACATGGCATGCTGAGGTTTAGAAAATAAACACCAGCATTTTTTTAATGTGCCAACAAATTATGGATGCTGTTATTACTGTCCCACATGGCCCCCATTAGTTTCCAATGATTGTGCACCTCTCATTTATTCAAGATTCTTTGATTTACAATGCAATAATAAAAAAAAAAATGTTTTTCTACCTATAGCATCAATTATGTAGATTGGCTTTTCTGGGGGGAAAAAAATAACGAGATATCATCAGTATTCTTTGAATTTCTAACTTAATTCACACAGTTACCATGATAGTATAACTTATTATTTGGTACCCAAGGTTGATGAATTCTCCACAGGCTGTCAGTAATTATTCTCAAGTATCTATTATGAAGACACAGAAAATTGCTATTATGTGCTGACTCAGTCGTGTGTGAGCACTCTGCTCCCTCCAGTCTCTTCTCTAGACTCTGAGATTTCACTGTGATATATCTTAGCTGATTCATACAGGAAAGTTTTATTAAATTTTAAAATTATCTAATCACACTACTGCTGTTATATTAAGATATAAGTAAAGGGAAATATGGACATGATTTATTTGTATATGTCACCCTGTAGGAAGAAAATGCAAAATGAAACCTCAAGGTAGTATAAGTAACTACCACCACAACAAAAAATATTTCAGGAGATCTCTGTGGCTTTCTTGTTTCATTAGGCTATGATTTCAAGTTTCAATGGAGAGACCCAAGCACAGGAACAGCCACCCTGTGATCCTGTTGAAGTCTGGGCCCTTTGGACACAAGCGAACACAACCCAAGTGATTCTCAACAAAGCAAAAAGGAAAGTGATTGGATCTCATGACTGAGAAGCCTGGGCTTCAGGAATGGCAGAACTTCAAATGCTGTTGTCAGGTGGTTCCCTCACCATCTTTAAGATTTCTTTTTCTCTGTATATTGGTCTTGCCCTCATTTACTACAGTGATGTTTGTTTCTGAGGCACGAGGAAGAGAGGCCTGGATGACCTCCAGGTATGGTTTTTCTGAGCTTAGGGACCCACCTCAGGGGCCTAGGATGGGGAGCAGAAGGTGAGTCATGCTGTGATTGACAGCTGTGTTAGGATCTTACAAAGTGGGAAATGGGCAGCTCTTCTAAGGAAGATAATGCTATTACCAGAAGCCAAGCAGGAAGTAATGCTGGGTAGACAAAATCAGAAAATGTCAATATGGATTCTAACACAACAGGCTCTGAAGCATTCCCTCTGGACAGAGGAATCAGATTTCTTCGGGAGTCCAGAGAGGCAAAGATGGAATCCTGAGCAAACACCCAGAATATTGCAAGGCTTTGATCAATGGTCTTCACCACAAATGAGTTGCTTGTTATGTTGTCTCTCTTCTTCTTCAATGCCAAAATGGAAAATGAAAGAGGCCTTGGGATAGTGTAGGGGGAATGAAGCATCATGGAATGCTGGAAACCTGGGGAACCATCACAGACACCTTTCAAGAATAATTTCTTCTGCTCTCTAGTTACAAATTAAACAAACCACCACCAAAACAAACAAAACTAATTTTATTTTAGTTCTTTAGCCTTTTAATAAAAGTTCAAAATCTACTGAGAGCCTGTATATATCACCTTGTAGTCCTTTAGCAAATGAGATGGAAGAACATAGGATATTTTTATTGGATTATGTAGCTCTTCATACTAATTTCTGGCACTTTTCTTAAATAATTAACATTCTTTTGGTGGTTGAAATGCTGGTTGTTTTTAAAAAGTGGTATCTGATTGACAGTTTCCCCTTCCACATTCCTCTCTTATCATCAGAGAAAGTAAGTCTGACATGATTTAAAAAGCCCTGTGGTTTTACCATACTATGAAGAGGAGAAAAAGAAGACATTTTTTTGTCTCCCTCTCCAGCTCCAACTTCATTCATTCATCAAATGTTTTCCAAGAGCCCATTGGGTAGGCAGTGCCACTCTTCCTAAAAATAAATGAGAGAAGGCTCCTGCCCTCTAGAATCTGGGAAAAGAGAGTCACAACCACAAATAAATCCTAATACAAGGAGAAGTGTGTATCTCAGTAACCATATCACACAAGGGCCCAGAACATGGGGCAACAAACTCCACCTGGGAGATGGGTGAAGAGTTCCAAAAGAAGCTATATTTATGCTCTATGTTGAAGGACAAATAGGACTTTGCTAAGCACTCATCTTGGATTAAGGGCCCCTTTCTACTCCAGTATAACCTCATCTTAACTTTTATTGACTTCTACAAAGACCCAAATATTTCCTATTTCCCAATAAGTTCACACTCAAAAGTACCAGGAGTTAGGACTTCCACATACCTTTTTCTTGGAGAAAATTCAATTTACAACACCAAAGTAATCTATGTCAAAGAAAAATTGCACTGGACAGTTAAACAGGCAAGGAAGACTTTAGTTAAGACTAATGGGTTCAAGACTGTTCTAATAGGGAAGAGAGACTGAACTCAACTCCACTGAAACAAATGGTAGGAGACTTTAAGCACTGCCGTGAGCTAGCGGAACATTAATAGGCAATATTAGCAAGGAGAGTCGTCAATGTGATGAGGCCACCTGTGTTTGCTGATTGGCACTTATGGAATGTAGGCTCCAACCCACCACCTCCAGTTTGTCGAGGTGTTTGGAAAAATGCTTTGGAAAATGTTCGTTGATGGCTGTAAACCACAATCACCTCTCCCTTTCATTTCCCATGTGCAGAGCAAGAGACAGAGGAGGGTAGGTAGGAAAGAAGAGGAAAAATTGTTGTCTGTAGCTAAATGACAATCTCAATGATTGTCTTAATAAAATAAAGAGCAGCACTCACTCAAAGACATCTTTGGCAGCTCTTGATAAATGCAAGATCCTCCAGGAATTACAGATTTGTGGACCACATGTTTTCTTTGGTCCATAGATTTTAATGTTCTTTAATTTTAAAAAAAGTGATGCAATAAGCCTTGCAAAGAGGTCCACTGGGACCTGACTGAATATAAGAATAATTTTGTCCTTTTCTGCTTGGAAAGAACTCTACTTGTAAGCATCTTAGAAGATCTAAGGATATTAAGCTGGGCAATGTTAAATTGTAAACAGTGTATGTCTAAGGAGGACTAGGGCTCTCAATGAAGGGTTAGTAAACTTACACTGTAAAGGGTCAGACATTAAACTATTTTTTTGTTTTTCAGGCCACATGGTCTCTATTGCCACTATTCAAATCTGTTGTTGTAGTACAAATGTAGCCACAGACACTGTGAACATAAATGGACATGACTGTGTTCCGATAAAACCTATTTATGGGCACTGATATTTCACTTTCACATCCATTATTATTTTTCTTTGCTTTTCCCCAATCATATAAATATGTAAAATTCATTCCTAGCTTGCAAGCTGTATCAAAACAGGTGATGAGCCAAATTTGGACCACAAGCTATAGATTGTAGTCTAAATGATAAAAGAATCATCAACATCCCTGGTCTAAATGATAGAAGAATGGCAAATCCCCAATATTCCCAGTGCACCTCACTTTCTTGCTTCTCATTGAAACATGAGCCAGTCGTAGGGGAAAATATTCTCGGCTCCCATGTTGACAAAAAGAAAAAGTCAGGTCTTAAGTTGTTTTGCCAATGTCCCAGCCTCATAAGAGCCTACAACTACACAAAAGCAATCATTGATTAACATATTCAACCCATGTTTACTGAAGTACTGCTCTGAGCCAGGCACAGTGCTGGACACTAATACACACCGCAGAAACCAAAATTCCTTGGTCTCATGGAGTTCACCCTCACATAGTTGTCATCTAACCTAAGTCAGCATTAGAGTGGATGTTTTTCCAAATACTCCCCAGACCAGTTAAACCAGAATTTCTGAGGTGAGCTCTAGTCATCATAGGAGTGATTTGCTTTTGAAAACTTCCACTGGACATACTGCAGGTTCCAAAGATGATTTAATTGCTTTGAGGTGGACCTGGGCATAGTTAGTTTTTAGAGCTCTCTGGGTGATTCTGAAGTGCAGCCAGGATTGTGAACTCTGGCCTAGAGCTTCTAAGTAGGTAGATTTGATTCATGAGACTCATGGGGCCCATTAATTACACCCACACCTAAAAGCAGTTTGGGGAGGAGCCCACACACACCCATACCCTCAGCCCACTCATGAGTTCACTTCCATGGAGCCAGAGTGTTCAAACTTTGACTGAACCTTCCGGTCCCCAGACTCTTAAAGCCAGGTTCAAGTCTCACAGCTTGTCATCCTGAGATCCAATTTTCTCAATTACGTCCCTTGCTCTACATGTTCATATCTCAGTTTTGCCTTTCCCCAGAAATACAACCTTTAAAACACAGCTTTCTTATTATCAAGTTCTTTGTAGAGTAGTGGTTCTCAAAGTGTGGCCCCTGATCCAGCATCATCAAGATCACCTGAGAAATTGTTAGAAAGGCATATTTTTAGCCCCACCCCAGACCTATGAATCAGGAACTGCGAGGGTAGGTCCCAGCAGTCTGTGTTTTAACAATCCCTCTGGGTGATTCTGAAGCACACTGAAATTTTGAGAACCAATGGCATAAAAAAATAAAGAATACAGTAAATTTTGAACATATCACTAAATCAATTAGCAGTTGCTTGTTAAAAAATTAAGCAATGTACTAAAGTTTGGGGAGTTAAGTTTTTTCAGCACTTTAGCTCTTGATCTGTTAGGGCACTCAAAACCTAACTGAAAGATAATAAAACTCTTTTCGCATTAAAGAAGAAAGAAATCCTGCCATTTGACAATATGAATGAATCTGGAGAACATTATGCTCAGTGAAATAAGCCAGACACGGAAAGACAATCACTGCATGATCTCACTTACATGCAGAATCTAAAAAACACTAAATTCATAGTAGCAAAGAGCAGAATGGTTGTTACTAGGGGCTGAGAGGCAGGGAAAATGAAGTGGTGCTCAAAGGGCACAAATGTTGTTATAAGAAGAATAAGTTCTAGAGACTGAATATACAACGTGGTGCCTGTAGTTAACAATACTAAGCATATATAGTATCACAAATATAGTAAATATAAGAGATTTCTTAAAATTCACCAGATATCAAGTGTTCTAACCACACACAAAAAAATATGGTAACTATATCAGGTGATGAACATGTTAATTAGCTTAATTTTAGTGATCATTTCACAATGTATACATATATCAAAACATCATGCTATGTCCCTTAAATATATATAATTTTTATTTCTCAATTATACCTCACTAGAGCTGGGGGTAAAATAATGGAGTTCTTTCAGCCACAAACTTCAGTTCTTGGTTATTATATCTCTCGAATTAGAGTATTTTCTTAAACAAATTTATAAAACATATCATAAAGACATGTCTGTCATTTCTAGTTTACTGACATAGAACCTAATTTGAAAATGGAAGATAGGATAGTCTCTAACATGTTGGAAAAGCAAAACTCCCATGAGAGGTATTGGGGTTGGCAGTTGAGTGGGAGTCAGACTATGACATCATGTGTAAAGCTTCGAAGAGTCCTGCCAGCGTGCAGCTGCTAACTACAGGATAGCTCACCAGCCACTCTAGCCCGGGTCTTATCTAATTGCAGTGTTTGGATATACTGTTTTCAGAAGCTCTGTTTTCTTAAAAATAGAGGCCTCTGAGGCACACAAGGATATGGGGTCTACATAACAACTATCAAAGATTAGCAAAGCCAGACACTAGTTAAAGTGGTAAGGGCAAGTTTTAATCAGTAATACACTATTGCAATAGGGAAAAGAGTCCAGTGTGAACTCATTCATGTTCAACTTGTACAGAGGCAATTGGGCATTTTAAAAGGAGAAGGATGATCTAGGAAGGGAGAATGTTATGGGCTTGAAAAGAGTCAGGGAAGTGATAAGTTACAAAAAGTAGAAAAGGGGAGTTGGTCCATGGGTTAGCCTCCTACCCCTGAATGGAAGTCAGGAGACAGAGGCTTGCTTTATCTTCAGGTGCTGGCTGGAACAAACAGTCAAAATGAGGTCACCTGTTTGAGCATTTGAGGGCATACCATCCCTATGTCATATTGTGTGTGTGTGAGTGCATTAACAGCAGTGCTAAAATCTCTCAAGCCCACTGAAGAAATGGTATCAGGGGAAAATGAGCTGAGAATTAAGAAGCCTCTCAAAGACATTTTTATCTCAAAGAAATTGGGGCACCACCCACGGCTGCCTCTACCCAGGAGAGAACCTGTTTAGAAAATGCTGATACACCATGAACCTTAGAAGGGAGATTCACAGAGACAATTTCTTTTTAACTTCAGTGAGAGAAATACAACACTGAATATTTCAAACTGCTGCTCTAAATTCGTCAGAGACAAAAGAAACAGCAGAGGAGTTAAAGGCATGGTCATCTAAACACAACAGACAGTAGGAAGCCTGTCTCCTGGGGTTGAGGGCAGGGAAACTTGAAAAACAATCAGTGCACAACAAATATTTTCAAGTGGCAAAAGCAAATGCAGAAAAATGTAAGTGAAAACTATATTCCTGGCTATAACCAGGCTAGAAAAACAAAACAAATAAGAAACTGCAAAAGACTTCAGAATATAATTAGAAGAGCAATAAGAAATAACTGCCAACTGACAGAGACGGTATAGAGCAAAAATGTACCCAGAGTACATAACAAATGAAGTATGAGGAGAAGGGGAAAATATTTCACAGAGTTTGACCTTCATCCTATTGTTCCTATTAAATTCCAATTGAAATCAAAGTTATACGTGTAGAAAAACAGCTAGCATAAGAAGATGTAACATGAATAGATATATAAAATTTGTTCTTCACCTGAGAAATTAAACTGAATCAAGATTCTCTCTGGTCTTTTTCTCCTACATACTCTGTCCAGTGTTAGATTTGATCACCCTCTGTGTTCAGAGAAACCCATACAAGTAATGCCATGAAATATAATTGCTCAAGACACTACCTACAAGGCTCAAGGATGCCACAAGTTAAAGCCAGTGGACCCCAGGCAGTGAAAACTTTTCACAGGTTCTGTGGTAACTAGGGGGCAAAGGTGACCTCACAGCTGGTGACTTGACCATTTTCCTGACTCAAATGTGGAGAGTTCCCAGAGAGCTGGTATGATCAGTAGGAGGGATATGGAGGCCAATCAAAGAGACAGCTCCGCAAAGTCATAAACACAGTTGTCACAGAGTTCTGGAGGGTGTGTATAGACCAGTGTTTCTCAGCAGTGGTGATTTTGTCCTCCAAGGAACATTTGGAAATATCCGGAGACTCTTTTGTTGCACTGGGGGAGGGTGCTCCTACATCTGTGTAGTGGGTAGAGGCCAGCGATGCTGCTAAGCATCCTGCAATGCATAGGACAGCCCCCTACACCAAAGGTTTATCTAGTCCCCAATGTCACTGATGCTGAGATCAAAAAACCATGTGTAGACCAAGAAACACAAGTACTTCTGAAGAGTGAAAAAGTTCCAGCCGTGGCAGAACGGTCAATATTAAGTATTGGGAAATGAAGAAATGGCAAACCAAATCATTAGTGTAGTATGTGAATGTTAGTGTGGCAGGTATGTTCTGAGAGACAGGAGACAAAGGCTTGGGAACAGGGTGAATGGGATGTTGTACTATATCCTTAATACAATAGTTATCAGTTGGATAAGGTTGCCCTGGACTTTTGAGATTTCTTAGGAAGTAAGATATGCAAACAGTGTAGAGTAAAAGGATTGGCCTGAACCCCTGTATAAGTCACATAAGATTGGCTGCCAGTAAGAAGGGAGAGGCCACTTGAATTGAAAACACCTGCATCAATACCTGGCTGCAAAAAATGGAACATTCACAGCCCCTGTGACAAGGTATGGGATCTTTAGACTGACGGTTTATAAATTCTCCAAATAAACCTATTTTCATGGTTGGAGGGGAAGTTTCTTCCACAGAAGAAGGCTGAAAGAGGAAAATTTCTGAAAAGGTAGGACACAACCTGAATATATCAATTCACCTACATAGAGAACTAGAAATTATAGCATCAGTATCCTGTGAATATTATACCAAGGGCTTCTTCCTAGATTCTTGATCTAAATCCGGCACTTTTGAGCCTCCATCACAGCTTTCTGAAACCCTGGGGCTGAAAGCTCAAACAAACTCTAACAATTATGTACAGGACAACTGACCGTATCAGACAGAAGAGTTTCTTAGGGCATGCATGGGTTTCATTCTGCCCCATGTTGACATGTCCTTACAGAGCCAAACCCAATAACAAATTTAATAAATCCCATAGATGGTGATATTTAGTTCAAATCTAGTATGTTCCACTAGTGGATTTTGTTTTATCATCATGCTTTAGGTAGTCTCCCTGGAACTCTCTCTAACTGTGCTTTTTTTTTTCCTTTTTAACAAATTTGTGTTCACTGATCCATAGATGTTTTGATACCATCATAAATCCCTACAATATCAGGGACACTTTCAGAGATTTTATTTTTGGTTGCTCCTTATATTCTCATTTACAATGATATGAAGCAAATCCTTTACACAAATTTCAAAGGGCTACAACATTAAAAGGATTACAATGGCAAATTGTCAACAATTTTGCACAATGAGCTGAGAAATGTTTCTGAAAACTGTTCTCTTTATCAAAAGAGCGTACACATCTAGTTAATCTGAATCTGTGCCAATCTTCTTGCAATGCTGTGTTTATGAGCATTGAAAGGGCTTTTTGTCCCATTATTATACCTGTAACAAAAAATACAGTTGGAAATGATGCCTCTATAAGTGAATTAAAAATGAAGAGAGAGAACTTAATAAGGCCGGAGCACGTGTAAAGTGTCATCATATTTCAAAATCTGTTTACCTAGGTGTTCACTTAGATTGAGCCACCAGAAAATGTCAGTTTGACCCAGAGATATCCTAAAAACTTACACTAAAATAAAAAATTTGCTGCCTAAAAAATGTTTATGTATAATTTTTATTTTTGTCATAGTCTTTTTCAATAACTGTAGAATTGTTACTTAATTTAGAGAATTTTTTAGTTTTCATCAAATATTCATGAATATTACTTCTTATAATCAATTACTTCAATTTTCTTTTAAAAATGAATTTTAAGATATACACATAGCATGTCTTTAGAATCCAGATGACCAGACAAAACCTATGAAAATGTTAAAGCTTGTTGCAATATAAAAAGTTTAATTTGAAACAAGAGGAAAATTATATCCGACTTAGGGAAACCTATAGCATATGTAAAATAAATCTGAATATCATCTAACATTCTACTTCAAATTTGCATGTGATCCAAGTAATTAACATTAACACAAATAATAATCATCCTAAAACATTTCAAATCTACCACACGCTTTGATATAGAACTATTGCCATGTCATTTAAATATCAATATTCACACAAATAAGTTCATATAAAAACACCCTGCAAGAAATGTACAGAGGCACTATACTAATCAAATATAATATATTAATTAAGTATAGTAGGAAATAATTTAAATATTTTCTACTGACATAATGCTAACAAAAATTGTTTGGAAAGATCTGAAGGTCAATAGATAAAAATTCAAAATTACAAAATATTAATTTGTATTTAGTACTGGTCTGAAGTTCTTGATTTTTCCAAAGACCGAAAGGAGAAAAAGTAAAGGAGAAAGAAAAACAATATTCTGGAAGCAGCCATCATGTCCTTGTTTAGACACTCTGCTTCATACTTTATACCAACAATCTCATTTCATTGCAAAGGTAACCACATGGGATAGGATCTTACACATGAGAATCTAGGCACATTGCATTAGCTTACCTCATTTCTGATCTAAACTTGTAGTAAATTTAAACTGATTTCCCCAATGTCATACCTTTTTGACTATCCCGGAATTGTCTAAAGACTTACAGGAAATGACCTTGTTTATTTTATTTACTCCATTATTTTTCAAAATGATTGACCACAGAATGCTTTTACTTTCTACAAAGAGTTATTTAAGGAACATTGCACTACACCAGTCTTTCTGGAATAAGTAAGTTTAAATATATTACTGGAAAATAGAAGTTATACTATTTGTCAAGGACACTCAAAACAAGTTCATATGAGGGAACTTTATCTAGGTGTAATGTTAATTTTACCTCTTGGTTTTTTAATATTCTTGTACTCTCAACTTGCCCCAAATAATTCACAATAAACCATTATGGCTTAATTGACTATTCTCCCTGGAAATATTTGCACATTAAAGAGTGGAATGATAAAAATTTCTCCCTTTAATGCAAAGGTCAGATCTGCAGAGGAGTTATAGGGCTCCACTGGAGTTAGTTCAGCTTTACTGAGGGATCTCGTATCTCAGCACACCCAAGATGACCTGCTCAAGAATATCTTGAGACTTGGGTACCCACTTGACCCACCTGCATCTTAGTTTTCTCTTTAGAAAATGTAACAAAATGTCACTTTCCACAAATGTACAGAAATGCTTAACAAATGAGTGAACTGTTATTTGAGCTGCCCATAGAAAAGGTGTAGAAGAGAAAGAGGCCTAAAAAATGTAAGACACTCCTATCTGGTAAAGCCATTGATTTTAGTTAAAGTATAGGTTTCCATTTTAAAAAAAAAAAAATAGCGTGAACAGTGAAATGTGCAACTTAGTAAATTCGAAACACATTATATGAAAATGACTTTTTTATTAAATCAGAAACTAAAAGTCTTTGACTACAAGTTCGCTAAAGCATGATATTACCATAATTGCCATATTTAAACATGAAATAAATGCATAATTTTGGTTTATCAAAGTGAATATCAGGAAGCCAAAGGCAATTTAGATTGAGATAATCTCTTATTTTCTTGTTATTGCATTGTCACCAAAAGGTCAGCACAATAAGCAAGAATATGTTACAGAATTTCAACTCTAATATTATCAGATTCTTTTATTTGTAGGATGTTTTCTCTGCATTATTCTGTGTAAAATATTGTGTTAAAATGTGGCTCTGAAAATACTCAAATCAAAGTTTTAGAAACTGCAGGCATTCACAACTCTCTAAATATACTTATTTTCCAGAATTAAAAACATGTTTTTGTTCTAATACTCTAATACTTCCATTCATAGATAATTCTTAAACATAAGCTATGACACAATCTGTGCTAAAGACACTGCAGGAGAACACATACACACGAGGTATATATAT
>NW_006434373.1:8084699-8098249 GCF_000325575.1 Pteropus alecto
CCGACAATACGTCCTTGCCCTCACAGAACTTACAATTCAGTTATGAATTAGAATAACAAGAATGATAATCACTAAACATGTCACTACAGCATAGTGATCCTTGAAATTCATGAGAAAGGCATCCAAAGAGCTTCATGAATCCCAAAATATCAGGCCCTCACTACAGTTCTCTTGTTATTGAGCTGGGTAATTGACCAGCTAAGTGAAGCAAGAAGTGAAGAAAGGAGAGGGAAAATGATGAGCAGTCCCCTGACGAACGCCCATGTTAAAATCAATTGTAAAATTGTTTGAGACTGACAGTAATGCTAATATAAGTCAGAAAGTAAGAATATGTACAATCATGTATTCACAACAAAAATTATTGCACACCTACTATGTACCTGGCAACTGTTCTTAGCATTGTCTCTCTCGCACTGAATAAATGATACACACTTTTCTCATGCAGCAACATTCTAGTGGAAGGAGGCAAAAAGTAAGTCAATAAATATTTAACTTATCAGGATGTGCTATGAGTACACAGAGCATAGGAAATGCTGGAAATGGGGACTGATTGTTATTTATATAGTCAGAAAATATTTCTGATACTTTGACATTTGAGTAGAGAACTGAAGATGTTAAAGAGAACAACTCACCAAGCAAAGAGGAAAGCACATGCAAAGGCCCTGAGATAAGAGTGATGCTAGAAAATTTGAGGAGCAGCAGAAAGGTCAGTGTGGCAGGAATGAAGTGGGAAGGAGAGAGGTGGGAAATGAGGTTAGAGAGAAATGTGTACGTGGGACACGGGCAGCAGAAGTTTACTGTGCTGGGCTGAATCATATATGGGCTGGAGTCATATTACAAAGTGTGGTGACGTAGGGTAGCTTTGCGTAGATCTTAAAAGATGAGATTTGTATAATCTTAAGGAAAGGAAATAAATATGAGAATCATACTTATATCTGTTAGCAATCTGATTTTTAGGCATTTGTAGTACTTCTGAGAACATTAAAAGCAAGACCAAAGCTCCTACTCAGACTTCTTTTTGAAATGAATATTCTATTTCTGGCCATTTTCTCCTACTGAGAATCTTCTTAGAGCCCACTGAATTCATCTGGCCAGTTCACTGGCTTTCTACCTTTCTTCACTTTATTCTGAAAATCTCTTAAAAATATATATGAGAAAGTATAATCAAACTAGTCACATATGGCTCCATGTAAAAGGAAAACATATGAAAAACTCTTTAAATGTCTGATTAAGTTTTTTAAAAAATCCATGGTGGCCTCTGTCTGCTACCAGCTTATAGTCACAGAAACGTGAAGAATGTAAAAAGGTGAATTTTCAGACGCCTGTCTGATAAAGGTGTTCAAGCATGGTTTGGGAAAAAGGTGAGAACTAATCAAGCAAGGTGATCTCATCCGAAATATATATTAATTTATGAGGTGTTAACAACATGGGGATTAACCTATGAAATAGCTGCTCATTTTATTAAGTAAAAAGAATCAAAATGTGTTACTCTCATTATAACTGAAATATGAAATATACCAAATATGAAATATACCAAAAGACAGCTAATGACAGAAATACTATTTCAGTATATCCCAAGAGATATCTTTAAGAGTCATTCATGTCTGCCAACTGCTAAATATTATAGTTTTCTCTGCTGTGTGTCTATAGTCTTCAAAACAATTATTTGCAAATTCCAAGGTGTGTGCACGTACGCACACGCGCGCAGACACACACACTCTCACACACACACACACACACACACACACACACAAAAACATTTGTTAGAGGTTTCTTAAAAGGTCATTAGAGTTCATTGTCCCATATCCTGAATATCACTGCATGAGGTTTGGGATTTATCATGGAGTTTTCTGTCAAACTTATATAAATGAAAAAAAAGAAAAAAAATCTGCAAATTTAATTGGAGATGAGAGTTTTAAAATGCTGCTACTTTCATAAAGCCTTTCCCGATCAGTTACATAAAAGTGATTTTTTCCCTCCTTTGAAATCTTCTAGCTATTATGGCCTGGATTATTCATTAGCCAATTTATTTTATATTGCTTTTCAATAACTTCTATTTTTTTACATTTAAGTGCTATTTTAATGTTTTATTATTTTATTTCTCCTTGCTTAAGACTTATTTAACCAGATTTTTAAGCTTTATAAGATTAAAGACTAAATATTTAATAGCTATGTGATCCCTTTCCCACACTTAGGCTCTCAGGTTAGGGCCTGTATTTGGAATACTGCAGACCCTCCTGACAATATGTTGATTAGATTTCTTGATTTTAGATATGTCGTCGGAGAAAAATTTACGGCTAACTAATATAAGGTATAGATATTAATACCAAAGCAACTAAGCCTTCCAAAACATATTCACTCAGTCCTAAAGTTAACTTATGAGGATAATCATAATATTCACACAACTGAAGATATGAAGCTATAAACTGAGGAGAATTCTGAGAAGATTGTAAAGTAAGAAGCACCAGGAAGCTGTCTCTCCACCTAAGACAACTAGGCTGGCAGAATCTGTCTAAAGCAACTCTTTTGAAACTCTGGAATCTATTGAAAGCTCAAAACTTCCAGGGGAAGGCTTGGATGGAAAATTGTGGTTAATTTTGGTCAATTTTAGTTCTTAGCACAGTAGTAGCTACCCATTCCCCAGCCCTTGCCCCATGATGAGCAGATGAACCTTAAGGACATTATGCTAAGTGAAATAAACCAGTCACAAACAGCCAAACACTGTATGATTCCATTTGTTATATGAGGTACTTAGAGTAGTCAAAATCATAGAGACAGAAAGTAGAATGGTGGTTGCCAGGGACTGGGGTAAAGGTAGGGGGAGGTTGGTGTGTTATTGTTCAATGAATATAGTTTCAGTTTTACAAGATAAAAAATGTTATGATGATGGATGGTGGCGATGGTTGCACAACATTATAAATGTATCTTATACCACTGAGCTATGCAGTGAGTGGTTCAGTTAAAAATGTTTACGATGGTTTTTTAAAAGCTGTAAAGCGAATAACAGAATTATGTAGAAAGCAAAATATGCACTTTGACCTCAGAGAAACTTGGGTTTAATTCTCCGGTCCTCCGTTTATTGCTTCTGTGACTTTGTGTAAGTTACAAAAGCTCTCTAAGTCTCTAGTTCCTCATCTGCATAAAGGAAATTATAATGTCTTCTTTAAAAATTATTGTGAATATTGAAAGAATATATTAAAACTCTTAGATAAGACAAAAGCCCAAGAAGCTGTTTATAGATATGAGGATATTCACTGGACACTAGCAGATAATGACTGTCATTAGTTACACGGTCTTGGCGACAGGAAAAATTTTGTAACTGAGAGTATTTTCTGTTTAATTTTTATTTTTAAGAAAACTCAGCTTTCGGCCCAATTTTTTTAAGCCTGTTTTTGTTTTTACTGGCGGCTCATGTGACATATGACAGTTCATAAAATGGCTTCAGAGGTCAGGAGTAGATGGAAAACAAAAAACAAACTGGGGTGGGAAAGAAAACCAACCAGGAGGAAATACGAGCTGGCTGGCTCCCTCTCAGCCCTGATTTAGGGGAGGGAGTTGCTACCTCTGAACAAGAAGGATGGATCTGTTCCTTCAAGCCTTGGTAAAGGAGAGAGAATAAAAAAGCAAAAGCTGTTGCTTTGGCCCTCCTGACTCTCAAGGTGGAGGAAAAGCTGGTGTTTTGACGTCATGAATTATGGCATAGGAGGGAGGGAGGTACTGGGTAGGGTTCAGGTCAGTTGGAAAAACTGGCAGGTACCAGATGGTGACTCTGGGTGTCCTTTGAGTTGGAATCACTCCAGGATAGTGGTGGGGGGTTCCAAGCAGAAGAGTTTGTACCTATTAAAGTTAGATTGTTGTGGACTAACTTTCCTTCTTAATTCATCTTACTCGCCCACCTTTGTTTTACTCTTACTAGTGTAATGTTTCTACTTATGTTTTGTTTTATTCTATGTGTTTGTAAAAATTTTAAGAAGTTATCTACATACATGAACAAGGTAAATCGGCTAAATGTTGGACACTGGCAAATTTCCTAAAAGAATTTCCAGCTCAATTACTGTTTTTTGTAAAGCCAATAAGCAAGGGAAGAAAAGAAGTTAAAAGCAAAAAAGTCAATTGACCATGTTTTTTTTAAATTTCAGTTGATGATTTATCATTAAAGAGAAAACTTGTAATTCCGGTAGTGGTTTATAAAAGAAAATATTTTCATGCATTAAATTGAATAGGATCTTACAAGAGCATTCCTGTATTATAGGAAGAAATAACAGCAAAGAGTTACGAATGGCTATAATTGTTTCCACTAGTCCTCCCTGCACCACTCATCCTCCATGAATATCGCAATTTTCTCATTTCACTGAGTTTAACAAGAAACCAAAAATTCCTGAAAAAGCCGAGATTTTTATCTTCACTCTGTCACTTTATGAATTCTCTTAACAGCTTGGACCATACAATTTTGTACACATGAGACTATCTCCTAAGTCATAAAGGTTGAAATTTTGACCTATGCCTCTTTACTTCTCAGAAGATACCCTTCTATACCTGGTCTACAAATGATTGTTTTTAAAGTCCTCATTCTCCCACCCCCACAAAAGCATTAACTTTTAAAATTGTAACTGAGTCATTTCTTCAAATCTTTTTCAAAAAAATGCTCATTCAAACAGATTTGATTTCAAAAATCTAGATATCATTTCCAAATGCTTAGAATTATTAGATAGTATGAGTGACCAAGTAGACACACAGAAATTCTATCAGCTATAAAAGTCATCCACTGGAAAAGTTTCACAGTTAACTGTGCATTTCTTCAGTTATGAGCTTATCTAGATCAACTTCCTCAAATAAATCTGATTATTCTTTGGTTTAAAAAGGAATCACAGTGTTATATGAATGAAGAGAAGTTTGGTACTCCCCTTGACCTGGCGAAGGAGGTCCCATGACTTTACAGTTAAGGTATCACCGCCAATATGTGTTCTCACGGGGGTTGCTGTTTCACCATTCAGGTGGATGGTATTTTGTGAGCATGTATCAGCCATATAATCATGCTCTGTATTTTTGATATGTAAATTATAACCAAAAAAAGTATTTTTAAATTGTTTTTAATAAGTGATATTAACATGAGGCTCAGCAGTTAACTTTTTTTCTACAGCATATTTAGCTTTACCAAGACATATCTTCAAGGTTTGTTCCATCCATATAATTGAAGAGATGTTAAAAATAGGATAGAGATATAAATGTTTTATGTACATATCAACTTGAGAGATGTGTTGAATTCTGTATGTTTTGAAATATGTATCAAATTCACTGCAGACAGTAATGATCTAGTATATGGTTCTTTTAGGCATCTTATTTCTCTTCCTGTTTTCTATCTGTAAACTATTTACTACTTAGTATTTTCTCTTCCAGCTGGCGGGCAAGAGAAGGAAAAATGAGATCAAAGTAACCTAATCTTTTCTTACCATAATGGATGTACCAAAATGTCTTATTATAAAGGAGGTAAAATTATATTTCCCAAAGGGAAATTTAGTGTTTATCAATGGGATTTGATTTATTCTAATGTTCAGTTATTTGCATGACATTTGAGAAATATAAGTAAAATAATGACACCTGTATAGGCACAATTAATGATAGTTTCATATTTGTATTTGGACGAGTCAGTTACTCTGGACTTTCTCTTTTTTATACTCTGAAGGTTGTACCAAAGAACCAAGCCCCCATCACCACCATCACCACCTTGCTTTGTTCTCGTTTTACTCTAGAAGGGATATGACAGAGTTAATCAATTCTTACCATGATATTTACTGACCCATTTTTAGTCCAATTTTCCAGATTCCATCTCCTGGGGCACCTGTTACATGGTCCCATATGCTTCTTTTGGTTATTATGCATTAAGAAGTCTACTAGATATCAATCTGAATGACAATGTATTTTCCTAACCAAGGAATTCAGTCTATATGGGATTTAGTCTATTTGCAGGAACTATACATAAAAATGCAATCAGTTGAAATGTGTGTGTATGCGTATGCGAGTGTGAGAGAAGAAGACAGAGACAGAAATATAGAGACAGGGAAGCAGAAAGAGCAAGCGCTGGAAACTGCTTCTTGACCCTGAGCTTTCCACGTATATATTACAACCTTCCAAGTTTCCATTCAGAAGCTATTGATTTTACAGACCTTTTTCACTAGTATCCAAAGCCTTTTATGGCTATAAAGCACTTTTATATATATTACCTCTTTTGATTATTACAACCATCATTCCATTCCATAATGTAGAAGGACTCTCATTAACTTATCAATTCCATGGGAAAGAAACTTCTTCAGTAAGTGCTTATAAAAAAAGTTACCATAGGAAGCATCTCCTATAGTACAAAGTTAAAAACAACGAAATGTCAAAACTTTAACTGAAAATGTATCAAGTTGCTGAAAGTACTCTTTAAACAATTCCACCTTAAATTTTACCTTATAAGCAAATAAAATAGATTTAAAGGTTCAAATAAAAACCATTAGTTGAAGTTTTCAGAATATCTTCCACAATTAGAAATGTTTTTCTCTTCCTTAAGATGTACAATTAAGAACTTATGTTAATGGAGAGATAAGACTGATCTGAGTTATCTAACTGACTTTACTCACACAATATTGACAAATTATTCTTCCACCTTAGGTCATTCTTCAAAGTAATAGCAACAAATTCAACTCAGTTTAAACAGGCAGTTTTTTTAATATGTGGAAGTTCTATTTTAATACATGGTCCAAGTTTTTTCCAGTATTACATAATATTATTTATCTCAAAAATGTCACATAGTGCATGAAAATTTGAATTGTGATGAATTACTTATGATATTAGCAGATTTAAAGTATTAATAGACTAAATTAAAGGTCATATCTTTGTCAACACAAAATGCCTTTCACTTATGTGATTAATAACAAAAGAGGCTATTTGGGACTTAATATTTTTTACTAGCTTTCCAGTGTTAGATTGTGATATCCATATCACAAATATGATAGATATTCTTAATCAGTGGTATAAGAATTCTCATTAGGTACTCATTAAACTCCTGCACCTTAAGATAACCTTGGGAAGTGCATTAGACACTAATGAATACATGCGTTTATTGTATAACTCTTATTAATGATAATGGAATTTATACACATGCAGTAAGAAAAGAAAGTACAGATAAACTGTACAAAAAAATGATAGTGATTGGAATTTTATATCTTAACACCAAAATAAAAGCTATATTTGTTGATTTGCTAAAATAAAACCGTCTGCATAAATGCCACATGTGAGACAAAAATTAGTTGCAAGAAAAAATCTTCAGACATTTAAAAATGCTTAAATGTTTGGCAATAGTTATGATAAAAAATGAATAAATACCTGGACGTTTTTAGAATGAATAATTTAAAAAAAAAAAAAAGCAATCATCTTGGATTCTATAAGATGTTACAGTCAAGTTTCTTAATGTATTTAGTTAGCAACACAATTGATGAATTAATAAGCCATTAATCTCCCCTATGCCCTTTCTGTTTTTATTTATTGTTGTTTTTCATATTTAAAATACCCCCATGCTCACAAAATGCCTTGCTAAGGGAAAAGACATCATATAGGTTAAATTAAACCATGAGTCAGAGATATTAAGAAGCTATTTGCTTCCTCTTGATTCTGAACACAAGTAAAATTATTTTAATCATATGACTATCCAAACTATTTTTGAAGTTAATCTGCAATTGAGATTTTTCTAAAGCTTCTGATGGACCTTCTCATAAACATTACTGTCTTTCAAGAATTTCTTTTTTTCTTGTTCTCTAAATTATCCTAATGTACTTAAATTCCATTTATTCTTGAATCCTCTTCGGAGATAAGAACAAAGTCACCATCTTAGAACAGTAGAATCTTAGATCTGAAAGAGACTGAAGAAATTATCTACCTACCAGATAGTAATTATTCTTCTTGAACACCACTAGCATTGAGAAACTCAGTAATATAAAAGGCAGCCCATTTTCAGTTGTTAAAACATTTTGTTATAATTAGCTGAAATCCACTCCGTGGGTAATTTCTGCCGGAGAAGCCTAGCTCTGAAAGCTTAATGGAATAATTTTAATTTCTCTTCCACATAACAGACCTCAAATACATGAATGCTTGTTTCTGTGCTGATGTCTCTTTTTCTCACCAAACATCTGCGGCACCGTCAACTATTATTTATATAAGATAGGGTTCATTACCTACCAACCTCTCTGCATAGATGTCAGAGAGATGCTCACCCGCTTCAATAAGGCACCTGGAATTAATCATAATTTACCTGGTGGGGGTTTAGTAGTGCTGAAGGCAGGGAGCTTATTATCTTCTGTGAACTGGATACCATTCCTCTATTAATGCAGCCTGGAATTGCATTAGATCTTTTGTCAGCCTCATCACCTTGGATAACCCTCCATATCCATGGATATATTACCAGGGGGGAATTGAGAGGAACTTTTAACAGACCATCTAATCTGCCTCACTGATCCCTTGATCAAATAGCAGTGCTTTTATAGCAGGCTATCTGGAAACCTATATAAATGGGTCATTAAAAGCACTGTAGTTTTTGAGACACTAAAAAAAGGGGGTGGGAAGAGAGATTGTTTAAACACCCCTTATCCATTCCCGTTCTCCCAAATTCAGCATTTATTCTGAGCCACAACCACGTGTCTAGCTGGGACAGACATGTGAAAAATAGACCCCTGAATCTCATTTCCTAGGGTTCTCGGATAAGCAAATCAACAACAACATTCTGTGCAGAGCAGTGCGATGACAATTTTAATAGTGAAAGAACAAAAGAGGAACACCCAACTCAGCCTAGGTCAGATGAAGGTCATGGGGGCATCACCGAGAATCCCATCTTGAGTTTAATCTTAAAGGAAAAATGAGGGTTCTCATGGCTCCCTCACTTCAGTGCTTTGGTGCTGAAAAATCAATCAATAACAATGCAAAAAAACACAAATTTAAAAGATCGATGAATTAATTAATTAAAGGATTGATTAATAGATTATTTAGAAATAGAAAGTATTTCAGGCACGTACCAGTCATGAAAACGAGAGTTTAGTCTCTTCCTAAAGAGCTAAGTAGATTGGCTAAGCAAGAGTTTGTGCTTGTGGAGGAGGTTGGAGAAGTAGATAATGGAGAAAGGAGTGTGAGGAGAGTGACTAGATATGAAAGAACCGGCTAGTTGTGCTCTTGCAAAAGTCCAGGGGAGAAAGAGAAAAATGAAAAAAAAGTGGGGACAGATTAGAGAGATACCAAGGACGAAATAGATGTCAGAGGTAAAGGATAGAGATCATAATTTCTTTGTTTCTTGCTTGGGCAACTGTGAAGAAGATTGCATTTACCAACTTCCAAACCACAGGCAGGGCAAGTTTTGAAAGTGGGGAGAATGACAAATCCTGTTTGATTTGGATTAAACTGAAGATGGAGTATTCACAAGAGATGTCCATGAGGTACTGGCCACCCCATACCCACTCTCCAGTTGGGGATTGAGGTCAAAAGTCAAAACACAGATATCTGAGCCATTAGGGGTCACAAGTTATAGCAGAAGCCATTGGTGTGGATGAGACTGTGCAGGAAAAGTGCATAGTGTGGCGAAAAAAAATGCCAAACATGTCCCAGGGAACATAAGTATCTAAAGGACTGCCTAAGGAAGAGAAGTCTGCAAACTAGACTTCAGAAAGTGGTGAGAGTGGTTTTCTCTATAAGATGACGAGGAGGGGGATGGGGGAAGAGACTAAATATATTTGTATATCGAGTAACAAGGGCCAGCTGAGCAGAAGTTGAAAACAAGGGGAGGACAAAATAATTAATGGATCAAGACTTCTTGCATTTATATACAGTTCTGAAAAGTCTATTATCTCATAGACTTTAATTATAAAAGGAGAACTTTATTCCCAAAGAATACATTTTTCTAAGAAATCAGCAAAAAGGATATTTTCTTCTTTACGAATGCCACTTTTCCTTTGGCATTTTTCCCATATTTAAGGTTTCCACTAAGCTACCTTCTGATGTTAAAGATTTCTGCCTAGAAGTTTCTGGAAGAGCTGAAATAGGAAAGGAAGTTGGGTCCAAATATGGAGCGTTTGAATTTTATTCTCTGTGAAATAGGAAGCTCTGTATAGTTAATATTCAGCAGTTCTAGACTACAGTGTTCAGACTTCACTGGTACTGATGTTAAGACCTCGGTTATGCAGAACCCCAGGGATGGGGATCATTCTGGGTAGCTTGACTATCATTTTAAGCAACCAACCTGTTCCCCACACCCCTTTATATTTTTTAATGGATTTTCCCCTAAAACATATCTACAAATATTTCTATCTTTAGACTCTTTTCTTATCATGTTATAGTGAGAAAATAGAAGACCCTCATCATTTCACCACCAAGTGTATCAGTCTTGTTGTATCTATTTTCTGCCTTCCCTTTTTATGCCCTGGATGTAGTGCCTCAAAACTGTATCAAAATCTATCCCTCCTTTGGTGTTCTGGATACCATTTCACTCACCTTCATGAAGACTTTGCCTGGCTATTATCAGAAATTATCTCATCTCTCCTCTCTTCTACATCCTTATATTCTCCCTCATTACTAGAATATTCCCTTTAAAATAAAAATATACTATAAATCTCCCACCTTAGAATTAACACACAAATACTTTGGCTAGCCAAGGTCTATGCTTCTCTTCACAGCATAACCTCAAGTGAATGCTGACTGTTCCTGCTGCCTCTACTTCCTCACCTCCCATTTTCACCACAACTGATATTGCGATCCACTTTCCGATTTTGCAAGAGAATTCCAGTGGATTTCCCATGTTGTAGTAGCGTTCTCTTCAACTGTCACGATAGTCAACCTTCCACAAACATGATTCAGTTGGCCCTCATCTTGAAGTACTTTCTTCTGTTGGTTTCTATGACAACACTCTCTAGTTCCCCACTCGTTTTACCAACTGCCCCTTCTCAGCTTCTCTTTATTCATTTCTCCTCCTCCTCCCATGATCTTCACTTTGATATGGATTATGAATCTCACACTCAACAAGCAAAACAGAGATTGTGGCTTGTACCCCAAATCATTCTTGGTATTCCCCATTCCAGTAAGTGGCACCACCAGTCATTTACATAGTCGCTCCAGCCGAGGACTACAAATCTTCCTGGCTACTTCCCTCCTTTCTCTTCACTCCCTATATGCAATCTGCCAACGAATCCTGTTAGCCCTACTTCTAAAATGCACCTGGACATCACCCACTTCTCCCCACCTCTACTGCCTCCTCCCTGGCCCAAGAACCATCCTATCCTGCTTGGGCTTTCCTAACCTCCCGACAAGCCCCCTGCTTGTACTTTTACTTCCCTGAAATTCAGAGTAATCATTTTTAAGCTTTTTCAAATTATTTTAGTCTCCTGAATAAAACTCTCCATTAGCTTCCCACTTCACATAGAATAAAATCCAAACTGTATATCATAGCCTTGTATTTGAACCCAACCTTCTTCTGCACTTCAGCTTTTCCAGAATTCTTTCTACTCACCATGCATCACTTTAGCCCCAAGAGCCCTTCTGTTCCTTGAAATCATAAAGCCCATTCCAACGTTAGGGTCTATGTATTTATAGTCCCTCTACCTGGAACACCCTTCCTTCAGGCTCCTCTTCATTCAAGTCTCTGCTGAAAGGGCACCTATTAACAGCCTTCCCTAACCTAGACTCCTCTCCCCCAGGCCTAAGTTGGGTCTCTGTCACACGATCCTGTTTCCTTCATCCCATTTTTCACTATCTAAAATTAATTTTCTTTTTATTTCTTTTTTACATTGTTATCTGTCTCTCTCCACTAGAATATAAATTCAATGAAATCAGATATCTTGTCTGTTTGAGTCACTTCTGTATCTCCCCAGTGCCTAGCATATATAAAGTACTTAATAAATAATAAATCAATGATAAACCAGGGATAAATGCTGCTTGGTTTTCATTCTGAGATTCTTGATAAATCAAAATAACATTTATGGAGGTAATAGTTTCTCCCTTAAATGTTGAAAACCTTGTGACTTAGCTGAGGTGTTTGAAAACCTGTGACTTAAAAGTGTAAAGATGCACATAAAGCTTGAAGAAATTTATTTTAACATGGAATCCATACAAGGCCATGTAAACACATTTACATGTGACCTCTCACAATGACATTAATTTTTTTTAGAATTTTAAGCACTTCTGATAATTTTTTATAGTGAGAGGTGTATAAAGAATGTTTTAAAATAGTCTAATTTTATTTTTAAACTAGGAAAACAAACTTTGTGAAAACCACCCAAAATAAAATATTCCAGAGTGAGGCAGGGACCCTGAAAAGTTTTAAAACTTGCAATTGCCCACAAGAGAGGAGTAGGCACTTAAATGGCTATTAGTTGCCATCTCCTATTATGACCCCATTACATCTCCGGGCCCACAAACTGAGGCATAAAAGAGAGTGAGATTTAACCTCTAGCGGAAGTCATCTTAACAAAGAGGCCACAATTAGTAGTCCAGTATCCTGACCCCTAAAGATTCCTAGGAGCTGCCCAGATTTGCTTGTGAGTCCGTCCCTGCCTGTATACCCACAGTGGTCAGATCTCTTAGAATAGAATACAAGGGCCCCACACTTGTCTTAGGGGAGTGAGTTGCAGATAGCCAGGTGAGGTGCTGATAAGCCTTTATGCGGATGCTATGAGTTTTATAGAGAAAAGGAACGGGTCAAAATCATTCAGGCCTCCAGCAAGAAAGAAAGGGGAGGATGGGGATACAATCTCAGCCCGACCAAGCAGTAGAAACTAGATCTGCCGTAAAAAGGACTGTGATTTCCCCCGTTGCTTCGTCAGCGCTATTGACTGAGTGGAACCAGAGCATAGCAGCCCTTTATGACCTGCTGCCCATACCTTGGCCTTGAAGCTCAGGGACTTATGTGACCTGGAACTGAGCTTTCTTATCTGTAAATACTCATTCATGGTCACTATTTCCTCACAGGGTTGCTAGAAGAATTAAATAATATGGATAAGTCCATAGTAAGAACTTAATAGAAGACAGCTGTTGTTATCATTACACAAAAGAGCTAAAACCATAGCTTTCATGCCCACTTTCTATAACTCTTCTCCCTCCGTCTTTGCTGTTGGGCCATCATCTCTCAGAGGGTCTGCTTTGGGATGCACTTTTGTTCCAACAGACTCAATACTGCTTATCTATATAAGTCTTGGTACTTCTTAACATTAGAAATAAATTTATGGTTTATCATTTACTCCCTGTCTTCCCGTCATGCTGTAAGCTCCATGAAGGCAGGCAAAGTCCACCCTGTCCATCATACACTCTTGCAGCCTAGCTTTGGGTCTAAACTGATTTCTCTTTGACTCTTGACTCAATAAATATTTGTTGAATGTTGTTAAGTGGCTAAAAATCTGGTAATCATATCCATCAGCCTAGTGATAAAATACAGATCTGAGCAAAAGTCGGGGGGGCTCCCTTATGAGGAACGCGCGTAAGCTGTAGTGTATATATTGTAAATAACTTCTCTCACAGGCTTGTTTTCTTATTTCTGAGTGGTT
>NW_006434373.1:8098335-8231067 GCF_000325575.1 Pteropus alecto
GAAAGAGCTTTAGAGAAACAGTGACTGAGGGAGGCCATTTACCAACCTCTGTGACCCCATGCCAGCTGACTATTCCAAGGCTTAATATAAAATGGAAATAAATGATAGCCAACCCACAGTAATGTTGTGAAGACTAAATGTTATATGGAAATAATTTTCAATTTTATTTTTAAGATAGAGTAACCGATTTTAAATCCAAGATACAATGGATCCAGTGGAACTTCAGAAGGAAGACTGTCTGCTTGGTGGTTGGAGTATCCCCAGGACACCTCATCAGAAGCTAGATCTCAGTGGACCACAGTCAAATCCACTGACACTTAGGCTAATGGGAAGTATAATAGACAGTAGACAGTAATTCTTTCCTTGCTTTTCCTCGTTCCATTTAGCTGAAGTTGTTTGATTAGTAAGTTACAGAGCAAAGGGCTGGGGAGTGTAGGAGTACATGACTTTCCTCCAATATGAAAATGAAGATCTCATCTTACAGCTATACAAAATAAATTAGCATCTGCATTGGCAGTTCTCTAAGTTTTAAATTGTTGCTATTGTATTAAAACAGAGACACAAATCATGGAACACAAACTTCAGACATGAAAGAAAGAGCATTGTCCAGTAACATTTCACATTGTTTTAACTAAAGTTCAGTAGATAAAACTGAGCCCCACCTAGGGATAAAGCAAGAAGCATTATTTGATAATACTGTGAGCATGTGAGTGGTGCACAACTACTTCCAGTAAAAGCAACGAGCAAAAAATATTTTAACAAGTACTAGTTGACAATGAAACATACGGGCGATAGTCCATTTGTTTTTAATTTCCCCTCAACTGTCGGAGAGAGGGAGACGGAGTTGGTTCATGGTGGTTTCCAGCAGTGAACCCACACCAATGATTGGTGTGTTTTTCTTCTCTCCTCCCCAGAAACAGACCACTCAGCCCTGCCAGAGACTCATGAGCCTGGCATAAATTCGTCAGTGTCTGCCTGTTGCTCTCAGCAGGGAATCTCATCCAGCACCGTGGCTCCTCCTCTCCTCACAGGGCTCCATCCACTGACTTCCCAGCCTCCAGGCAAAACAGTTCATTTCTACATGCACCCAGGGCACTATATATTAACCTTTGCATTTCTTTGTCTTTCAGTTTAGCTGATGGCTTTTGGTTTGCACTTAATGGTGCTTTTTACCTTGCCAGCATGCATTGCTTTATCTATTTTTCATACTAAAGGTCAGCCCATGGATTCATCTTGGTAGGAGCCCTGTACAGCCCAACAAGCATGTCAGGATGTTTTTTTTTATCCTTCTCAGCTCATCAGAAATATTCCTAGCATCTCCATATAGATTTGCCTCTTACCCGTGGGCAGCTAAATATTTGAGGACATGTCCTAGGAATGTAGCAAATTATCCAGCTAAAAGTCCTTTATAAGGACAAAACATTTAGCTTGAACAAGAGCTTAAAAAGTGACCTGGAAATTGTTTGTCGTCTCTTATCCAAGTCTGTCCTATCCCTGAAAGAAGATATCCAAGACTTACAACCAACAAATTTACATAATCTTTTGAGTTTCCAAGTCTAAGCAGGGGAGGGGAGAAAAAAGTGGCAGGAAATCAGGCTTAGGTAAAGTCTAACAAAACTGATTATTCACAAGTTTAATTTTAAGGGAGAAAAATAATAAGTGGTTGTGAATTATTTCTTAAGGTTTAGACAAGGCACAATAGATATCATTACTTTAGTCTCTGCCAGCCAAGTTCGAAGCAGAACAAACCAACCTTTCTCTTAGCAAGGCAGGTCTTAAAGGAACTTGATTGCTGCTTACTGCTCCCCTGACTGCTTTGATCAGGAAGGCTAAGAAGCTGGCCATATGGCCTCATTCCCAGCAGGCTCCTTAGCCTGTCTGCTACAGAGAGAAATGCCCCCACGGGGGTTAACATGCTGTACAGGAGACAGAGTGAAAATTGTCCAGTGACAGCCAAGGATGATTCTATAGCTTCAATCAGCCTCACTATGTGAGGAGAACTACATCACATCAGAAAGACTGAAAGGCAGCGCCCACTGGGCCCTCTTCCAATGCGTTTCCTGGGCCCTAGAAACAAAAGACTAGAATTTCCTGAGCTTCTTTTTTAAGTTTACCAGGAACAAAGAACAGTGCATGAGGAGTCAGAAAAAGAGAGAAAGGAATTGGGAGGAATCAGGAAGAAATGCCCTGGGCGATAAAGGCAACAGAAACAAAATGCACCCAGGTCTCTGAAGAAAGTGACTCCTAAGGAGATGACAGTTCTCTTGTTACACAACTGCTGCTGGCTTTACACAATGTGTGCATGACCATAGGGGTAGCTTCAGGCAGCCTGGTGACCTTATTTCCTCTCTCCATTAATTGAACAGAGGATAGAGCAGGTGATCCAAAGAGGAGCAACCAGGGTCTCTCTCAGCAGGTCAGAATTTGGAAACAAAAGAGAGAAACCCATATTCTCTTTGGAGGCCAGGAACCATGTCATGTGGGTGTAGTAACAGCTAACAGCCACTGTGCTTAGAACTTTAAGTGTAGGACTTGTTAGGTGAGAATGGGAGAGCAATTTCTACCCACCAGCCACGAAAGCAGAGAGAGCCATGTTGCAGATTAGTTAGAAGTGAGGCAGATGGAGAGATGCACAGGTCTCAGGTCCCAGACCAGTTGTCTTCACAGGCAAGCTTGCCAGGGAATATTCTCACTCCCTCAGATTGTTGTATGTTCCTTCTACTTAACAATCGAGCAGAAATCTGCCCTGTCATTAAACTCTAAGCAAAAAGGTCTTCTTTTATTCATTCAACGATATTTGTTAAACCAAACACTGTCCCAGGCACTAGACAAAACTAAACAATGACAACAAAATTCGGCCTTTATAGAACTCATTCTAGTGAGTACTGATTAAGAATAAACAAGACAATATAGAAAGTAGATATTATAGCCTGTTACAGTTATAGGGAAAAATAGTGCAGGATAAGAATCATATTGTTGGGGGGAAGTGCTGCGATATTAAATGCTGAAATTTTAAGTTTTAAAGTAGACTTTTCTCAAATGAGAAAAGATTTTAGGAAAGTGAGGCACGAGCCATGTGGAAACGTAAGGGGAAAGCAATTCATGTAGATCAAATAGCCAGTGCGGAAGCCCCGAGGTGGGGACAGCAAAGAGACCAGTGTGGCCGAGCAGACTGAGGGTGGGGAGAGTGATGAAGTCAAGGTCAGAAAGGACAGGGGACACTGATTGTGTAGGGCCTTATAGGCCATTGTAAGGACATTATTGTTTGCTCCAAAAGAAATCAGGAGCCACCGGAGGTGTTCTCTAAGCGAATGGCATTGTCTGACTTTCATTTCAACGGGGTCATTCTCACTGCTCTGTGGAGAACACTGAAGGAAATCCATGATATTAACAGAAGCAGGGGAATGCAATCCGGGAGAGATGATAGGGCTTGGATCGGAATAGTAGCAAGAAAGACAGTGAGAGTTGTTCAGCTCTTAGATGTATTTCAAAAGTAGAAGTGAAGTTATTTCTTGATATTAATTTAGGTTATTATTTTTTTTTTTTTTAACATCATTCTTAATACTCTAACCACACACTTACTCACTTTACCTTATGGAACATTGACTTTGTGTTCAGCCCTGTGTTAAGCAATGAAAGATTATTTAAAACAAGGATTCCAGACTCTGTGGAATTTACAATCTAGTTGGGAGGTGAGGAAGACAGCTATTTAAATAATTATAATACTTAGGGGGAGGGTAATTATTGTCATAAATTAAGATCAGCATTAGAGGAGTTCCTGGTTTTGAAGGTGGAGACTTGCCTAATGGCTGCGGGAAATCCCTGCAAAGAACCACCTCATAATGTATATCTATGATATAACACTCCAATATTTATAACATGTTTGATACAAAAATGACTCATTTGATACAAAAATGACTCATTTACAGAAGTTTTGTTTGTTTTGCAAAATAAATATTTGCAGGAATAGTTGAAATTATCATTTTGTCATGGAGGCTAATATAGGAAGCCTACATTACCAAAGGCTATGACCCTTTAGTAATGTGGGAATTTTACTGCAGTTTCTGGAGCTGCCGCTGACAGAGAGCCTTCAGGTGTCAGCCCTGGGAATTGCCTGGGCTGAAGAAGATATACCAAAGATATGTCTCTTTCCCAGGGTAACCCAGGCCCCTTCTTCCAACTCAGGACAGCTCTGAAGGGTCTTCCCAGCTCCAGAGTTCCCTATAGCATTGCTTGTGCTTCACTGAGACTGCACTGCAGCCTGATTTTTCTCTCCCCAGCCCTACTTCTTTCCCTTTCCTCCATAGGTATGATCCCAAGAACAACATAAATGGCCTTTCTTCCCACTAACTCCTTTTCAGAATGGACTTCAGAGAATGCAACATATAGTACCTATAAGTAACACAACCTGGTAAGCCAGATAGATGGACTTCTATATTATATTACCATCAGCAGGCACCTAGTTCCAGGTTAAAGTTTGTCTTGAATGAACTTCTATGACTTCTTTGTCAATAAAAATAACTTTATAACCCAAAGTCTTTCCCTTTTACCCATAGCTGCCAGAAAAGTTAAAGCTAAATTTAATAATTAATTATAAATAAGAACATATTTCTGCTATCTGGAAACATCTACTCCTTCCGATCCTATTTTTCAATCATCTTTGTTTCCATGACATTCAAACTTACAAGCCCTTCAAGTCCCTTTGGGGGAAAAAAATGGCTAATAGTCTGGGAAAAGATATTTGTTGCAAGGATTAATAATGTTTTAGGTACTTCCAGCTGAACTCAGGCCAAGAAACCAGTAATACAGAAAGCATTTATTAACTTCTGTAGCCTAAATAAACTTTTTGCTTTATTCTTAAAGATCATTCAAAAAAGATACAAATCCACCTCCAAAAAGCTTAACAGTAACACAGATTTTCACTGAAGTTGTCTTGAGGATACCATAAACATGAGGGACATGGAATTTAATGCAGTTTTTAAAGGAGCAACATGTTTTGTGGAGTTTCACACTGTTTATAACGGCCTCCCTCAGTGTTTCTTCTTGGTGAGAGTCAGTCGACCACTTCCAAAGATGGAAATGAAAGGGCCCAGGTCTTCCTTCCCTGAAGCCATCATAGTAAGGAGAGTGGACCTTTCTTGCTAAGCGTGAGCCATTAAATGAGAAAACAGGGACCAGGTGAAAAGTGGGTTGGATTGTCTTCACTCCAGAGATAGCAACAGAGGTGTCCTATAATATAATGGGGACAGAAAAGTCCTGACCAGTCTCTTTCTGGAAAAATATTAACAGTACTCCCTCATTTCCAACACCTTACTGAGATATTTTCTTGACATCATCATAATAAGAATTTATTCAGGCAAAAATCATGTATAGATACTAAAGCAAGTTTTGATTAGGAATAAAATATTTACAAAGTCCTCAAATACCTCCAGACAAATTATATACTAATCACAAAAGGGAAAATTGTAACTTTACAGTGAGGAAATCTGGCTGACATCACATTAAGCAAGTGATCGAAGTTAACATCATAGATCATGGGACACTAGTCTGCCCCCTCAGCAGACTATGAAACTGTAGAGAACAAGGTCCAAGTCTTCGTTCCCCCTAGATTCTATACGAACTCTTAGTAGTGAAGGCTAAGGAAACTGACATTTGTTGGGACCCAATTATGTATTCATAATTCTCTATCAGGTGGTATTTTCCACTATTACACAGGAAGTAACTAATGGTCAAAGAGTGCAAGGAATTTGTTGAAGGTAATACAACCAGTGATTTCTAGGGTTCAAATCTGAGCCCAGATCTGCTTGGCTCCAAAGCCCATGTTTTATTTATTTTTTCATAGTGCTTTTGGCATGAAATATAGCCATGAAACAATTGAGTTCTTCAACCACATGACAAAGATTTAGTCATCAGAAGAATTGAGAACAAAAAAAAATGTGCTCAGGCAGGAATCGCCAACTTGAATGCCAATGACTGTCCCCTTAACACATAAAATGAGTGAATGAGGCAAGAAAATGGTGCATGGTGGGAGCTGGGGTGAATTGGAGAATGAATGATTCATCATACTACCTTTCAGCTACCTTTAGGTCCAATCTGTTGTTGGCATTTGCAGATGAAAACCCAGGGTTGCCAGTTCTTTTGATGTGTCACGAGGAGAAAGAGATCTAAATGCGTGTGAAATCTTCCAGTTTTTAAACATTGGTAGCTTGTTTTTAAGAAGTAAATGCTCATCTGGCCAAACTAAACACATCTATGTGCCATATTTGGCTTACAGTCACCAGTTTACAACCTCTGGCATAGAGCATTGTTATTACACTTCTTCACAATGCTATCGTGGTCCTGTCTTCCCACATGATGTTGGCGTGAGGACTTCACCATGTGCTTCCTCCTGGGATTCCTTTCATAGTCAAGAGCACAGAAGACTGAGTCTAGCCTTGAAGTTAGAGTGAAAATATAATAAGCTGACACAATTGCCGGCATTTCATAACTGATTATCTGGAGATGAGAAGGAAGACTGGAGAATTCAAACTCCTTAGCAACGTCTAGGAACACTGATTGACATTGCCTACCACGAGCCATGTGGCTTTGATTTAGTGACTCCCCTGAGAGCCCTTGAAGTGACAACATTGCTAAGAAACAATGACATATGCCTGAGAAATTTGTATTACAAGTATTTGTAATGCTCTGAGTTTGTGTTAACTTGGTAAAAAAGTGAAAAGGAATATAATTGTTTAGAATGCATTTTCACTCAGAAGAGAGAATTCAGAGCTTCTTTCCTTAATTTATTAAGGAAATATAGTATGAATGCCTTAATCAGATTGTCTAGGCTCAAATCCAGGTGCTATCACTCTTCACCTATGACCTTTGAGCAAACTATCGAATCTGTGTATCAGTTTCCTCATCCCTAATATGTGGGTAATAATAGTTAATTAAACACTACCTTAGAGAGTCATGAGTGTCAGGTGGGGATTTGATGACACAAAAGAAGTATTTTTAGGGGTTATTTATTATTATTATTAAGTTTATGAGAAAGTGATTGATTAAGAATAATGTAAAAAAATAACTAAAAGTATTAATTTTAAACATTATTATTAACATAAAAATTAACTTTAAAGTCTTAATTTAATAGGGCAGGAAATAGCTTCTTACAAGTTTGTTTTAGATACAATAATTTTTAAGAATCTCTTCAGCATTAATTGAATGATGATAGCTACCAAAGTCATTAGGATTGCATAATTTTAAAGTAGATACTTCCTTTATAGATATTCAGAATGAAATAATAAACGCAAGATGATGGAAATGGCTATAGATACTTGAACAGAGTATTTTTTCCAACATAAAAAGTTGATGTAACCATGACTCTTGTACAGGGGTGACATAAAATATCAATTCAGGAAAAGGATGATAAAAACTTTTTTTAAGGCATTTTGTCAGATACCTCCTAGAACTGCTAAATTGCTTTTCTATTCTCAATAACATGAGTCAAAGGCCTCAAAGCCAGTATAAAAAATGTGAAACAATCCATCTCAGAAGCAGCACCTGATAGGAGAAAACAGAATTTCCAAATCAATTTGTCATGATCCAATATGGATTAAACAGTTTATTTGTTTTGACATTTCTCATTTGCTAAATGCCAGCATGCCAAAGTAATCTCCTTATGATACATACACAGACCAGACCATTTATTATTATTTATTCAGGGGATTTATAACCCCTTTTCCACCAGAGAAGTCATTTGAAAGCAGAAATATTTTGAAATTGAGACTGCAGGTGGTTTTACCTGATAATAATTTAATCTTAGCATTTCACTCCTGCAATGGAAAGCCATGCTCTACCACTTCAGATATGGTCAGAAAGACCTCCCAGATTTATGTAGTGAACGAAACCACCCAGGGGTAAACTTGAAAAACTACTCCTGACAAAAAGTATAGCTTTAAAATTAGATGATGGTGATAGTTGCAGAACTCTAAATTTACTTAAAACCATTTAATTGTACACTTTCAGCTTTAGGATATGTAATTATATCTCAATAAAACTCTTTAAAAAGAAAAAAGTGATAATAATTGGTATTCTAGAACCTTCTTAGTTTAGTATACTTTAATCTCGTCCCATTCATTTTATTGTCGAATTGAGCATAAGTAGAGACTTAGAAACTCTTAACGGGGACTCTTGAATACAGATTATTAAAAGTGCAAGAAACTGGATGGGGTAGTGAAGTGATCTTATTTGGAGTCAGACCAATTTAGCTTTGAATCATAGTACTTTATTTATTAGCTATTTGACATTACACAAATTACATAATCTCTCTGAGCTTCAGTTTCTTTATATATAAAACAGTTATATAATACTTTTCTCATTGGATTATAGTGAAACTTAAATCAGATAATATAAGTAAATTAACTAACACAGTGTTCGGCCTTCAGTGAATGTTTGCCTTCCCCTCCCAGCACTCCCCAGCTCCCCTGGGCTCACACTTTGTGGGTTTTATGAGGTGGGGGCAGGGAAATGTAAATATAGCTTCAAAAAGAAGTGAATGAACATCTCTCCAACGTAGTGCAAACTCATATAACTTAAAATGACTCCCAGAGGACCATTCTCCAAAATTTCCTCTTCAGCCCACTTTTGGGAAGCTTAGAGAAATATATAATACCTAAAAGAAGACGAGAAGGGGAAGAGGGAAGAATCAGGGCAAAATGAGTAGATCAGTGTAGGGATTTTACCTTGGCACTGTGATGATTGACCTATTACCTGAGGAGTTAGGAGTGTCATCAGAGAGTAGACATTCTCAGCATCTCACTCTGCTGTCCCGCACTGGTACCCCTTGGTGCGAGGGTGGACTTCCATAAGCTATTGCCATTTTCACTTGTGTGTGTTTATATTCCTTTTTGAACATGATATATGCCATTTATTTCTTAGGTGCACTCTAGAATTGCTATTTATAGTTTGACACTAAAAACGATGGACTGAAACACCCAGCTAGACTGCTTTTCTGCCTTAGGAAATAAAAAAGGGGGACGAAACAGATGTAAAAAAATCTGTGTTACAGTTCCAAAATATAAATGAAGTGAATTAGTACATACTCATATAGAACCTGATCTCTACTTGGTAACCAGAGAGAGACATGTAACCAAGGACTCGCCAAGCCGAGAGTGATGACTCTGCCTCATCTAGGAGGGCCTGTGTGCTCAGCACTGACTAGGCTGAACATTTCCCATACACACCGACTGTCACGATGACCCTTGGAGGCAATTGCTAAAATTAAGAAACAGCCTTGGAGGTTGTTGGTCCATGCTGTCACTAAAAACACTGCTTGGAAGCCTAAGCTTTTCTAGTTCTAAAATCTACACTCTTAATTTTACGTAAACTCCCTCCATATCAACCTGTATCCTGCAGGATGGATAAAAGTCATGTCTGATCTATTCCCACAGAAGACCCATGCTTGGAATAGTTGGGCTTGAAAAATAAGTGATGGATAAAAGGTCTGAAATAGTAAGTATCTCACAGAATTCTAAGGAAAGTTATTGTCCAAATAATTCCTATATGCCTAGTTGCCTGGATTAATAGCTGACAAAAAATTTGAGAAGTAGCTATAACGTAGGGGACAATAAAAAGGGGTTTGGATAAAGGAATACAGTCATGAACTTTATAAAAGCAGATACCTCATGAGAGTGAAACAGGAATGAGGAAAAGCAGAAGGCAAACTCTAAAGTCGGGATGAGAGACAGGCAGACCACATCTGCAAGCCCTGTCTGAAGTGCAGCGTGAGCTGGTAGATAGTTAAATGATCACTAACACTCTCTGGTTCCCACAGGGTACACAACTCAGGGGATCCTGTCACTGGAGACAAAGATGCTCCCTACTGCCACTTCTGCCTAAGACAGTGGATCTTGCTCCAACCACTATACACCAAAAAAGACCTTCCATGATCCTGACTTGTGCACAGTGAAGTCCTGATTCATTGCCCCTAACTGCGAAAGGATTGGACAATTGCGTCTGGTATTTTTACTTCTACAGTGGGAAGCTGACTCTCTACAAATACTCATAAGATGGGGAATTCCCTAAGCACAGGCAGGAAATCAAATACTGGACAGCTAAAGGAATAATAAAAGTTCACTGCTGAATCGTTTTGATTTACAGCACTTACTATGCCCTCAAAGTGCTCTACAGTCAGTTCCATAAAGCCCTCCTCACCACATCCCAAAATTCTAGAAAGTTGCAAAAGTCCAGGGCTTTCTGTGAAAAGCATAAATTGCTTCCTAAGCCTCTCTTGCCCCAAAGATTGTCTATGTTGGATCTGATGAAATCTCAAACTCCCAGACCTCCCAGATTCCTCCCCAGAGTGGCTGGAAATGTCCCAAACCTTAGAGTTGTTTTGGTGAAACATTCCAAAGGAAATTGCAGAACTGAATATATTCTAAAGCCACCATTCAAATCTGTCCCCTAAATGGTCCCCTTGGGCCATACTGCTGACCTGCATCTCCCAGCATGAAGACTTTGCCCTATAGGAATACTGAAAGCTTGAACACTCTAATTCTGGGAAGCCCAGAATACTGTGAAGTCCCTGTCATTTGCATCTATCCAGCCTCATTCCACAGCATCTTTTAAATTTAAATGTAGCTAAGTTTAGCACCAGAAGAAACTGGACTTAAAAACTGTGTTGTGGTTTAAAAAATGAGTCCTGATTAAGACTGTCCGGTTTCAAATTCAGCTCTACCACTCACTAGATACATGATCTTCAGCAAAATGAACCTCTCTGAACCTTAGTTTCTTCATCTGTAATTTGAGAATGCCAATAGTCTCTGACTTATAAAGTTTTTGAAAATATTAACAATAATATATAATTATGCATGTAAAAGTACCTAAAATGATTTATGACATGTTCAATGCTATTATCAACCTTTTTGAGGCTTAAGACTCAACAAAATTAAGGCTTAAGAAGATAAAGTAACTTGCTCAAGATTACACAGCTATTATGGGAAAGAGCGATTCTTCTAAATTCATTCCAAAGAGTTGGCTAAGGGCGCTGAAAAGCTATGGAAAAATAAGTGAAAACAAAGAGCAGAGGATATAATAGACAAGAAATCAAGAGATTTAAGCTCCAGTTTCTATAGCACTGAAGTGGGTGGGATGGGCTTGATATCCAGGTTAAGATTGCATTTGTGTAGCAATTCCTGGTAATCTCCAAATTTCCTCCATGGAATAGGTATGAACACATAAAAAATTGTAAATATGCAATACTCCAGGAAATTAAGGATAATAAACTATTTATGGAGTTTGAGAGGAACTTCTAGTATGTAGAAAATGGATGAAGATAAATATGTGTTGTTCTCTGAAACAGAACAGTATGACCTGCTTAGATGATGGTAGGAAGATGCCAAACCTTATACTCACTGTCCCATTTGCCTATTACAAGCTTATAGTTAGAGGATCTGAAAAGAAAAAAAAAAGTATATTCATTCTCACTCATCTTGCCTCACCCATCATGTAGATACTGTTTTATAAGTTGTAAAAGTTATGTCCCCCACATGGCCACCATACCACTATATCCATCATACACATAACAGCATACTCCTTTAATAGGCATTCTAAAAGACTACTCAAATGAGATTAGGCAAAGGCTATTTATTCAGCGTCTGCCGTAGCAAGGGAGGCAGCCACCATCACATGCGTTTGGCAGAGACTCAAAGGCAGGCTAAAGAGACGGAGAGCTTCATAGTGGAAAAAGGGAAGGCCCAGAGGCTGTTGGCCTGGGAAAGGGCTAAGTATATGATTGGTTAAGGGTGTATGTTTGGCTTTCTCTAGATGGTGCTGAGGTAGAAGCTGGAGTGAAAATTAGGGAAGCTGTCAGTTATTAATTGCCGATTGTTACAGTGGTTATTGTTTGACTTCCTGGATTGATTGCTACAGACTTTCTTTAGTTCTCACATGTAGGTAGTAGGCTGGCTTCCTGGACTGGTTACTATAGATAATGGGTTCGTTTCCTGCACTGCTTGCTGCAGATCTCTTTGTATATATGGTCTGGCCATTATTTGTTTATATATTCAGCCTCTCAAATCTTTTACAATTTGGGATGTGAACGTAGAGGCAGAGACAGGGGAAACTCTGGTGTCAGAATATGCCTGAAATGCTAATTGTTCACATTAATGTTTCTGATTGGAAAAGAACCATGGACTGCCATAGATGACTTGGGGATAGAGTTTCTCAAATCCAGAGTCAAAGCACTTAAGGTACAGGGTAGGAGAAGAGTTTGAGAACTGTATTGGAAAAATTCTACTATCAAGATATACCACCCTGATTTTGGTCTGAGATAGGTTTTCATCAAGCACTTAAGTGGACAAGGAGAGCAATCAAAGGAAGACTGTTTTCTGTCTGTTGACAAACACTAAAACTAGACCAATGCCTCTTCAAGCTAAAATAAACAATAAACCGTATTTTCCTTATGAATGACTTTTCTATAGCATAAACAAGGAAATATCAACTATCTTAAAGACTGTAGGGAATCATCACTGAAAACTATTTGCTATAAGTAAAAGACTAATTTTTAGAATTTTTTTCCTCAAAGACATGCAAGAAAACAGACTTAATTGAAAAAATAATAGTATAGAATATGATACCTTAAAAACAGATCAAGGCAAAACAAAAAGATAGTACAAAAGGCTGAGATTTAATCTGAGACAAGAAAAGTGTGAGACTTCTAAAACTGCAAGAGTTAGATTAAAATACAAAGGTAGGCATCTTTAAAGAGAAGAATTTACATATATTTAGCTCCTTTTTCCTTTAGTCTAGGAAAAACTAAAGAAGTTACCACAGAATGAAAAGAAAAAGAAAAAAAAGTTTAGAAACAGATGATAAAATGGGGGGAAAAGTAAAAAAGAGAATAAAAGAAATTAATATAGAGAGAGAAATTAAAAAGAAATATCTTGAGCTGAAAAAAAAACTCCATCTTTAGATAAAAAATTTCCATTTATCTCAGAAAGAGAATATAAAATTTGACAAAAAATTTTAGATCAAGAAAAAAATCAAGATAAAAATCCTGGTTTTCAACAATAGAAGAGACATTATATTAGCCTCATATTTCTCCTCCATCAGACTAGATTCCAGAAGAAAATAGAATGAGATCTCTAGAGTTAGAAAGAAATCAGAGAATTTCCTACATAAAACTAGCTGTTTATTCACAAATAAGAAGGAAAGACTTTTTTCAGGAATGCTAAAGAAACTGAAAAATAGTTTTCATGTGCATGGCCTGAAAAACGTGCTGCAGAATATATTTCTGATGAAAAGTAAAGGACCAAAAATATGCAGGACAACATAAAGAAAAATCTGAGACTGACCACCGAATAAAATTAAATAAGTAAGTATTAGATGTCTAAGCATTTTTTCAGTAAATGAGGTAAATTAACATAAAAGTTTTAAATTATCTTTTATAAAATAAGGCTACATGCAAAAAAAATTGTAATTTACTAGTAATGATATATACTAATAAAATTCAGACTTATTAACAAAATGGTAAAAATGTAAAAGGTTGCTAAAAGTGTCCTGAGTTTAGCCTTATGTAGGGCAGAGTAAAAAGTTATTATATTGCAGTTCATTGATAATTAGGAAAATTTAAATTAAATTGCTTTTTTGAAAAACTTAAACGATGATCATCACTGAAACTAGAAACAAGATGCACACCTGTTTTCCAGATTATTACAGAACAAAAAGGGAAGATTCAAGAGTCTGTGAAGGATAAAAATAACTAATATTTATTTAACTCTCACTCCATGCCAGGAGCTGTACATATTCGCTTCTTTCTTTTGTTAAATTTGTTCGTTACAATCATTCTATGAAGCAGTTATTTTATTTTTTCCCATTTTTTTGGGAAATAAAATTGAAGATCAGAAAGATTCAGTAAGCTATTCTATGACAAACAATTAGTAAGTGTTTTTAACTTAGAAAGCTGGACTTCAGAGCCAATGAGTCACTAGAATATGTCACCTCTACATGTTTATTTTGTGCTTATGTTATGCCAAGGACCATGCCATCGTTTCATTTAACTTTTCAACAGCTATACAACACAAGTAAGAACATAAAAAGGAGAAGCAGAAAACAGAATGAGTTATCAAACATATCTGTTTATTAGTGCCTTTAAAATCTTACATTAAAACACAACTTATAAACTTATTTACTTATTTATTTATTTGATGTAAAAAGAGAAATAAAAAGTAAAAGTAAATAATTAAAAAGACAGTCAAGATTAGAGGCAAACAACAACAAAAAGAAAGCCTAGGAGACAAGATTAATACTAAAAAAGTCCAGCATTAAATCTATTAAAAGTAAAAAAGAGAATCATCACATATATTGATTGTATAAATTTAATCTATAATTAAGACAAACATGCAACAAATGTATACTCTACATAAAATCTTAATTATAACCTGTTACAGATAACTTTATTATATGTAGCCCTAATAGTTATATTGTATATTTTAAATAATAATCATATATATATTCCCTTTCAATATACCAATATTAATTATGGTAGATCAGGTAGATTAAAAAACACAGATAATTAGAATAATGTGATTAATAACACTCTTAGTCAAGTTAAATCAAATTTTGCATTCTACCAAAAAATTATCAATAGAAATTTGGCAAATTGATCTTAAACTTGGCTCAAAATATCTCACTTCCATAAGTATAGAGGCAGAAATTATAGAGGCTAGGTTATCTTACTATAAAACTATAATATTATAAAACTTAATTTATTTTATAATACAAAAAATTTCTTAAATATTTAAAAATATTATTCGGACCGAATAACAGACAAAACAGAGAGAGAGAAAGAGAGAGAGAGAGAAACATTGTAAAATAAAACTGAAGAGGCCACCAAAGGAATATTTAAAACTTTAGAATGTTATAATACTTTTTTAAAAATAGAAAAAATACATAATTTAAGAAGTAGAATTAAAAATGACCAGAATATAATACATTTCTGAATCTAAATGAAAAAATTATTAAACGAGTGCAGGAAAAAGATCAATTAGTATGTATTAATACAAAGATCCCTTCTTAGGGAGTAAGCTAAATAACAGAAACATTCTAAGAAAAAAATCAAAGTAATAAAGAAAAAGTTAAAATAACAAATATGGAATATTTTGTATAATTTCATGTTAATAATTTTATATATTTCAAAGAAATGGAGGCACCCAGGAACAACATAAAATAGCCAGACTCAATTAAAAGGCAGCAGAAAACATGAATTTGTCTATAAACAAAGAATGTATAAGGAAAAGACTATTTCCAAATTTGTCTCTGGGAACATGGGTGAATTATTTTAACCTTTAACATACTAGATCATTTAGACATTTATATGTCTTTTTAGCACCTAGGAAAAAAGGTAGGCTGAGCAATTTATCTTATATATTCACCATAATCCTCATAACTAAAGTTTGATAATGAACAAAATAGAAATCAGAGATCAATTGCATGTATTTCTACCTGTGTATATAACGATACCAACTGAAATACAAGCAACTTTCTAATTCACTAAAGTCAAGAACAAATGTTTGTATGCTTTAATAATAAGAATTTTAGCATTGAAATATATTAGTAACTCAAACAAGAAAAATCTTGTAGTCACTGCAGTTTTTGGTTAGAAGAAATTTAATAAAGTTTAATTATTATTCTTGATATTATAAACTTTAAAAAAATCTAGGAATAAAAACATGAGACAAACAATCTCAAAGCAAAAGCCATTGCTGCTGTCATTTTTAAGTCAATGAGAGTCATCTTCATTAAAGAAAGGTTATAATCATCATTCTCTTTTAGCTTCATTTCAGATACTACAATGAAACTAAAAACAGATGACAATTATTAGAAAAAATCAGTAGTATCATGAGTAATGATCAATAGGGCTGTATATCTAGAATATCTACATGAAAAAGCTGAAAAAATATCTTTCAATTCATAAGAAAGTTCAGCAAAGTAGATACAAGATAAATACACAAATTCAAGTTTCTCAATATACCAATAATGACTTTGCAGTAAAATCTGTAGTTTTTACAAAAGCATTGAAAATTATTGACATTTTTTACCTAGGTACTTTATTGCAAAATATCTTTTTTCTACCATATGTTCTAAACAATATAACAGAGAATGTGAATAAATCATCAGGAATATCCATGTTTCTGGATGTATAGACAGAAGTCATTGATTCCCTGTAACTCAATTTATAGGTTAAACACAATTCTCATTAAAATCTTGTTTGGAAATTAAAATGATTTTTAGAATACAAAAATTTGAGGAAATATAAAATGGTAATTGTTAAGAAATATTTTATGAAGAACAATGAAAAAGGACGTGATTGCTAAGACAATAAAATACACTATCAATTGTTTTTAATTTTTGCAAAATATATGCAACATTTATGAGAAATTACAAATTTAATAACAAAAATACTAAGATCCTAATAGACAAGTGAAGAACAAACATAACCAAAAATTCATGAAAGAGAAGATTCGAATAGCTAAAAATTTCAAAAACTATGCATCATGACCAATAGCTGAAGAAGTGTTTTTCAACTATGAAATACCAATTGTACCTATTAAATTTGCACATGTAATATGAATAATATTGATATAGGTGTGATAAAACATTATTACCAGTGGAAGGGTAATAGCTTTCTGGATTGTGACTTGGAAATGTGGATTTGAGTAGAAAAAGAAGAAATACAGAAAATATTTGTAGCATTTCAGGGTGGTGAGATTCTGTATTTTCTTCTTACACTTTTCTGTGCTCCTAAAATTTTCTATAATGAGCATTTATTAATATAAATGAAGATGTAATAATATAAATATTACTTTTAATTCATCTAAAAATAGAAGGAGGAGTCAAAATAAATAATCTCTTAATAATTTCCAGTTATCGTCTAAGTATGGACATGGATGCATATATATCTAAACTATTTTTAAAACTATGGATGACCTACCATGAATTTTAAATCTTCATATTGGTAATCAAGCTTGATGGCATATTTTTACTTTTCTTGTTTTAGTAAAGTGGACCATGAAGAAAATTCCCCTGCTTATTCTAAAATTGTATTAAGATGTAAAAAATGGAAACAACTCATTGCTGAGAACATATTTTAAAATTCTACAAATTACTTAGATTCTTCAATCAGGAAAGCAAGGCTTACAGGTTATCCTTAACAAACAAGTTTGAAATACCTGCGAAAGAAAGTTTTTGTATATAGCCTGACTCTGTGGGCAATGTTTAATGATGAGTTGAGAAAGACACATATTGTGTGAGTTAAAAGGGCAGGGGGCGGTAGTGTCTATGATGTTGCTTAGATTTGAGAAAAGCATATTATTTGTTTTTAAAAGGAAGGGGAAATTGCTACAATATTGTTTTCTATTCTATTGTTCAGGTGGAGCAGATTAACCACATAGTTATTCATCAGTTCACATCTATTATCACAGAACATGATCAATGATTTTGTCTTGTTTCAAAAAAAGAAATAAATCTGTTTGCTGTCATTATATATAGTCTTTGATTACACAGAGAAATAAAATTTAAAAAGAAAAAGTATACAGAGGATCTGAATGGCAGTCAAGCTAAATTGTAGCCCCCAAAGAGGCTTTCAGGTATATATGACTTAAATAATTAACTCAAGTTTATTTAATTCTCTGTGCCTTGGTAAACAAAGGTAAGAAAATCTTTCCTCTCACTTCAGCAAAATAAAATTGAAGGTGCAATTGATGAGTTTACATTTCATCAAGCCCAATACCCTTATCTCTTTTTTATTCGAGAGTTTAAAACCGAGATTTTCTCATTTTTATGAGTTCACTATTTTTTGAGAATCTAAAGGGAATATCCTCAAAATTTGCTTACTTAGTCCCAGTAAAAGCAAGATTGCTTTGGGGAGAATGTTTCTTAGAATAGAAACTCCATTATTTCCCTTTATTGTCAAGATCATCTTTTACTACAGAGACAAATTCCCGATCTAATTAATCACTGCTCTGACTTTTGGTATCTAAAAATTAGAAGAATTTTTCCATGTATTTGTAAAACTTGAGCTAGACATATCTAGCTGATTTAATGAAATAGTTTCGGCTGTCTTCTAACTATTCTTTATAATAAATGTTTACCTCAGATACAGGCTTGAGTCAAAATACTGTGAATCATTCATTATAAAAATAATTTGATTAAGCATTTTAATTTTTAAAATTCAATTCATAATAAAATCCTTTTCGTATTTTTTCTTTCACCATATGCAGTCTTCCAATTTACCTTATTCCATATAAATCACAAAGTCTGTATTGCGTCTTAGTTTATATTAAGTCTTCATGTCAACATATGTTTTGAAACCACTGTCTTAAACTTCTTTTCTCCAAACTGAGTGTGAAATCTTTATGATTTCTTATATAAACCATTCTTTTTACCATTTAACACATTTTTTGTTCATGTTGAACACTCTGTTGATTTCAATCTTTTTGTAAATTCTGAGACAAAAAATTTGTACAATACATTAATTCATCTAACATTTCTATAAAAATTGAATGTATGACATGAGCCAAGTTCCATGGTGGTCAGCGGAGATTAGTCGGCAAAAAGCTCGAATAAGTACCCGAATGGTTCCAAAGACCACTTCTCCTCTCTCCCACTGTTAGTGCACCCATCCCCATATTGCAGCCATTTGTTAAATGTGCAACAGTAATGAGTGACTGATTCTGATCTGATGATGCACTGTGACTTGACGATTTTACTGCCATAATTCTTTGGATAATTTCAACATCCTTTAACTGAGTTTGATAATGGTCCGAGTATGTACCTTTGGTTTCAACTCACATTTTTTTTTTTTTTTTAATTTATCAAAGCCACTGTGCGATCACTGATATCACAAACCAAAATCTCAGTGGTTACTTCCATTTAGGGACTCACAGGTTGAATCTAGTTTAAAAAAATATTTTTTGTTGATCTTTAATTTTAGCCCATTTAATTAATAACTTTATATTCTTGAGACATACTGTGCTCAGACGGGTCTGGGCCTTAAGGGAGTGATATCTGAGGCCTTTCAAGAAGCAATTATACTTACTTGAGACAGCAGGTTTTCTCACCTCTTCTGCCTCTTGGTTGTGCTAACTTTGATTATAACTCATCAAAATGTAAACAGGAAATATTAAGGCAACTAGAGAAGCCAAAATACAATTAAAACATACTGGAGTATGAATAAAAGACAAGGTCTCTGAAAACTATCAGCAGCATCAAATGGGCTTCCTTAGGGCTCTGATATTTTCGAAAAACATTTCTAGACTTAAACAGATCCTCTGTTCTGTGTGCTCCTCCTCTAATCAGTACTGACACATCCAACAATAATTTAGGATGGGCGATGAATTCAATTTGGCTTAATGAGACAGAAAAACAAAAAAAAAAACAGTAGCTGAAGTAAGAAATTTCTTTTTTCTCTCTTATGTAGGCAAAGTATGATGGCTCCACAGTCACTTGGCCATTCCTACCACATGGCAGCAACTTCGTTGATCAAGATGATTGCCCCCAGCTCTGGCAAGATGTCCAGAAGGAAAGAACTAAAAGAGAAGAGGAAAAGGCAGAAGTGCATGTTCCCTCCCTTTAAGGATCTTTTCTCAAAGATGTCTATATCAATTCTGCTCATATCACATTGGCCAGAATTTAATTATATGGCCACATCATCTATGAAAGAGACTGGGGAATTTTGTTTTTATCCTAGAAAATTATATGCCCAGCTAGCATCTGGAAGTTTTATGATTAAAGAAGAAGGGAGGATGAATATTAAGGAAAAACTATCATTATCTATCAGAGAACTAATTATTTTCATTAAATAATAATTTGAATAATTTAATGACACATGAAATCTGACCACCTCTTCTTATGCTCAGTCCAGTTTTCCCTCAATAGAGTCTGATTGATTACTTGGCCTTAAAAAGCAGTTATAAAAAATATCATTATTGTAGATGAGATATCACTAAGCACAATATCTAAATTTATCATGAATATTGAAAGTACATACTATGTATTCAGATAAATCAGACTAAAATACCTATGTATAACATTTCACAGAGAAAAATAAAATGTATATTAAAGTTCATGAAAACTGATTACTTAAATTTAAGTAATGTTTTGATAAACACATAAAAATGTTCATCTATTCCCTGACTGCACTTTAGCATCACCTGGGAAATTTGTCTTGTCGTTGCTGTTATTTGTTTCATTATCTTCTAATAATTCCAATGTCCAGCACACACCTGAGACCAATTAATCCAGAATGTGGAGGATGTAGAAAAGGAAAGTGGAACCCAAGTCTCTGTATCTTTTAAAAGCACCTTCGAAAGCATGGGATTCTATCCATAGTAACTGCTCATGAAGCTTTAGAATATAAGCATTAGGCAGTGTAGCACTGATGACTTTAATTGCACTCAACAGTAGATTAGGAAAATCTGTGGTGTGATTGATCTTTCTGTATATGGAAGACTTTTGCACTAAATAAAGTCAGTCACTAAGGTGAAGTAAACACTTCTGACGTTCCTATGAAATCCAACACCTTTTTTTTCTTTCAAGTTAATTATATAAGCCAATTGCAATGATATAATGTGTGGTAACAAAATAATTTTTAAGTACCGAATGAGGGAAGACTAAGGTGCTCAACGTGATAGAAAATATAAGAAGATTCAGTTGAGATCCTTTAATATCTTCACAAAAACTTTTTCAGTTCTAGCTGTTGATACCAGGTAGCTGGTGTTCCTGAAATACCCACTACTCTTTCAGCTAGTCAGGCTTTTTGGTAGTTCAAGCCTTCCTAAGTGAAGAAGACAAGCACAAAAGAATAAAGTCTTACCCCTAAAAATTAAAGTAGGGGCAAAGCCCTATGACCAGTCATGAAAAGACTTGGGTTCTACACATAGATCTGCCCCCAATGAGCAGTATGGCTTCTAATAACTCACTCTCCCTGAAGCAAAGTGTCCTCATCTGTGGAATACAGGCATTTGATCAGTGGTGTTCGGGTCCCCTCCTAGCTCCAGAATCCTAAATTTTTATCCAGCATTTATCCTACTCGAAAAGAAAATTATGAATTCAGATTTCCTGTCCAAATAATTGCATTAGTCCTCCACTGACTGTAGTCATACCAGAAAAGCAGAAATGACTGGAGGGAAAATCCTCAATTTGAGCTTCTTTTCAGTTCCCCTGACAATCAGATATATTAAGTTCAGAGAATGTGTTAGAATGCGCTCAGAGTTTCTGTACATCATATAGAAAACAGCTGTATCATGAGGCACAAACTCCTCCTTTTATTGTATCTAAAGGTTTTGAAACTTTGTAAGAGGTATTTATGGGTCATCGGATGTTTAGCTTTCCAATGGTCTAAAGAATAAATCAACTTCAGAGTGGGTGGTAGAAATGCTGAGATTCCAAGGGGATAAATCTCATAAAAATCCAGATACTGAGCGTCAATAAGGAAACACAGACTAAAAAGCTAGGAGACTCATGGATATGAGACAAGCCTGGAGTGTGTTTCAGTTCCCATATTGAAGACCCAAGGATATAGTTAGGGCAATGCAACACACATCCTTGAAGAAGTCAAGATACTTGAGGTTTTTGTAATGAGCTACATGCAACCTATTAAGGACTCTGAGTGAGAAATGGCATAAGGTTAATTGGGAAACCTTTGAGACTCTAGGGTAGCATGTATCAGAAACTAGAACACCAAAATTCTCCAAAGGTGGGGCCGGCCACATGAAAGATCGATCATTAGATTCAGAAGAGAATTAAGATAGATATCTGAGGCAGATTGTACACCAAATTTTCCTCCTATTTCTTACCAAGGAATTTTGGTTTTGTTCGGGACAGCAAAATATCCTGCTAGAAATAGCTTCACAGGCTCCCTTACATGAGTATTGTGTGCAGGGGTGGGGAACAGGGTCACCAGATAGTTCTCTAGCCTATGTGATGTAGACAGAACCCCTGGAGATGCCATCCTCTTCCAAATAAGAACAAACAAAAGCTTCTGAAGAAGGCAGACTGCTGGCTCTTCCATTTCTTCCAGCCTAGAGCATGAATATGAAGCTGGAGCTGGAGCCTCCCTCTTGTAACCAGGTGATGATGAGTGGGAAGACAAAAGCTCTAAGGTAAGAATGGAAGGACAAATGACAGGAAGGGACTGAGACACAGGACATTACAGAACCACTAGATCATCCTGGACTTTGTGCTACAGGGGAAATAAAGCATTATTTGATTAAACCAAATTACAGGCAGACTACAACAGTCAATAAGCGAAACAGCTCATTAATTACAATTCAATAGTACTTCATGACTCCACAATGCTGAGGAATTGGAAAGCATGAAAAACCTGTACAATAGAGCATATCCTGTGCTTCCAGCATCTGCTCCTAGGAACTAACTAAATGCCTCTTGTTGATAATGTGATTTCCCTTGAGATTGAAAAAAAAATTAAAGGCTCCAAGGAGCCAGATGAACTCAGAACTTTAAGCCACATGTGACAAAATGCTAAGCATATCCTTACTGAGTAGGGGGGTGCTTTTGCCATTTCTATAAACAATGCAGGAAAGATCGAAAGGGACTAAAATTAGAATCATGCTAGAGCCCTGACATTTGAGATGATATTAAAACTACAAACTGGCACTTATAAATGATGAGAAACTCACAGGAGACAAGCACATCTGCCTCGTGTAGCTGATTGAAGTTTGAAAGGAAGCATTAAGACTCAGTAGTTACAGATAATGCCTGAAGAATTTCAGATTAGTTGAAGAGAGACAAATAGGAAAATACTATTTTTCTGGTTCACGAAGAGGTGTTGAGGCACAAACACCTGACTGCTGGAATAAGTAAACTCCCTTGGGGCTGCACTGTATTTATTGTTTGAAATGGGTAGCATTTGACTTCTGTATGGACTTGTCGAAACAGGTTGACGATGTGGCTAAGCTTGGTGATGTCTAGCAGTGCAATGCCACATCATCAGGCTGCTACGTGGACATCAGTGTAAAGCGCAAAAAAGAAAAGGCCCTTCAGTCCAAGAGTTATTTTTATTGAGAAAAATCCAAACTTCCAGAGGTATTTCAGAGCAGAAGCACTGCCAGCAGGGCTTTTAAACACACTTCCACTGAGGAGTGTGCCTAAGCAGCCATTCTCCTTTCCATCCGAGGGTTGAACCTCTGACCGTTCATAGATTCATGGTGTTAGGAACACTGGTCAAGAGCCAACACTGAGTGGACCTTGGAGCAGACTACTGCTGGCTGTTGGCTCGGGCCAGACCAGCAGAGCAACCACAGTATCTGAGAGCCACAACCCGAGCAGCAAGTTGGCCACAACAGCACCTGCAAGACATCATTCACTCCCGATGCATCCAACGGACGAATGAAGCCAAGTTGCATGTGAATGGACAGACATCACACTGCGAGTGAAACAGAGTTTGATGGGTTTTTCTCAGCCCTCTAAAAACTTGATTGACAGTCTCTAGTCAGAAATTATGCCAGGGGGCCTCTACTAATGTAAGCAAAGGTAATACTCTTCATCTCTTTCTGTAGATAAAAATTTAAAGGTTCTGAGACAGTACTCCACAACAACCCTGGAAGTCCCCAAGAACTTTTGGCAGTCCATACAGCCAAACCATTTTCATAACAATGTTGGATATCGTTTGCCTTTTTCACTGTTGGTTATATTCCTTGAAATGACTGGCCTATTTTGTTCACTTTTAAGAAAATATTTGCCAAATGCCCAAGTCTGAGGAATTGTAGTTTATGTCCACAATTTTTTCAGGTAAAAATGATGTCCCACAAAAAAAAATCTCACAATTCAAACAGCACAAGGTCTTTTCTCAGAGATGACACCATATTTTGGTATGTAGCATAAATCAATACATACATTTGCCATTTCATTACTAATATTTTTTAAAACATGTACTAAAGGGTTGAAAAATTAATCATTTTTATCACTTCAACATGAAACTATTTAAGTAAAACTGATTTTTGTTTCTTGGTGAAGGATGTCATGTTAGTCCAGTTTGCTGTCACTGCCACAATTCACGCTCAGGCATTTGCACTTTTACTTGCCATTGCTTTTGCACCATTAATGCAAATGTCAACACAGGGGAAAAGGTAGAGGTGTTGCCAGTGACAAAATTTGACCTTTCAAGAGAAAAATAGAAATTTAGAAAACTTGTATTGTCAATGTGAGCTTTCCAAAACTTCAAAGTATATTTCTGATGGAACTAGTATTGACATTAACAAATATGAATTTTTGATGTTGTACTTAAAATCTCACAACTGAAAGATCTTCATAACTCTGAGAATCCATATTTTCCAAATTATCAATGAATTGTATCATAAAATCATGCATGAGTAAAATATCTATTCAAAGTGTGAGACCGCTGGGTTTTATAGTAATAGACTATAAAAAGCTCATTGATGTATTTTCATACTCTGCATTGCAATTGACTTTCTAAAAACTACCACTCATTCCACTTGTCAAGCTTTGGTGTAATATCAAAAAAGTATATTCACAATTATCTACAGAGGCTATTGAAACACTTCTCCATTTTCCACTTACACATCTGTGTGAAGCTAAATGTCCTTCATATACTGCACCAAAACAGGATATTGCAATGGATTAAATGCAAAATCAAATATAAGACTTAGCTGTTTTCAAAGTAGACAGTAAAGAGATTTGCAAAAATGTGAAGCAATGCCATTTTCTTCACTAAAATTTTGTTTGAGAAAATATACTTATTTTTAATTAAAGTTATTTATATCAGCATTTAATACGTTTATTATGGACATCTAAAACAAATTAATAAATAAATATGTTTAATTTTCTGAGTTTTAATTCTTAATGCAGCAAATATCAATAGATACTACTCACATAAACTATTTTGAGGAGTTCTTAAGAAATTTTAAGAGTGTAGAAAGGCCCATAATGAAAAAGTTTGAGAGCTGTTGCCTTAAGTCAAAAAATTATAAGCACTCAGAGAACTCTAAAGATTCCACCAAAAAACTGTTAGAATAAGTCAATGAATTCAGTAAAGTAGCAGGACACAAAGTTAATATTCAGAAGTCAGTGACATTTTTATAAACCAATGATGAACTTTCAGAAAGTGAAATTAAGAAAACAATCCCATTTACAATTGCATCAAAAACAATAAACTACCTGGGAATCAAATTAACCAAGGAGGTAAAAGACCTATTCTCAGAAAATTGTAAGTCATTGAAAAAAGAAATTGAAGAAGATACAAATAAATGGAAGCATATACCATGCTCGTGAGTAGAAGAATCAACATCATTAAAGTGGCCACACTATCCAAAGCAATCTATAGATTCAATGCAATCCATATCAAAATACCAATGGCATTTTTTCAGAGAGCTAGAACAAATAATCCTAAAATTTATGTGGAACCATAAAAGACCCCGAATAGCCACAGCAATCTTGAGAAAGAAGCAAAAAGTTGGAGATATCACACTACCTGATATCAAACTATACTACAAGCCTACAGTCATCAAAACAGCATGGTACTTACATAAAAACAGATACATTGATCAATGGAACAGAATAGAGAGCCCGGAAATAAACCCACACATATACACTTACTTAATATATGAGAAAGGAGGCAAGAATATACGATGGGGTAAAGACAGTCTCTTCAACAAATAGTGTTGGGAAAATTGGACAGATATATGCAAAAAAAGAAACTGGACCACCTTCTTACATCTTATACAAATATATACTCAAAATAAATTAAAAACTTAAATATAAGACCTGAAACCATAAAATTTCTAGAAGAAAACATAGGCAGTAATCTCTCTGATATTGCTACTAACAAGTTCTTTTCAGGCATATCTCCTCAGGCAAGGGAAACAAAAGAAAAATTAAACAAATGGGACTATATGAAACTAAAAAGTTTTTGCACACCAAAGAAACAAGTATCAAAACAAAAAGACAACCAACTGAATGGGAGAAGATATTTGCTTATAAGACATCTGATAAGAGGTTAATATTCAAAATATATAAAGAACTCATACAACTCAACAACAACAACGATAGCAAAAAACCACACAAATAATCCTATTAAAAAGTGTGCAGAAGATCTGAACAGATATTTCTCCAAAGAGGAATACAGATAGCCAATAGACACATGAAAAGATGTTCAAGGTCATTAATCATCAGAGAAATTAAAACCACAATGAGATATCGCCTCAACACCTGTCAGAATGGCTATCACCAATAAATCAAAGAACAAGTGTTGGTGAGGATATGGAGAAAAGAGAACCCTCATACACTATTGGTGGGATTGAATATTGGTACAGCCACTATAGAAAACTGTCTGGAGGTTCTCAAAAAATTAGAAATGGATATACCTTTGACCCAGCAATTACACTTCTGGGTATTTACCCAAAGAAAGCCAAAACAATAATTCATAAAGATCTATGCACCTCTATGTTCATGGCAGCACAATTTACACTAGCCAAGATATGGAAGCAACCTAAGTGCCCATCAACAGATGATTGGATAAAGAAGTTATGGTTCATATATACAATGGAATATTACTCAGCCATTAAAAAAAAATGAAATCCTACCATTTGCAACGACATGGATGGACCTAGAGGTTATTATGCTGAGTGAAGAAAAATACCATATGATTTCACTTTTATGTGGTACCTAATGAACAAAAAGAACAAACTATTCAAAAACAGACTCACAAACATAGAGGACAATCTGATGATGGCCAGAGGGAAGTGGGATTGGGGGATAGGGAGAAAGGGGTGAAAGTTAACAAAGTACAAATTAGTAGTTGATAGATGGTCACGGGGATGGGGAGCACAGCACAGAGAATGCAGTTAGCATTAATGTAATGGCTAAGTGGAAGCCAGAAAAGAGAAAGAGCAATCAGGAGAATCATTTTATAAACTATACGTACCTAACCAATGCACTGTATACTTGAAACTAATAATAAATTTTTTTAAAAAAATTATAAGTACTCAAAAAAGTAATATTTGGTAAGATAGGTCCTTTTGTACCTTCTATGAATCAATGAAGAGATGTACAATGCTAGGCAAAATAATAGCCCCCAAAGATGTCCAGGTCTTACTTCCCAGAACTTGGGAATATGTTACCTTCTGTGGCAAAGGGGAATTAAGTTTGCAGATGGAATTAAGGTTGCTATCCAGCTGACTTTAACAAAGGGAGACTATCCCAGATCATCCAGACGAAAGAGTGAGGCAGGAGGGTCAGTTTCCAGGCAATTTGATGTGAGGGAAACTCTGCCGGCCATTGTTGGCTTTGAAGACCGGAAGGGCCACAAGCTAAGGAATGCAGCAGACTCTAGAAGCTGAAAAATGTGAGAAAACAGATCCTCCCCTGGAAACACAGCCCTGCCAATATCATGATTTTAACCCAGTGGTACCCGTGTGAGACTTCTGACATTCAGAAATGTAAGATAATAAATCTGTGTTGTTTTAAGCCACTGAAACTTTTTTTTTTTTACCAGAGCCCTGTGATCTTGAAAAACAGCCAATGTTAAGAAATTGCTCCATCTTTTTGTGCTTGGGGAAATGGCTCACTGCAAAGAACCAAAAAAAAATGAGCTAAGACAAGGATGTCCCCTTTGTTTACCTAAGACGAGGCCAGGCACAGACCCTCCAAATTACTTCTTTGTCTCATAAATGATTAGCTGCACTGTTTTGTCCACAGTGTCAATTGGAACAAAATTCACGCTAATCAAACATCAGTTAAGTTTCTCTTCTTCCTCTAGGACCCTGACCTTTGACCCATCCTCAACCAGAGCTGACATACAAGCCCTGCTTAATGTCTTCTCCTCAAAATAGGCTGACTTCAAGTTGAAACATTCTGTGATCTACCAGGCCACCCTTCTCATACATCCTATTTCCCACATCCATTTCTTTCTTGTCTTGTTCATTCTTTATAAAAGAGTAGACATTTCCTGCCTGACTTTGGAGATGTTTGCAGGTCTGACAGACAGAGAGTTCTCCCTCCACTCCTCTTACAATAATCCTTTGGAATAAGTGTTTTCTTATCTAAGATCGGATTTGTTTTCTACTTGAACCCACTAAGTATACAGTCATTTATTACAGCAGCAATAGGAAACTAATACATCTGCCTAGCCTATATAACAGCACCTTATTACCCAAAGAATGGACGAATCAGGAGCAGAAGATAATAATATCGTTTTCCACTAGGCTGCAGTTGCCATCACATTGCTGGCATAGCCGTGCTCACAGAAAAGATGCTGACAATTTGAGATTCAAGGAGGTCATTGAGATAATCAAGCAAATCTATTATGCCTCTATCCATATTTGCAAGTGGCATAGCAGGAAATCTCAAAGAACCATCTTGAATTCCTCGGTGGCCAAGAGTCCAGACTGTCATTTCAGGGGCTCCTTGATAGCCTAAAAAAAAATGGCCTCTGAAGACCCTCCCTTCTAATAAACTTCGTCATGTGGGACCTCTTGTTTCATTTCAAAATCAAAAAGTAAAACTTGCAGAATAAATATAAATCATACCATTCCCCAGGGTGGAAAAAAAATGGAAAAAGAATCTTTTCTCAATCATAATATTGTGAAACCTTTGAGGAGAACCCCCAAACCTCATGCCATGTATTTACAAGGATGTCTTTCAATACAAATGACTTTGTTTTCTTGTTTGCATTATTTTGAGCATTAGGATGTGCAATGCAAGCAATGCTGATAGGTGACATTTTGAAGGTGCAAAATGAAACCCTTTAGTTTCTCAGAAAAAAATCTTTATCTCTTAAAAGTCATCCTGAAGAACCAGATGTTTGAGTAATGTTGGGTACTATTTTCATGACTTAAGTTCTCATTTTTTTACATGATGATTTAAAAAAAAAAAAAGAGGCTCACTGAGTTTCCTTAGCAGCAAGCAAAGCCTAGTTCATGAATAAGTCACACACACGTACACTTACACACACACACACACTTTCATCATGCCATATCGCTTCAACACAGACTTCTTTTCAACTCTCTCTATCTAAATCCACAGGTTGCAAACTTTATCTACCCAGAACACTCACTATTGTGTGAGGAATCATTGCTATGCTAAAAACAACCAACGCTTATTCACCTTAATTGTCCTCATCTTTTCCACACAGTAGGTAAAATCTGAGATTTCTGGCTTATCATCTTATAAAATGCAGTGCAGGCATTGTAGGATATCTCATAAAATAAAAAGGTTTTAAATGGGCTGATCTAACCACAGCTGCATTCCCAGCCATATTTTATTGAGATTCCATTGGTTGATTGCAGCTCGAAAGCTGCAGGATGCCTTTCCCAGCTGAGTGGCCTGAGGCAGGGGCTACGGTCTTCTCCAAGGAACACACATGACAAGCACATGTGCTGTTTTCAACTAGCCACCTGTCAAAACTGTGAATTGCCCCCATGTGAGGGCTGGAGGTTGTAGAGAGGAGTTGAAAAAAGCAAAAGAGAAAAAGAAAAGCGGGTTGTGCCCAAAACAAACTTAACATATGTATGAATAATCTCTCATCAGTGTTCCACCTTTGATTCCTGAACATGCAAAGGGTTCCTAACCTGAGGTCCCCAGAGGGCTTTGGGAGATACGGTTTCCTGTTATTAGATGCAAAATTGTGCGGGGTGAGTGGATATGGAAAGAGTTTTCATTAGATTCTCAATAAAAGTTTAAAACTCATCTTAGTAAGGTTTAAAATTCAATTGAGTCAGATATACCCTCTTTAAACTCTCCAGTACAGCTCAAACTATTAAAACTGATCTCTCTTATATCTGTGTTTTACCTTTAGTTGTAACCAGAATGAAGTTTCTGGGTTTTTTCCGTGTGTCCAAGAGAGAGAGAGAGAAACAAAAATTAGAGTATAAAGCAAATTAACCAGGTAAAGATAAAAATAACAGTAGTTATTTTTTATTTGACCCTCATTTTTCATAAAATGAGGGTCAAATAAAAAATAACTACTGTCTGAGAGTTTGAGAGCTAAAAAGATCACTTATTCCAATACTCCCTTTTAACAAGTGAAAATAATTAGCAATTCATCAAAGACCATACAACTAAACATTTGGCTGACCACTCCCTCTTGCATCTTAAAACCAGCAGCCAGAAAACAGAGCAGAGTGAGGAAGCAATGATGGGCCCTTACATAAAGGCATCATCTGCAGAGTCACTAACGGGCTCTTTATAGAAATGCTCTGGGTTTGCCTTTGGAGATGTGTGGGTGCACAAAAGCATGCAGTAGCAACTGGACCAGCATTGACCAAATTCAAGTGAAGATTTTCAAAACTATATTTGGTGATTTTTATTTGGTTTTATCACTTTGCTTCCTACTTATCACTATGCCCTAGGAATGAAGAGAATTGGATTCGAAGATTCTTGTGTTTGCTCAATGTTGATTCAGTTGTTCCATACACTTCTTCAGGGTCTGTGTGCATATATTGTTTAAAAAGATGTTCTTCAAGATCATTAAATTACTTGATCAGAACATGCTAGTGTGTCAGGGTCATGGTTCGAGGACCCTCAGGCCTTCACTCTGACTCCCACACACTCAATCTCTAACATTAGTCTTGGTCAGGAGCAATGTTGGCCAGTCAAGAATCTAAACACTGGGGCTACAGCCTCACCCTTCCCTGTCTTTGGTTCTGCTGTACGTTCTCTATCTCTCTCTCTGGAATGCCTTTCCTCCATTGACTATCTGGTGAGCACCTGCTTGTATATCCTCTATCTCCCTGCCCCCACAACTGGCAAAAATGACCCTTCCTCAGGACCTCATCAGATGTCAAGTTCATTGAAATTAAGAACCACATCTTATTCATCTCTGAAGGCCCAGCAGTTGGCAGAAGGTCTGGCATATAGAAGGAAGTCTGTGATTGTATTATGGTTGAACTAAAGATTTAATAGACTCAGAATTTATTTATCTGACAAGCATTTATTGATCAACTACTGTGTACTAAGTCTATGCTACGAAGAAGGGATATAAAAATAAATAAATCACAGTTTCTGTTTATAAAGAGTGCTTAGTCTATAAAAATGAATGTAAATCTGTCATCTCTATGGGAGAAAAATATCTAAGTTTATTCCATTTGACAATAGTTCAGAGGCATCGTATTAATAGATGAATAATCTATAATTATATTCTACCAGTATACAAATATTCCACTATTGTTGGAGGAATTCAATTGTGTATCACATCTACACCTAATGAAAATTTAATAATTTGAGATTTTTAGAGTTAAATTCAAGTTAACAGAGACCTGAAGATATTAGGGTTGGGCAGGGGAAGTACAAGAGAAAAAAAGAAGAAAAGAAGAAAAATTAAAAAGATAATCAAATTTTACAGTAGAAGATTTCATTCTATTTCTTTGTCTCAAAAAAAAGGCTAAGAAAAAATTTTCATTATTCTTTAGAAAATCTGCTGCTGGCCCAGGAGGCCAGGCACGTATTCAGTTCCCACCGCAAGATTTCATTTATAGAATTCTCCTATTTTTAAAAATGGATTCCTGCAAAATATCTTATAATGCGAATTGGTTTCTTTGGGGTCTGCCTCTGCATTATAGCTGCATTCAAAAAACATTAATAATTTCTCAGTTAATGGGTTTTCCAGAGTCTCCAAAAACTCACCTTGTATGTTATAACTTCCTCTCACTTAGTCCCCTGGCTAAATCTTGATTCCCCTTGTAAGACATCTTCAGGACATATTGCTAAGTTATAGATGATCCTTACGTAAGATAATTTCTCATACTATGCACAATGCATGCTCACGAACTGGCAGAGCTGAAGTACTGTCATTTTATGTGTCATTTTGCCTTTCTCCCATGAAACACTCAGCTCCAAGAGAGCTGACCCTGACTTATAAATAAAAAATTTAATTGACAAAGGCAGCTGAGGCTCAGTCTCAGACCTAAGAGTTGACTTACTTGAGAGGTGACTTTGAACTAGTTATTTCACATTTTTGTCCTTTGCCAAGACACTCTGGTCAGCTCACCCAACCATCAGTCTCATAAGGTAGAATGTAGAGTTCTCAGAATATTTTTGCAGTTTTGAAACCAATAGAAGAGGGAAAAAATACTTCATAAAATTACAGTTTCCTGAGTGTATGCTTGTGTGTGTATGTGTGTGTGTGTACACACAACCCCCCACACACACATTCTTAGGAAATGTGTATATACATATACTTGTATACGTGTATGTGCATATACATACATAAGAGGTGTAAGTGCATATATACATATACATATATATATATGTATATGTATATATATCTATATAGAAATTAAAGGTAAAGTCTTGAAATGGGTCTCAAATTTTGTGCCTTAAGGGCTATGACCCACAGAATGTAAACCATTCAAGGGCAGGAACCATGTAGGCTCCTGTTTGTCACTGATTCTAGTCTTAAAATTTTAGCCTTTTCTAGTTCCAACAGAAATCAAGCTTGCATCTCTCTAAATGTCTGTCACTGGGACTAGTACCTACTGCCAGCCCACTTTAGTTTGGCAAGTAAAAATCTGAATTCAGATGTGACAAGCAAAGATTTTTCTGGCTCTTCTTGCTGAAGTAGTTCTTTCCCTCTGACGAGTTACAGACAGTTTTAAGAATCAAAAAAAGAAAAAAAAAAGTTACTAGAGAAACACAAAGTTGGTATGCAATTTTTAGATCACAGGCCCTAGCTAACTGCAGAGTCTCTCTCTACTCTTGAAAATATTTTCAAATGCTACTTGCCTCATCTCCACATATTCTTCCCTTTCATCTCCAGGTTGGCAGTTTTTATTTCATTTTGGTTTATACTATCTTTGGTGCTGACAAGAGAATACTTGTTAGGTAAGTCACCATTGAAATTAACAGGTAACTAGAATAGTAGGTGTGTGTGTCACCATGCTGCCCTTAAAGAAATGACAGTCTGATTACCAAAGCAGCACTGGTTTTAGACAGATGACACAGCATTTGTGGCACTAAAATCCGCTTGAAAACAAATGGCTGTCTCATGCTACTCACCACTCTGTCATGGAACTGTCAGAGCCTGCTTGTGCATCATTCACATCCGAAGAAGCCTGGCCAACTGGCACTCAGAAGAGATGACACATATCAACAGCATCAGTCTCTGCAGACCTCCAAGTGCTACACCAAACATTCAGACGCAAAGCATGATCTAAGAGATCTTGAAACTAAATGGCAGACAATGAAAAGTTGCTTCCAAAATTTGGATTCATAGTTATGATTAACTGCAGCATCCTCACACTGCAGTGTTAGGTGCATTCATGGCATTCAAGGGCTGTTCATGATGGCTCAAAGTTCAGACTCTGGATTCCAACAGGTCTCCTTCTGCCACATATTTGCCCTTTAGAACTCATTACTGAACCATCTTGATCTTCATTTTCCTCTTATAGAAAGTGAGGGTGGGGGAGAATCTTCATTTTCCAAGATAAGAGAATAAAAGGGCCCCTGGGGGAGAGAGAGAGAGGGAGCTCTGATGTCTCTTCTTATAAATACACTAATCCGGTCAGATCAGGGCCCTATCCCATGACTTCATTTAAATATAATTACCTTCTTATATGTATATCTCCAAATACAGTCACATTGGGGATTAGAGATTCAACATATAAATTTTGGAGGGGTATACAATATTTTAGAGCAAATGGTAGTAGAGTTTATGTATTTTTGGCAATTTGGAATAATGTGATCAAAACTATGACATTATCTCCGATTTACAAATTTTATAATTTTTAAACCAAGAAAAATAAAAGTTCTGAATTGAGAAAAATAAATCCCACATGAAATATATTTCTCCTCTTCTGGGTTCAGGGGGAGCTATAATAAGCATGGTAATTCTTCAGGATGTAACTGCTGTGTGAAAATGTTTGTACAAGCTGAGATTTGGATTATGGAGCCAAAAGTATGACACAGCAAACACTCCAGCACCTATAACAGACGGCACAGCAAAAGAAGGCAAGCTCTCCCGTACTTCCTGCTCACTCTGCACTGGTCATTGTCATTGAAGGAGTTTGAGAGCCAAAGAGATTATCTTAAGGTTCACATCATACAGAGAGTGAGGAAAATGAAAGGGCACATTTTCTGAATTGGAAAAAACTTGCCTAATTCTCTACTAAAGCTACATGATTTTCTAACTAACCAATGAACTCGTGTTATCGTTTCTTTTTTATTTTTTTAATCTTTTTTTAAAGGGTGTTGTATTTTTTCTGGCAGGTATTGAAATTAGATATCAGCTTGATCATTTAGACACTATTTTTGGCTTCATTATAGCAAGTCTAGAGTAGCCTTTATTTGAGGGCTATTTCAGTGTTGCTACTGAGGCATGAACTTTTGGAGTTTCTGCTAAGACAAGACCTTTGGAGTCTCAACTGAATGCTCCAGGTATTTGACAAGGTCTCTCTGTCTGACTTATTAAAAATTAGATGTCCCCCAGGGCTGTGCCCAGCCTTGCGGAGTTTCATTCTCTGCATATGAGGATTAGTGGTCGGACAAAGACCAAGGGCATATCACGCAGATTTCTGCAGCTAACTCCCTTTCTCTAGCACTCTGCTCTGCAAATTCCAGCTTCCCTTTTTTCTGTTTTTTTTTTTTTTTTCAGCTCAGAATGTTCTGCTTGTGTTTCCTCTCCCTGCTCCAAAGTCCAAAAGATGATTTCAGGCAGAAATCTGAGACAACTATAGGACATTGGTAGTTTCCCTTCTTCTGACATCACAGAACTGTGTTGCCAATCATCAAATATCTGAAAACAGTATTTCCTACATATTGATCAGCATTTTAGTTGATGACAGAGCAAGGTGAGTCCCATATAAGTAATTCTCTCATGGTTGGAAACCCTTACATATTTCTACACTCATTTATTGCACAACTTGTCATTGAATAATAGCCATTTTAAAAATTAATCTTCAATATCCTACGAGACCACAATGAGGCCAAGAACTTTTGTCTTTTATATTGTAGAACCTAAAATAGCAAAATTCTGTTATGTAATGAGTATTTGCATGTATTTGCTGAATTGATATATGTCATTTTTAATTCACTCCTGACTCAGGCCTCTACTTTTCCAGATGTGACTGGCAGGCTGACTGATTTTCCTTTTTTATTGATTTTGTTTTCTCATCATTGTTTTGGCTTCCTTCAGATCTAGAGATATGTAGTTTAAGGCCAATCTGAAAAAGCTACCCTGATTTATATTTCTTTACTTGATTTTTGATTTTGAGATTTTGAACCATACTATATCCCAAATCCAACCAAATTAGTAAGAAAGCAGAAAAGATGTGGACTTTCTCTCTTGACCGGTTTATAAAACTTAGATAACACATGGAAGAACTTAACCAACCCCTGGCACATGTATGGTAGTTAATAAATTTGTTATTATTTCTATACGCTCAACTAATCAGCCATCAATGGAAACAAAAATATTCATAAGAAGTCATCACTCTTTCATTCCCAAATACAAATTAACAAAAACACTCAGTGGTTATTTTGCTGTGACATACTTATCCTGCATTTTATGTGCAAAATTCTTAATCTGACTTTGACCTATATTTGCTCCAAGTATTTTTGTCTACTCACTTATTAGTTTTATGTTTTATAGTATTGTCTGTCTGTTCTTCGTATGCATAAACTCCTACTAGGCAGTAAAATCAATAATAGCTAATGTTTATCTAGCACTTACTCTGCATCAGACGCATTTGCAAGTATCCCATATCCATTCACTTATTTAAACTTCCCTAGGTGGTAGGTATTACTATTATCTCATCTATTGTAAAGATGAAAAAACTCAGGCCTATAAAGATTATGTAACATGCCCAAGGTCACATAACTAGTAAATATAGGAGCTGGGATTCAAACATCAGAGCCTGAACTCCTATTTACTACAAGATTATTGCTCCTACAAGGATAATCTTATGTTCCCTGACGATGTACTATTCTTCATACACAAATATGATATGCCTTGAATTCGATACGGGACCAGTTCATGCATCATCCCAGATCCACTCAGCCCCATTGTCTCCTGGCCAGATGGCTCCAGTAAAGACACGCAGTTCTGCAGTCATTTTTCCTCATCTCCTAACACCATAAATTTCCTCAGCCTCTCCAGAGGGTAAAAGTCATGCTTTCTCACTTCTATCCCATCCATCACTGCAAGAACTATAAGAGGTTCAGCACCAAGATCCAACATGATAAGACCCATTGAGGGTCTTGCTTTTCCAGTGGCTGTCCAGAGTGATGAAATAATACTGCTAAGGAGTGTGAAAAATTCATACTCAGTGAGAAATACTTTGACCTAAGACAGATAGGAAGAAGCCAGTAGATAAATTCCTCTGCTTTCCTCCCCACTTGACTGCTCCAACACAGAGTGGTTCCAACCACCACCCCACCTCTCTGGAGACATCCCCTGTGACTAAGCAATCAACTGTGTCATCTTGAGAAACTGTAGCCAACTTTGTTAAGCATCGCTTTGAAATTTTCTTATCTTCCTTGCCCTGCTTCCCTTTTTCGTTCACTCTTGTTTCCCTCATATTATATTCTCCAATAAAACAACAGCAGGCAAATTTGACTGTAGGCTCTGTTTTCTCAGGCAAAAATAACTTGTTTCCTTCTAATAACACAAATTAACTTGTGCTGACACATATATCATCTCTCTTGGTATATTAACTAGTCATTGTTTTGTAACACAAATACTTAGTGGCTTAAAACAATAAACATCTTTTACTTCACAGTTGCTGTGGGTAAGGAATTCAAAAGTAGCTTAGCTAGGTGGTTATGTCTCAAGGTCTCTCGTGAAGTTGCAGCCAATATATGAGCCAGGATTGCAGTCATCTGAAGGTTTCACTGGGGCTGGAGGATCTGCTTTCAAGATGGCACCCTCGCATGGTTATTGGCAAGAGGCCTTGTTTTCTCATTGACTCTTGGCAGAAGGCCTTACTTTCTCATGATGTGATCTCTCCATAGGGCTGCTTAAGTGTCCTCACAATATGGCATTTGTTTCCTCTAGTCTGAGTAATCAAAGAGAGAGCATGAGGAAGATGCAATGCTTTTTATAACGTAGTCTTTGGAGTCACACACCATCATTTTCACCTCACTAAATCTGGCCCACACTAAAGGGGTATAGAATTATGCTCTACTTTTGAAGGAAAGAGTTTCAAAGAATTTGTGGGAAGATTTTAAAATCACCACACCTGGTTTCTCTAGTTGCTGAGACTATATATTTAAAAGACAGATTTCTAGGAATAGAGTTTATAGATGAAATAGAGCAATGTTAATGATTCTATAAGAGAATTAAACTAATGATCATCATCAACTAGTTGTCTTGAGGTATTGCATGTTTTTCAATTTGGGAATGATGTCAAGAAAAGCACCCTGAAATCATTTTAGTCCATTCTTTCTTTTTCTTTTGTTTCCTCAGATCTATATCTGCATATTATTATCCATATCCCAACTTTCAATCAATACTGACTATATCTACTAATTAATGTTAAAAAAATAAATGCTCTCATTTTTCAGTAACACAAGGTTATTAGAATAAGCAAATCACTTAGCAGGTGAATAATCACCAATGTGTAGTACCTGGCACAGTAGATGTTCAATAACTGTACCCCTCTGAATCATAACAATGATACATCTAGACCAACCAGTAATTAGTCAATAGCTCTTGCTTATTGCTGCTTGAATCACAGCAGCTATAATCTTACAGGCTCTAAAGTATATTACTTGTTTTTTTCTCTTCTGTTCCTAAATGGTGATAAGTGACTTGTTTCTTTCATCTGATATTTTATTGATATAAAATATATAAAAATAATAAGAAGTCAGGTCGAGCATATGCATATTCATATGCATATCTAATGAGATAGCAGCTTATGTCATACATTTCCCATTTCAAGATACAGTCCTTCAGCTATTGAAAGAATTTAACTGAAAATGAACTCTAATTGCTGATCATCGCTAGAACTTTAGATGTATTATTATTATTTACAATTAATACTTTGCATGCAGCAAGGTAAGCCTGTGAGTGGCCACTCACTAAAGATGTTTATGTCTCTTGTTAAGTTCCTATGTACAGCCAACTTTTAATTATTTGTGCCAATAGGTAGTAACATAATTAAAATTAATGATCCAATAACTCTATCCTATTTTCCAAAAACCTTTCTTTTTCTCTTTACCACAACATCTATCACACTTAAATAACCTAAGTTTGATTTCCTTTTATTTCTATTATCTGTGTTTATAGATGAAGTGCTAACGAGCAGACAAGAATCAAAATAGGACCACTAGAAAAATTAAAGAAAAGAGATTAGTATACTCAATATTTATTCACCAAATAAATAAGAATCAACTATACTTCCTATTATAAAGATAGAGTTGGGGGAAACTTTATATAGTGGTAATTATAAGTAATATGCCATCAGATCAAGAAATAGTGTTTTTCACTAGGTCAGTAGATTTCAACTCATGTACCAACTTCTATTTAACAGACATGATGCTAAAGCATTTTGCTGAAAAGGATTCCAGAACCAAGGGCGTAAGGGAAGAAGAATGGTGGTATATCTTACTCTGTCTAATCTGAGAACAGATTTATTCACAATAAATTGCTTAAACCATTTCATACCCATCATGCTCACTTAATTCACATAAACCTCACCTTTGAGACAACATACTTTCTATTTCTAGGGTGTAAATTACCATTTACCATTCATTTCCTGCACTCCGCCTCCACTAACCCAGCTGCCCCTGTGTATTCCTAGCAAATGGCATTCGCTCCCAAAGGTAGACGGCAGCAATAAAAGAAGTTATATGGGAAGTTCAACTGGGAGAAGGAAGCAGGGAAGAAAAGATAGCAATGCTCCATGAGAACAGAGATTGTCACAACTTCGAAAAGAGGTTTGTACTTTTTAGTGGAGGGAAAGAATAACACAAATCTAATGTCCCTGGGAACTTTGCTTTGTGATTCACCATTTTAAGGATTGTCCCAGCTTGTCTTATAGAACTATTCATAGGCTAGGGAAGAGGATAAATGTGCTTCTACACAGGGCATACAGCTAGGCTCTACCTGACAACTTCTAGAAGACATTTATTTGTACCAAACAATAGCTTTTCTATAAAAGGTCAATGTTGAATGAGCATGCATTCAACGTGCTTACCCAGTGCCTAGTTTATGAAAGAATACATTCTGGAGAGACCTTTGCTCCTGGCCCTTTGGAAGTTAGCTCAAAGTGTCAGTCTGGCTTATCAGTGAGGTAATCCTACACTTTTTCTCAAAGAATGAGTAAAACTATTTCACAATTACTTCTCGCAAACAACAAGAATCATTGGATATTCCTGGAAGAGTAGTTTTCCTCCCATGGCTTAGCATGTAGCTCCCACAGCATGTGTGTTCACCAGGCTCTCTTCAGCATCTATTTCTTTAATGAGTGCTTTGCCCTTACAGAGCTAACTCAGACATATTCATAAAAACCCCACATTTGAAGTGCCTACATCTTGAATGTCCTTCCAAAAAAATGCCCAACAGCTGAGACTCATTTCTTGTAGAGACAAATTCATTTGTTCCCATTGCAAAACTGCAGGCAAAGTCTAGCAGTTTGGAAATAGGAAGAGGAAAAATAATCTTAATGTTGTTATGTCCTATCTAGAACTTCAACCAAAGTAACGAGGTCAATAAAGTAATAAGGACAAACAAGTTCACACTAAAGTCTTCCTACATCAATTTTAACATGTCCATAAATACAGCTTAATAAAAAAAATGTTTTGAAGACTGAATCTTAACCTTGCAAGTATTCAATTTAAGTAAGCATTTATTTATGTTAACATAATGGCTCCTCAATTATATCTATGTACAAATTTACCTGCATTTCTATGACTTTAGTATTGAAACACTGGCGTTATTATTTTTTTAACTTTCATAGACTACTTACCTTCATAATTGCCTTTTTTCCTATTTTTCTTTGAAAGCTAAATTCTAACCACCACTTCCAGGCTATGTGACCTTAAGCAGGTCACTATATCTACTTCTGCCTCAAATTCTTTATCTATGAAGTGAGGATATAGTAGGGTTGTATGAGGATATAAACACTCATAGGGTTGATTGAATGTGTTGACACACTGAAAAGCACACAGAACTGAGGCGAGCACAGACCCATGACATTTTAGATTGATTATCACCACTCAGGGAGAGAGAAAATATGCAGGTTACAATATCTGAAACTTCAATATTACAGAGTGAACTTTCTATTAGTATTAGGTACATGATCCAGTACCCAATAGGATCGTGTTCCAAGTATCCCAATCCTAGACATTCTTATCTCACTAAATCATTTTTAATCGTGATGTTCTCATCATTAGTTGACTCCTAAATTTCTAGACTTTTTCTCTTTTCTGGTACCTGGGTCTGATGACATTTGACTTTCATGGTTCCACTCATCAAACTTCCTATAGGCATGATCTTGTGCTTGCCTTCTGGCTCCAATCACTAATTGTCTTGGGTAACTTCATGTGATACCTGTTCTCCAGTGCCTCCCTCATGACATCCTTCTCAAAGGTAATTAAACAATGACAAACAGGTACCTGTGCAAGGCGAGGTACCTGCTCAAGTGTATTCTAGGACATTACCCTGAGCAGGCACTAAGTAAATCATCATAAATTCACCTTTGGTGTTTGTTTGAACTGTCTATCTTCCATTACTTGTGGTTTAAAGAGTGACAAATAATATTTTTAAAAGTTGCTGTCATTATATTCAAGTGGGAAAAAAATTGCCATCAATTCAATGGCAACCTTGGCACATGCTCCCCTCCTGTTCTGCTTTCTTGCTTCCCAGAAAGCCCAGAATAGAGGAAGTGATTGAAAGAGAAATGAGACACACCTAAACCAGAAGCAACAATGAGTTGAATTGTTTAATCCAGCCAGGTTTCCTTCAGCCAGCATTAAGCTACAGCATGATTTACATTCTCAACTCTCATTGGCTATTGCCTCCTTAGGGCTTGTTCAACCTACCTCAACCTACCTTTCTAGCCCTATCTCCTTGGATTGCCTAGACACATAATATACTCTAGGAAAGGATGGAATATTTTATGTTCCTCAGTGATCTTTTTCAATGACTTGCATTATTATTTCCACTGCAAAGTTCTTTTCCCTTTTCTCGCCAAGTCTTGTTCATTTTCCATATCAAATTTTACTTCCTCCCTGAATCACCATGTCCTCCCACTCTTGCACCAAGGTATAATCTCTTTCCCATCAAACATTTCTTTAAGACTGTGGGCATACCTCTCCTTGAGCCTTTCTTCTATTCTGCTCTGCATTATAATCATTCGCATATTGAATTTTTCCCCTTGTCACCATCAAACCACATTCACCTTGAGGGTAAAGACTGTATCACTGCATCCCCTGCCATGCTTATAACAGAGCTTGGCGTGCTGAAAACACTGAGTAAACATTTTGCAAGTTGAATTGAAGATTGTATTGTGGATAAATATTTTTTGATTTACTTCATATTTATCTAAATTTATTTTGTTACTTAGAAATATTACTGACTATGTCAATTTAATGTTTATTTTTTTTCTTTTGTTCCTGTCACTGGCAATGAACAATATTTTCAATAGACTATGTATACACTGAAAGCCAAAAAAGAAGAGAGAAAGGGAGAGAAAATGGAGAATGAAGCCTTATATTTAATCTCCTTGTCATATTTCCAGATAAGAGTCCAGCAGCACCTCAGATAACCTGTATGACACACTAGGCTATGGCTTCACTAAAATAAAATAAAATTTAAAAAAGGAAGGTTATGCTATTATTCTTTGAAACCATACTTTCAATTATCTTCCAGTTTATCTCTAAATAGTCTTTCATTCCCACGAAATTTAGTGTTCTTTCCTTTTTCTTTGTAAACAATTAACTTCATAAATACAGAATAGTGAAATTAGGTTGAATAATAAAAAGTTATGAATGTTGATAGAAGATAAATCACATCTCTTTATCCTTCCAGTGCTTTGCTCCTTGGTCTCTGTGGTTTCTTTCTTTCTGAATCTGTGCCTCTTAAATGCCTTAAGGTCTAAAAGTTGAAAGATATAAAAGATGAGAAGCATTACTGGTAACGAGGACAATTGGGTACTGTGACTTTGTAGTCAATATTTTAAGTACAAAGCAAAAGAATGTTAATTTGAGAGCTACTTCAATGTTTCATCTTGTTTTCAATAGGAGTACCTGGAAGAATGCACTATTTTTGTTTAAAGAGACTTTTATAAGGCCCAGAGAAGAGAAGAGAAGAAAAAAGAAGAAAAGAAAAAAAAGTGAAGAAAAATGCTGAGATTGGGAGAGTTAGACAAAACTGTCTTTTATAAATAAATTTAAAAAGCAACGAGAAGACTTTCAATTAACTTACACAGCACCTGTCAAAGTCCAGAGTTGTGTTTATCTAAAGAAAAATATATGGTCAGTTTCTACATTAAAGAGATCCAATAAAGCCATTTGAAAAGTCTAAATGTATGTTCCTCATGACACTTTTTTTTTCCTGAACACAGTCATGTACTGATCTGTTATATAGTCAGTGACATTTAAGGTATTTTTGCAGGTTTAGTGACGGAAAGAATAAGAAACTTTGTCCGTAGCACTTCTTTGCTGGAAGGAAAAGAACAAGGTAAGGTGAAGAGTGTTTGGAAACTGAAATAAACATTTTTAAAGAAAATCATCAAAAAAACAGAGGGACTATTTTAGGCATTCTCCTCTATCACAATTCTTCATTCAGACATTGCTACTCAAAGGCTCAAATTTTCTTAAAAGCTAAATAAATGTATCCATATTTTTTTCTTGTCATTTCCTTAACTTTAAATTCCTTCTATTCCCTATTTCTACTACTGGCATTGCCAGATTTAGCAAATAAAAAATACAAGGCATCCAGTTAACTTTGAACTTCAGATAAATAACAAATATACTTCTACTTTAATATAAGTAATTTCCATGCAGTATTGGGAAATCTTATACTAAAAGAAGATTCATTATCTGAAATTAAAATTTAATCAAAGAATCATTTTTTATACGTCCCAAATATTACATGGGATATATACTTATACTGAAAATTATTTGTTGTTTATCTGAAGTTCGAATTAAATTGGACCTTCTTTATTTTATCTGGCAACTCTGCTCTTATGTAAATTCTTCCCCGATCAGTCAAGCCCCGATCAAATCCCATTTATTCAGTGAAGGCTTTCATATCTACCTTATTTTGAGGAGATTTATGCATTTATTCATCATCCCCAATCAAAAAATATGAATGGAACACCTGTTTTTCTCCAGGAACTGTGTTAAGCGCTGGGGATTAAACAAGAGTCCACAGCTGAAAGGCAGAGGATGGCCTTGAAGGCAACAATAATGATACAGGGGAATAAGTGCCATGAGTGCCACATGCACAGAGTACCACAGAAAATTCTCGAATGAGCCTCCTTGTAGGACCACTGGTTATACATCTCTCTTATCTCCTGCCTATCTTATACCAACATTTGGAGCTGTATCTTTTACTCCTTGGCTTCTCCCTGGTGTAGGACTTTGCTCATAGTGAATGCTTATATTTCTTTTAATGTAATAAAGTTTTTTTTTTTATCCACTTGCTCTTCATTGGAGTTTTTAGAAAGATAACCAGAGTATTGGGTTTGTTTTGTTTCACTTTATTCAAAGTGTGAGAAATCATGCCTTTTCCAATTGTACTAAATGTGACAGGCATCTCTCTATGTCATTTAACCCTTGCAATCTCTCAATGAACTAAGTAGTATTTATCTCCCATAATATGGGAGAGGAAACCAACACACAAAATGGTTTGGTAACTTGCCCCAAATCACGTGAATAGTAAAAGTGGAGCTGAGATTCAAACCCAAGAGTCCAGTTCCAGAGTGCTTTGTTGCCACTCTACGATGGAGGCTTTTTATGTTTCTAATGATCCACAAATAAACCATGTTGGCTCAAATACAATTCGAAGGAAGAAACTTAAAGAAGAAGGGAGCTAAAACTGTGCCACCTCACATAATGAAAGTATATGTTAGTTCATTACCTTTCCCTAATTTCTGTCTGCTCAAATCCTTCCAGTCTGTGCTACCTTCTGAAGCCTGGATCCAAGGTCAAACATTGTCCTTGGACAACAAATAGCATATCCCTGGACAATAGCAGATCTGACTAATCTGAGAAAGAAAAATTATGAAACTTTTTCAAGTAACTGTTAACTTAAGTTTAGTTATCATGTAGTTAAAATAAGTAAAAACATCCTTAAGCATTTGGTAGAAAACTTAGAAAAGACTAAACATGACAAAGAGATGTATTTAGTATGGAGTATTGTAACTTTATTACCTGACTTTTAAAAATACATACTTCAAGTCTTATTGACTTCCAAAATGTGACCTGTGAAATGCTACTTGGTAAATGTTAAAAATACCCATTTTCCCATTTGCGTTGAAGAAGGATACTTAAAACATAAGAGATTAATTTGGAAGCACTCCAAGCCCTCATTCTCTAAAGAGGATACTGCCTATTCCCACTACTGGATGGCTGGAATTTCTAGTAAATTCGTCATGATTTAAATTTCAGTTACCTGGGATACCAATAAGAACTACATAAAAAAAAAACATTTTTACTGTAGAAAGAGATGAAGAACTGGCAGTGTTCATAAAGAGATTTTTATCTTCAGGAATTCATCTTCCTCTATGAAAAACTGAGGCTATTATGGTCTAGTCCCACTGTTCATGTCCCACTTAGTATAGTGCAGAATATCGAGGGAAGATCAGCTTAATATAATCTTGACTAATAAATTATCATGTTAAAATAAGTAAAATTGTTGGAACAAGATGTTTATCCCTATACGGCATGCTGATATCAAAGCTAAGACTCTATTAATACTTTTTTTAAAGTCTGTTCACTGCAAAATATTAATACTTTTAAATACTTTAATACTTTTTTTAAAGTCTGTTCACTGCAAAATATAGTCTACGGCCTCTTTCACTTTCGGAATCAGAAGATAGTGCAGAAATGGGAAGTTATCACAGCAAATTTTAATACTTAAATAAATCAAACATTTTAAAATCTTAAAAATAAACCAAATTCTCTTACTTTGGATAAATTGTCCAATATCTAAATTAATATGAACTTCATATATAATTGATAATAGTATGACATTTAGAAAATATAAAATGTCAACAGAAACATTTTGAGTAAACAAGTCAAAAAAGCCTATGTTCGTAAAAATAAAAGATAAATAGATTTGGAGAAATAATAGAATCTCAGAGGTTGAAAGAACTTTAAAGATTTACTCATCCCAAGTTTTAATATATTCTCTAGCATCTTCTCTCAAATAAAGGCAGTTCTAGCTTAAGTATGGGTGACCGTGGAGTATCACCCAGGAGTTTGTAGCCTATGTTTACACTTCTCGCTTTTATCATGAAACTCGCCATTTTATTTTGTTGATTGTCCTGTCTTCATACTATATCAGTAAACCTGTCTTTAAAAAATATTGATATGTATGGCCCACCACAAGAAACCTTAATTCTCAAGGTTCCTAAGAAAAGACATTAGAGAAGTAAAGAGAAATGTGATGTGTAATTTAATGCCTTGGAGAGCAAGCATTTTCATTTTTATGCATTAACTTCACTAAATGTTGTCACTATTGCCAACCCTTCTGGCATTTGGGACATGTTAATTGAATCTAATTATAGAGTGACTAAAGCTGATGATACTGTGTGAGAAAGCCTTATTTAAAAATATTCTCGAGTTCCAGTAAAATGTATGCTTTCAAAAATCGATGGATGTCAATTCCCATAAAAAGATATGGAGGCATAACACGTGGGTGGGATTTTCCTACGGCATAGCTTGTTTCCACAAAGAAAGAATCTCATCAATTTGGAAGTTGTCTATCAGAATGCCCTTTCCTGTTACTAAGGAACTAGAAAAAAAAAAGAGCAGAGTCTATCAGATACGGTAGGAACGCCACAATTCTCCGCGACATCTTAAGGAATAGTAGTCTGGAATTTTTATCTCTCTGAAAAGTTGATGTAGCCACAAGAAATGTTTAAATATTTAGTTATAAATCTGTTTAATAAATATTTAGCTATAAATTGTTCATCTGTTTCACTAAAGATGATGTTAACATTTGATCATTATTGAGGAGAGCATTTTTAATTTTGGTACATGCATGGAAGAATAATTTTAAGATATTATTTGTTTTGTTTTTGCCATGACTTTCATCTGTATTCCAAGCAGTTAGCCACTATTTGGATTTTTATAACTCGGGGAGTAGATATAGAGGGCTTGTGTTGCAAGAACCAGGGTGACGGGAGTGGGAAGGGAAGGTAGAATGAATGGCCTGGGCCAGTTTTTTTCTACGTCTCTTGCCTTTTTGCTCATAGCTGGTTTTAGGAATACATTTTCTCTCTTTTGTCGTGCTTTTCCCTCGGGCTCATCCTTTTCCTTTGTGTCCCTACAAAAGAAACAGAGAATAAAGATTAAATTAGGTACATATAGAAATAAGTCTAAAGAGGCACATTGAGCCATTTTAGATTAAGGGTTATGAAATAAAGTGTTAAATAAATATAATATAATTTTGTGCATCCTAATGTTTCGTGTGTGTGACACTGCCAGGCATTATTGGAAGTGGCAGTAAATACAGGTGACTCTTGAACAACTTGGGGGTTAGGGACACCTACTCCTGTGCATTTGAAAATTCGTGTAAAACTTTTGACTCTCCAGAACTTAACTACAGTAATCCCTTAGGATCCATGAGGGATTTGGTTTTAGGACTCCTCTCAGATACCAAAATTGACAAATGTTCAAGTTCCTTATAAAATGGTGTAGAACAATGTGGGCAGTCAGCTCTCCACATCCACAGATTCCCAACCCCTGAAATGGAGGAGTTGGGATGTGGAGGGCCAACTGTATATTTATTGAAAAAATTCTACATGTAAGTGGGAACACACAACTTCTTCCCCCATCCCCACCAGTGACAACTAAGATGTTGGATAAACAAAAACCCAAAGAACAACTGGGCCACGGGTATCCAGATTAAATGTTGCTTCTGGGTGTGTCTGAAAGGATGTTTCTGGATGAGATTAGCATTTGAATCAGTGGACTCAGTAGAATGCCTTCCCAAAGTTGGTGGGCATCAATCAATTGGTTGAGGGCTTGAATAGGATAAAACAGTGGTCCCCAACTATTTTGGCCCCAGGGACAAGTTGGTGTTCTTATAAGAATCTAACGCTTGATGATCTGAGGTGAAGCCGAGGCAGTGATGCTAGCACTGAGGGCTGCTGCAAATACAGATGAAGCTTAACTCACTGGCCTGCTGCTCACCTCCTTTTGTGTGGCCCAGATCCTAACAGGCCGCAGACTGGTACCAGTCTGCAGCCCAGGGTGGGTTAAGAACCCCTTTTTTTCTGTCTCAGTTGATTGAGTTGAGTCATCTTGTCTTTTCTTCTCCCGCCCTCAAACCGGAATTTACACTATTGGCTCCCTGGTTTTCAGGTCTTTGGACTCAGACTGAATTACACTACTTGCTTTCCTGGGTTTCCAGTTTGCATATGACAGATTTTGGGACTCCTCAGCTTTCATAATCACATCAGCCAATTCCTCATAATCTCAGTCACGTGCGCTCTCTCTCTCTCTCTCTCTCACACACACACATACACACACACACACACACACACACGCACGCACACACGCGCACACACACACCTGGTTCGGTTTCTCTGGAGAACCCTGACTAATATACTAGTTAAGTCTTTACTGGGTTCTAGGCCGTGATTTTTCAGTTTTACCTAGAAAACATCCAAACCTGTCTTTTTCTTGGCATGTTTATTCACTAATTTAATTCACGGGGAGTATCTTATTTTTTATTTGAGATGGGCATTATCTAATTCTATAAATTACATTCATAAGTTCATATACACATAAACATATTTACATACCTTTCATATCAAACATCCTCAAAGAATACTTTTTTTTCCCTAAAAATATCTATGTTCCTTGATCCAAAGAAGAGGAGACACAGATGATTCTTTTGAAATATAAATTGTGTTTGCATCACTGGCAAGCTCCCTTGAATAAAGTCTTGAAATCAAAACAAGAAACAATTATTGGAGGAGACCAGTGTATTTTCTGTCCATAGGTAGTAAGTGAAGAAGAAATTGAGTTTGATCTTTGGAAGACTGTAAAACAGTGCAGAAAGGTTTGGTTTGGTTGCAGCAGTGGCACTAAACTATATAGGAGGAACCAGAGAAAAATTGTGCTCAGATGTCCCTAGATAGTGTTAAGAGCTTCTGGTTCCCATAATGGCAAAGTGGCTCACAGTAAATTCATCCTCCCACAAATATTAATTATAAATTCTGGGGAATACATTAACAAAAACTATTTGAAGGTAATGAATTTTTACCAAAGGCAGGAAGAAACCTAAAGGGATTTGACCCTTTATAAAAGAGAACCACTTTGGATGAGATCTATGATTATGAAACTTTTCCCCTGAAGGCAGCCATTGGTCCATGCTGCATGGGATGGTGGAATTAAAGCAAAGAGCCACACCAGTTTGTGATCTCGGAAAAGAGGGTCTGGGATTACCAAAGAAGCTAAAAATTAAAGGAGAAATTCCAGGAAGAATCCCTCAATTCTGTATATAACTGCCCCTCAAATCTTTGGCTTCCCAGGAGCAAAGCAAAAAGAAAGAGCCAGAAGTTTGAAACTGCTGATTATAAATGTCATCCTGCCCACCACAGATGAAACAACAATAGATTTGAGTTCCTCCAAATTCGAGGGGCTTTGTAAATATCTCAGACTTTCCATTAAAATCAAAGTAAGGCCATGCCTCAGGAATGAAGTCTATGTCTCAAGACTAAGAGTCTAGCCATAAGGCTAGACTAAATATAAAGCCAAGATGCTCATCCTTGCAAAGTGAAAAGCTTATACAAGTTCAACATAATAAGCCTATAGTTTAACTACCCACTGGGTCAATAAGCAAAATTCTTCAAAGGAAGATTCCATAACTAGTGTCTCTGCACAATGTCCAGTCCACAAATAAGAAAATAAAGCCTAGACATGTGAAGAAACAGAAAAATGACTCATAGTCAAGAGAAAGTAATGAGGTCTAGACATAGATCTCAAAATATAACATTTTTCCTCAAAAAAATAGTCAAGTCCAGCACTCTTATCTCCGCCAACCCAAAATCATCCATAAACAAAGAAGCTGAGATACATAACATAAAGCTAAGACTTTCAGCATGTAGTATATAAGGTAAGGAAAAAAAGATTTTAGAATCTACTGTAGCAAGCCTTCTACACCTGTTCCCCAACCACCATCCACTCTTCCATAATGAGGAAGCAATATCCTAAAATTGGTCACTAATAGAACCAAGCAAGTTGAACTGATATCCTTATAATTTTTATCTTCACACTTTTTTTAATAATAATTAAAAAAAGATGTGAATAGGATGTAAATTAATTGGGACTGTGTCATTGTGCATATTTTAAAATACATACTAAACTGGAGAATAATCCAAAGTTCAAGGTTAGAGTACACCTTCCTCTTCAGGCAGAATAAATTCTGGCAAGGATAATTAGCAAAAACTGAAAAGTAAACAGAACTCAGATATCTTAATGCACAACTTTAGCCAAGTTTTCCTGCACATTAAGGGTCACAAAAAAGTTTAACAGAGTACAATACTGACTCTAAAACTATCTCAGAGAATTAAGAAAAAGAAGCCAGATAAAGTATCAAAAGGTAAAGGAAAAACCACCAAAATTATAGTGATATAAGAGGAAATATAAGAGGGAATATAAGATATGGACTCCTAAAGATTCATACTCAAATACAAATAAAATAAGAAGAATCGCATATTAAATATACAAATATGAGAGGGTTGCATAAAGAAAGAAAGAACAGAAAGGCAAGTATAGGGAAAAAAGAAAAGAGACAGAAAGAAAAAGAACAGTGCGTGCAGGACATAATAAAGAACCTGCTCTGGGAGAAAATCTAACTCAAGGAACAGAAGGAAATATCTTGTGAGTACTAATCACTTTAGAAGGACTCAAAAATGCAATAAAGTAAAATTTAATAGATTAAATGCTAAAAATACAGAATTGGCTGAAAATGGAGATTGCAGAATTAATTAAACAATTTGAGGACAAAAAATATCTTTTCTATGGTAAAAAATAATTTGGAAATGACAAGAAATCAAACAGATACATTGAGAGGATAACTATAAGTAAAAAAGAAGGGGGAAATTTTTTTTAAATTAGAGAATATATAACGGAAATGAAGTACCAACATAGTTAATCCAAATTAAATAATTAGTTTTTCCTTAAATATAAAAGCTAAAATATGAAACAGAGAAAGTATTCAGAGAAAAATATATAAGAAAACTTTCTTGACAAAAAAAGAAATATCTAATTTTCTCATTCATTCTCATAACAACCCTGTGAAGAAGATATTATCTCCATTTTATAGATAAACTGTAAAATAGTTTAGAGATATTAGATGGTTTTAATATTTATAGTTATACCAGAAGAAGTTCTATTATCATATTAGGATTGAAGAAGACATTTCTAAGCAAAATTAAAATCTATAAGCTTTTATAAAAATAATTACAGATGACTCTCTATGAAATGTTTAATTCCTGAATATTAAAATATGCTTAAAGATAGTTAAAAGGCAAGTGACAGCCTGAGAGAAACATATGTCCCATATATATTGAGCATCAAAACAATGTACAAAATTACAACACTCACAAATCAATAGGAGTACAAAATTAGAACACTCACAAATCAATAGGAAAAATTACATATGACCCAAGAGAAAAAAATATAAATGAGCAATTCATAGAAATGGAGCTATAAATGGACAAAATACATGAAAAGATGCTCAATATCTTGAGTAGTCATGATATTTAAAAAGTTGAAATGTTTTAAAATTAGAAAATTATATTTTTAATTTCCAAGAACTATAATTGATTCTTTTCCACAGTAGCCTACCCTGTTTTAATGGGTATAATCTTCTCTTAATTTATCTTACAATAATAATCACATGCTTTTGTTTCCATTTCTGTATTAACTATTTTGTCAGAGGTTAATCTAATAAAATAAAATAATGTAACAAAATGGAAAAAATATATTTTAATCTAAACCTGAAGAGTACGTAGTATTCTAAGATATGTTGATACATTATGATCAACCCAGATGTTTTGATGAGATTTTTGAACTACAAAGATAAAGAATAAATTCTTCAAGTATTCAGGCAGGAAAAAATATACTAGTCTCAGACTTCTCCACAGCAATATTTAGTGCTAGAAGATGATACAGTAATGCCCAGAAAGTTCTGAGGAAATAACGTGAAATAAGAATATTTTACATAGTCAAGTTTCTATTCCATTAGAAAGGCAAAAAAATATACATTCTCAACCAGGAAAGAACAGGGAATGTAAACACCATGAGCTCTTTCAGATAAAATTAATCACACAATTAAAAAGAAAATCAAAATTAAAAATTAAAAGAGAACTCAAAAATAGAAGTCATCTGTGGTGAATTAAAATTGGTCACAATTTTTTTTTTGTCATTTTCCCCAATAAAAGACGATTCTCCCCCTCCCAACAGACACACACATACACACACACACACACACACTCCAAAAATCTGCAGTAGGAATGGTGCTGTGTCGATTCCAGACCGAGCCTTCAAGGGGACTGGCAACTTTTGTGACGCTCTAAGTGTCATGCTGTAAGAAATGTTTCCAGCCACATGAAGAGGCAAAGTATAGTTGTTCCAGTTGGTAGCCCCAGTTGAGATTCCGGCTAATAGCCAGCATCAACTAACAGCATGTAGGCGCACCATCTTAGATGTTCTGGCCAACTCATGGAATTATGAGAAATAATGTCATGGTTATTGTTTCAAATTATTAAGCTTTGATGTATTTTGTTACACAGCATTAGAAAACTAAAATGCTAACACAGAATGATGGATAGTAAGCAGCAAATCTATTTTAGAAGACTAAACGTCTGTGAAAATTATAATTATAAAGCAGAACGTAAATATTATATTGATTGTAATGAGAAAAAGAACATTGCAACTAATAATGGCTCCCATTTCACCATAGTCCTCATAGTGACTTACAGGGCTCTACTTGATCAGTCCTTCCATCCTGTAAACTTCCGCTCTCTTCTATTACTCTCCTCTTCACTCACTCCATTCTAGCAGTGCTGTCCTCCTCACTGGTCCTAGGACTGCCAGGCATGCCCTTAGGGAGTTAATCTAGCTTTCTAGTGCCTAGAATGGTTATCCTAGATATCTTACTCCACTCACTTCTTTTCTGAAACCTCACCTTCACAATGGATTATTTAAGAATACAACCTTCTCTCACTCTGGCACTTGGCACTCTTGCTCTTTCTTATCCTTTGTTTTTCTATTCAAATTTATTTTTTACTTATTGAATTAGTAGCATGTTTACCTTCATTATTTATTTCTATCTCCCTTTGAATATACTATAAGCTCCACAAGGGCAAGAATCCAGTGTAATGGCCATTTTATTCACTGCAGTATCCCAAACATTCTGGCTCATAGTTGGTGCTCAACATATATGAATTAATACAATTAAGAAGCTGGAAGTCAGGCAGAGAAGAAATGTAAGAATTCTGATTTTCCTATCTTTCATACTAGGGAGTCAACCTTGCATAAAATTCAATGTGTTTTTAAACACATTCAACATCTTACGCTTTCTGTAATATCCTCTCGATATTTATATGAAGTTCTATAATTCTTTTATTTGATATTTTTCTGTTAAACTCATATGAAATAATTTTAATACATCTAATTTTTACAAGAGTATGCATACATAATTTCATCTTTGTAAACTTACCTCCTTCTACGCAGACAGAAAGACTTTACTCTCCCCTCTGTTTATCTGCATAGAAACACATGTAGAGCAACCCTCACTCAATATTAACAAAGGATATTTCTGGGGTCTGGGATTTGAACATTTTTTTCTTCCTTCTTTGAACCTGTTTGCATTAATTGAATTTTTTATCTTAAATTTTTAAATATTTATCACATCAAAATTATAAAGTTAAATTTGAAATATAAATTACTGCTTGGTGAGGTATCTCTACCTGAATATCCCAAATGTCACTCATGTTCAACATGTACCCAAAAAAAGAAAAGAAAAGAAAAAGACTGGCCTTATTCTTTATACTCTAAGCTTATTTTCTTGTGCTTTATCAAAGATAAGTCATGCTTATCAAACTGCAACTTGAAATTTAAATCTATCTTTGACTCCTTCTGCCTTAAGGCAACTAGTTATTAATTGTTCTTTGCTTCTAATTTTAATTAGTGTCTCAAATCCGTTTATGCTCCTCATTTCCATTGCCGTGATCAAAACCTATATAAGAAGTCCAAATTTCTTCACACATCACTCAAATAGCTGAGATTCTGTCCTCACCCTCCTATCCTACCTCAGTCACTATCTCGCCCCAGCCTTGGCAACCCTGTTACATCTTCAAAAGCCTGGACAACTTGCCTATTTTTAGGCTTTTCTGTATTTTATTAATTTTGTTGTTTTCTCTCTTAGTATACAATAAAGTTCCCTTTGAAAAGCCAAACCTGCCTCAGAGTATGGAGGAAAACAAGGGAGGATTATCTGTCTGTTCCCTTTTTTTGTCTTAGTTTTTCCCCAAGCTAGAAATTTGAAAGGAGATAGAGTACATGGAGATGGTGAAGAGATGGTGAAGGTATGATACTTGGAAGGGAACCAAAGGGAGAAAATATGAAAAAGAAGACACAACCAAAGGGCACATTCCAGAATAGTTTCATCCACTTCAGCTGTCCCTGCCACTTGAAAGGTCTGTTTGCAGAATCCCACTGTTTCAGTTTTGGAAGGTACGTGTTTTATTAAAGTGGTTACTATCCTGAACTTTCTGTTCCAAAGTACCGCTGAACATAGGCCTCCTGACATGACTGGAGTATGATTGGTGCAATGGCCAAGCACTTTATTCCCCCAGAGGCCTAGCCAGTTACAAAGCCGCCTCTCGGGGCATCTCTCCACATGCAAGATGACAGGGTATGGTGGACGTAATCAATTTCTTGAGGGCCAAGAGAGACAACAAGAATCCAAGCAGTGGTGAAGAGGAGTCAGAAGTCAAGGTGAAAACAAAGTGTGACGTTGGGGCTGCCAATAAATCTGAGGCCAAAGAGGAGTCGGGGAGAGGTGCAGAGCAAGGACAGTACATCCCAATCACAGAGCAGCACTGACAGCACTGGGCAAGAAGGGCGGGTGGGGATGATTTATACAATTAGGACAGGACAAACGAAAGCTGCCTACAGGCATCAGCCATGGAGACATCCATGATGGGTTTTAACACACTGATATGGAGAACGAAGCAAAGGTCTGGTGAATGTGTGCAGGGAGAGAATGTTCTCATTTGCTTAGTGGGCAAGAACTCTTTACCTGATACTTTAGTGCCAAACATGCAGTAATGTGTAAAAGAGAACCCTGCCCCTGAAGGAACTGATAAGCGTGGTATTATAAAACTTGTATCCGCCCCCCTAAAATTTACACATTGAAATTATAACCCCTAGCATCTCAGAATGCAGCCTTATTTGAGTCTAAGGTATTTTCAGATGATCGAATTAAGATGAGGTCATTAGGGTGAGCCCTAATCTATTATGGCTGTGTCTTATGAAAAGGTGAAATTTGGAGCCAAAGATAGACACATACATGAGGAGAATGCTTTGTAAACATAAAAGAAGGGATCAGAGTGATGCTTCTACAAGCCAAGAAATGCCAAAGATTCCCAGAAACCATCAGAAGCCAGGGGAGAGGCCTGGAACAGATTCTTCCCTACATCCTTCAGAAGGAATCAGCCCTGCTGACACCTTCATCTTGGACTTCCAGCCTCTAGAACTCTAACAGTTTATGATACTTTGTTACAGTAACAGGAACAAAATAATATAGGTGGAAACTTAAAATAAATAAGTAAACAAATAAATATACAATGGATTCCCAGTAGCAGTAAGGGCTTTAAAGAACATCTAGGTGATAGGATTCAAAATGAAGGCAGGGGCACTTTTTTTAAAACAGGAAAAGGCTTCTCTGAAAAATTGTATTTGAGGAAGATTTAAATGAAGTGAGGAAATTAACATCCCTTAGATCAACGGGAACATATCGAAGAATTTGAGTAGAGATTGGTATAATCTAATGATTTTAGTTTAGGTTGTTTTGTTTCGTTTTAAAGATTGCTTTGTGGGGAACAAACTGCGATGGAGGATGATTGGAAATCAGGAGTATAGGCTTCAGATGACATGTGCTGATGGTGGCTGGAGTGGGGCCATCATGAATTGATGACAAGAGGATACATTTGGGATATGTGGTGATGGAGTAGGTGAAGGCATGTAGTAGGGGATCTTGAGAAGTAATTGACTTGTTACTACTACTAACATGTAGTAACATGTGCTCAATCTGGCTGAGATGCTGGTTCTAAGTACAAAACTGCAGATGTGAGAAAGGTGTGTTGGGTTTCTTAGAAAGTTCCTGCTATGTGGGCCAGATCAATGTGAATAGTGGAGGTCTTACTGAACTAAAACATAAACATCCTGAAGCCAGATAGCAGTATTAGGTTCTCTGAGATACAGCTGTCAAAGTCTCAAGTATTTCCTTTGTTGCCAAGCCGTGAGAATTTCGTGAGGGGATATGGTCTGTGTGTATACTAGGGGATGGGGGAAGACAGAGACTACACACTAAATAAGAATAAATGTTTACACAGCCTTACTTCACACTGACAATAAAAAATGGCAAGACAGTGTGTTATGCGTCACTTAATGTTTATTTAATATCAATCCTGAGCCCAAATTGATCCAAGGCTCTGAGGTCTTGATATCATTTTTTGAAACTATTTACGTTTAAGCCAGTTCTTGATGATGTGAGCACATGGTTGAAGATTCAAAGAGAGAATCTGGCAAACAGTGAAAGGGGTCAGATAGGAACGCAAGTTCTTTTTTTTTTAAGTACGCCATCTTTCAAATTTAGTACCACATTGAGAACATTTAATTCATTAAGAAGTTGTGTAGTTTGCTAGGACTGCCACAACAAAATATACAGATATTACAGACTGAGTGGCTTAAACAACATAAATTTATTTTTTTCATAGTTCTAGAAGTTAGAAGTCCAAGGTCAAGGTTGTGGTAGGTTTGGTTTCTTCTGAGGTTTCTCTTCTTGCTTGCAGATGGCCATCCTCTTTCTGTGTCCTAATATAGCCTTTTCTCTGTGTATAAGAACTTCCAGTAACTCTGATTGTGTCCAAATGTCCCCTTCTCATAGGAGCCCCAGTTGAGTTGGATTAGTACCCACCCAAATGACCACATGTTAACTTAATCACCTCTTTAAAAATCTTTTGATTCCCTTCTCCAAATATGGTTACATTCTGAAATACTGGGGGTTAAGACTCTAACATATTAATTGGGGAGGCATAGACATGATTCAGCCCATAAAAAGGATAATTTCCACAAGTTCATAGGAAACATCTGATGGGCTTGAAAATTATGGCAAATAAGTTACAATTTTCATGAGGTTGTTTTATATAACAAAAGCATTCCCAGATATCAGTGGCTTTTGACATGAAAGTTTACTTGTTGCTCATACTGGTTGAGGGCAGCTGTCACTCTGCTCAATGTGTCTTGTCATTCCAGAATAGATGAAGGACTATCTCCTATTTAGGACTTGCCATTCCCATGGCAAAGGGAAAAGAGAGGTGGTGGGAAATGTGCTGCAAACACACAGTGACTCTTAAAAGCTTCCGCTCAAAAGTGCCATAGTTATCATTCACTAACATTTACTTGGCTAGAGCAATTCGCATGACTTTGACATCCAAGCTTAAGCATGACTTTGACATCCAAGCTTAAGTAAGTTATGCTCCTTCAACAGGGAAGCAAAAAAGCACTGCAACTCAGTTTCAACAGGTGTAGCTATATAATCCCAGCACAAGGTACTAGGAAGCAACTAAACTGAGAGCAATAATACAATGTACCACAAGGCATGCCAAGGATTCCTAGAAATTCACTGTTCATGAAGAAAATGTAAACTCAAAAAGGTAAGTAACAAAAATTTTATCAAGTTCACAACAGAGAGCAGGAGATGCTAGCAAAATACATGAATCAATTCTCCACGTTAAGTTTATAGGTTACTAATGAACCAAAAGGGCATAAACATTGCCTTCTGTTAGGAGGACTTGCTTGAAAGTTTATCTAGAAATGAGTAACCAAAAAGAACCTAATTAAAGGTTCACAAAGATTAATGATTTTAGACATTTCAAAAGCATTTGACAACAACAAAATTACTAAGCCATGTTAAAATGCTGAAGTCGAAATATTCATCTCTCACCCTCCCTTCTGATGCTTGTCCCCCACACCCCCACTATGACTCCCTGCTTTATTCTCCCATGACGTCTTCTCATTGTGTTATCTTTCTGTCTCTTGCCTTCACTAGGCCAGAACATATATCTTCTCCCAGTTTGTTCTTACCAAAAGAGAAGTGTTTTTTTGTAACTTTATATTGAAGTAAGGCACCCTTGTGTCCCTTTCAGTCTATGCTCTCCCACACTCCAAGAATGGAGACCAACCTGACTTCCAGCACCATAGATTAGCTTTGCATTGTTTTAGATGTGCTCTTGTGTGTCCGGCTTCTTTCACTCAACATCAGCTTTATGAGAAAAAAATCAATAGGTAGATCATTCATCCTAATTATGTATTAAATTACGTCTTGTGACTGAATCACAATATTTTTACCCATTCTACTTTTGGTGGATATTTGGATTATTTTCAGGTTGGCGCTATTAAGAATAGGGCTACTATGAACATTCTAGTTCATGTTTTTCTGGAAATGCGATTTATGAATTTATTTGGATATTTACCTATAACTAGAATGACTGGGTCATAGGCCATGTGTATATTTAGCTTTAACAGTTTTTGAAAGTGGTTGTACCATCCTCCAAACTTTAAGGTTTCACATTCATTTAAAAAAGCCTTAACAGTTGGCACAGTCTTTCCAAAAGAGGCATGTAGTGACCTCACCTTTAGAAACAATAGATTAAGGATAAGACATGGTACGTGCTAACCGCCATGTCTCACTTCTAGTTAGTTATCTGCTAAAAATTTATTAACTAGAGGGATTTACTGGCCGGATCACTGCCTATAGGTACAAAATATTTTAACAATGACGCATTCTGCTTCTGTACCCCTGCTTGCTTACCCACCTCTTAGTTATCAGTTAATGAATGGAGGAGATATAGTCTTTTGTGTAAAAATTAAGGATGTGGGGGATGGAATCGAGGGCTTAAAACCTTTGTGCCCCTGCGTCTCGGGGCTGCTCCTTGGCAAGGACAGCCGCCAGCTAATAAACTGTCTCTTGGATTAGAGCACTCGAGTTGGGCCTTGTTATTTCGGTCACAACAATGCAGACCCGGAACCCATGCCTTCTGACTCCAAGTCTAGTGCTTTTTACATTGAGTAAATTTTAAACCCTTCTACACTACTTTCCCCTCACCAAAACTTTGCCACCTTCTTCCTTTAATGCTTCTCAATTGAATAGACAGCTAGTGTTTATGAGCTCTTCTCCCCAGGGTATTTTTGCCTTAAAGAGGGTCAGTAGAGACTTCAAATACTAATTCTAATTGTGAGAATTTCAGGTCCCATAAAAGTTCGGTCCATAAGAAGAAACGGGGGAAAAGGAGAGAGGGAGATTTTTTCAGTTACAGGGAACTAAGTATTCAAAAGAATCACTCAAATCCCAAATGACTATTTATCTGAATAAAGCCATCCTGATGAAACACGATAGGAAATAGAACGCTTGTTTTTTATCATGCGAATGTCAGGGCAAACACTTTGGAGATTTATTAAACCCTTACTTCTCCAAAGTGATACATTGGAACCAAAGGGAAGCCTGAGTGGTTTAATTGACCCATAACCAGCCAAGTCTCCACCCAGGAAACTAGGAGCAGGAATTTGCTGCCGGTTTCTTGAAGATAGCCTATACCTGAGCCCAGTGCATGAAGAAGCAGTAGAAAAAAATTGAGAAAGATGACAATGGAAATCAAGCCCCAACCCTTGATGGCCCACTCAGGTGTACATCTGTTCCCCAATTCTGTGTTGTAATTAAAGAGAAATGGTTTTTACATATTAAGATATTTTCCATTTATCCTAGTCTGATGCCTGAATTTAAATGCAGTTCAAGTTAAGAGTACTAATTAATTGTGAATCACTCCAATACTTGAATATAAGGCCTCTCGAGCCTAATGTGCAAATTTATGTAAAAACAATGTGAAAATTAGAAATGCATTGGCACATTTTTTTAAACCAGAACTGTAGCACTCTGTCTAGTCAAACAGACTGCTCATTTGCAAGTTGTCTATATGCAAAGCATTCTGCCCCTGGGAGCCTCAAATCTCCTTAGCAAGTCATCTGAAATTTGAGAAGAGCTTTGTTCTGAATCTGCTATCTGCTCTTTTCACTTTCTCTTCTCTGCTTCCAACAGAGCAGACAAAAAGCTAAGTACAGATTTCACCTGGCAACCCCAAGCATGGCCAGAACCTGAAGCCTACCCAGGGAAAATTCCAAACCGCTCCCTCCAACCCAAAGGACTCAAATTTCCCTTTGCAGACTGGACCTGGTCTGTTTATGGGTAGATACTGGGCTAGCTTTCGGAATCTCAGTAAAGCTTGCTGTTAAAGCGGGGCAGCTGTTTTGAAAGCTGATCAATAGTGCAGACTTGTCAGAGTCAGGATTCTGTAGTTCTGGGGCTTCACCCATTCTTCGGAGAAAGAGCCAGCACTGACAGGTACCCAGGTGCAGCAGCAGGGGGCGCATCTGGCACATGAGCCCAAAGCAGACTGCCACCTGAGCCAGAAGTGTGTCAGAGGTCAGTCCCAGGAGATGCTGGGACGGGGCCAGCAGGACAAGGTCAAGTCATTCCACACCCAGGAGTTGGAGGGGAGCCTTTCTGGAAATTCCCTAGTTAATCATATAGCTGTAGAATGGAAAGGATGATGAGAGAGACAGGAGGATCTTCCAGGAACTGGCAAGCAGCCAGGCAGAGCTAATGGCAGCCCACCCACGCAAGATAAGGCAGGCAGTGGATCCTGATAGCTGAGAAGGAGCACTCTGGGACAGGAGCTGCACCAACAGTGAGTGTGAATCACTGTCACCTCTAAGAGGCTGACTCAAGGTTTTCCCAGCAGCTCAATCCCAGATTAAAGGGGCATCATCTCTAGGCCCCCAGCCTCCAGTCACACCTCTGCTTGGTGGCCCACTCTGCTGCCCACAGCTCATGTTTGCTCAAGTTATGCAAAAGGTTAATTTCTCATAATGACTTGTTCTTTAAATGCTGCTTTCACTGTGACCTGTAAATTCAATTTTCACCAGTTCGAGTAGTTGTCATCACACTGATATTAGCATCCTAAGGCCCCAATACTCAAAGTGTGGTCTCTGAATTTGCATTATCATCCTCAACTCTGAGTATGTCAGAAATTCAGACATCTGGGGCCCACTGCAGACTTCCAGAATCAGACTCTGCATTTAATAAGACCCACAAGGGATTCATGTGCACATTGAGTTTTGAGTAAGTGTTCTAAGATATTCCTCTAAATCTCTACCAAGCCAAGCTGAGTTTCAGTATTTCTATTTATCAGCTGGGTAACCTTGAATAGGGCACTTTTTTTCTTCAACCCTCAAGTCCTCATCTGTAAAATGGGGATGCTAATCCTATTTAAAGTTAGTTAAATTGAATAATAATTAGAATTTGTCCTATAAGTTGTGAATAATGATCAAAATATTCAACTTTATTCTTATGTTGTATCCTGACTGAATGATTGTATCATAAACTGCTAAAAGCAGGAACAATTTTCCCTCTACCTCTTTTTTATCCTCCCTATACACTGAGTGTAGTGTTCTGCCCATAATGAGGTTGACTATTTGACATTTACAAAAATCAACCTCCCTTGGAATTTCCAACTGCCTCTCCACCCCCCTCCCCCAAAATTCTAATTTCAATTTCCAACTCCAAGCACAAAGAGCTCCTGTCACTTTGACCTAATCCTCTGAGGTTCATCCCTCTAAATAAGTGTATTGTCACTATCTGTAAAGCACTTTGTTACTATGGCAACACATTCATAATTGGGTGTGTGAGTAATTGAGAGTGGCTCCCCTGACCAGGGGCCCTCCTGCCAGACTATACAGAAAACATTCTGTCCTCCTACATGTTACCCACCCATAGGTTTGCATCAAGACCCTATGAATTTCTCCACTTTACATGTATTTTATCAATACTATAGACCAACAGGAGCAGAAGGATAGATATGGTAGGAAAAGTACTGGGGGAGGAAATTGAAGGTCTCAGTTTCAGTTCAGAGTCTAACTCAACTTTTCAGGACCCACACGTAGGCCCCCGCCATCCCCCTTATTTAAAAGAGATGAGTGAACAACGTGCTTTCCTAGGCTTAACCTCTCCCATGTTCTATAATATTCTCAGCCTCACTTAACTCAGCCTCATTTAACAAACCTTTCCAGCATTAAACATTAACACAGCTCTTTTTATATGGCACGGTTCATTACCATGCCAATAAATGATTAATTATAATTCTCCTTCTGGACCAATAATTTGGCGGGACTTTTATGATTCATAATTTGTGCTGTGTTGGAATGTTACCATTCGAAACTGACATACCAGCATTTATTGTTTTTTATTGCCTCTCTGAGGTTGCTTTTGAAAGAGACACCAAGTGACACATGTTTAAGAAGGGTTTAAAAGTTTGACGTGGTTGGAGTAGGAATTACTTATCTAGCGAGGAGTGGAGGATTGATGCTTCTGTGCATTTCTGTGATCATTTGAGCCTCAAACCCAGCAATGAATAATTCAACAGGCTGTTTGGCCACTGCAACAGTTTGTGATGGTGCATCCTGTGTGGTACCTGCCAGCAATTTCAATAACATTTTAAGTGTGATCCTGAGTACCGTCTTGACCATCTTACTGGCTATGGTAATGTTCTCCATGGGATGCAATGTGGAAGTCAAGAAATTCCTGGAGCACATAAAGCGGCCGTGGGGCATATGTATTGGCTTCCTCTGTCAGTTTGGAATCATGCCCCTCGTGGGATTCATCTTGTCAGTGGCCTTTGACATCCTGCCCATCCAGGCTGTAGTGGTGCTGATCATGGGATGCTGTCCCGGAGGAACTGCCTCCAATATTTTGGCCTATTGGGTCGATGGCGACATGGACCTAAGGTAAGATATCTAAACCTCTATATACTGCTATCGCGTTGAATTAATCTTTCAGAACCTGTGGCATTTTGAATATTCATCAGGTCTGCCACTGAATTAGGGTACAACTGAGGAAGTAAACAGAAAGGAATAAATGATTTTACTTGCCTTCCTGTGTAGCTGCTTGCCCATTGAAATTTGAGGGTTACATATATATATATTTTTAATCTAACTCAGTTAGTAGGGAGTTGGATAATTACTGTTTATCTTTGGGAAAAGGGTCAAAGTTTTTAAAACAAAAATCTTTTTCAAGCCACACAGGCTGCAGCTGAGAAAGTTTTCTTTGTCTATGAGAAAAAACAACAAACAAACAAACAAAACTTTGTGGTGATGAGGAGCTTTGCCTGTAATCATGAAATCAAATTGTTCATTCAACATTAGAATCTTTGATGAGATAATAGTCAACTCTACCAAACACAGCTAGTTCTTTTGACAAGCTTTTTCTTGGTATAAAGCAAAGGAAGAATTTGTACATTTGTTTCAAATTAAAAGAAAAACACTTAGAGCAGCTTCTTTAAAAAAAAAATTATGCTTACCTTACTATAAAATAAACAGAAAATGGTTTCTCTGCTTCCCACAGAGTAATTTAAATTGCAATGATTTCCCAATTCATCCTGTGCCAGTCTGAACTAGCACTAGAAAAAAAAAGCTAATAGAAATAAGGCAAAGCATTAATGTGACAAGACTGAGAATTTTAATGCTGCAAGTCGAATAGACAAATGTCTTTTTCCTTACCTCACAATTCCTCATTTCCTGTGAAAGGTATGCATTTCTGCAAACTAGCCAGGTGTTAATGTAACGTATGCTTATTAAACACTGTACTCTAGGCAATCAGCTCTGTTAATCACCAGCTACTATACTCAGAAGAGAGAAGCTCAAAGTATAAAAATGTAACCATTGCAAAATGTAAAACCATTCCAGGTCAATCCAGTGTCTAGTGAGCAATTGGGAGCCTGCCACCGCATCTGAGCTGATGCTGATTTCACCAAGAGCTCTGGAAAAACCATTCAAATTATATACCTTCACAGTGCATATTTTTCATATAAGAAAATATCGTATCTTCCTTGCAATAATTTTTTTTCCGTAAGGAAAGTCCTGTAAAGAACAAAGGATGACAAGAGCTGTTTAGGTTTTGTTAATCTACGAACCACCGTATAGCAATAAGATCTTTTTAGACTTTAATTTAGTTTGACCAGGACAAAGGCACACAGAGGTAAAGAATTCTAAAAGCTAGTTGACTGGAGTGAACCAAATTGAGTATGGGGCTTTGATTTCCACTAAACAGCTTTTATGTAATACAGTCAACCCTTGAACAACACAGGTTTGAACTGTGTAGGTCTACTTATACATGGATGTTTTTCAATAAATACCGTAAATGTATTTTCTCTTTATGATTTTTAATTTATTTCATTTTAAGAATACAGTATATAATTCATATAATATAATATATATTTTTTATTATATGAAATATATATACATACATACATATATATATATACATATATATACATGTATATATATATAATCAGTAAGATTTCTGTTACATAAGAGGCTATTAGTAAAGTTCTTGGGAGTCAAAAGTTACTTGTGGATTTTCTGCTGTGAGGGGGAGGGGGTCAGTGCCCCTAACCCTAACAGTTGTTCAAGAGTCAACTATATTTGTAACTTTTTAACAAAATGGAAGAGTCTTATACCTTGGCATAATGCCACATGTGTAATCATTTGGTAAGATAGAAAAGTATGTGTGATGTTGGTTTGCTTGTTCTTGAAACAGATTCCCTTTTATGAGCTAAAACTGCAAAACCTTAATCTAAAAGGCCAAGCTATACTTTTCTGTGGTTTTAGGTAAATTTTACTACTCTTGAAACAGGAGATGATTATGAAATCTTGTCTATATTGCATAATAATTCCTGCAGTAAATAGTAATGTTAGGAAATAAGAACCAAAAAGCAGTGTTTGAAACCTTGGTGAAAAATCCAACTGAATCAGTGTATAGGATTCCTTCGGCAAGTCAGAATAAGTCCTATAATGGGAGGGATAGCATTGAAAATTTTAATTTTCATTCTAGAAAATGTGCACTCCACAGATCCTCCTTGTCTTAAAAATAACACCAACATCTTTCCAGTCCAATAGTCACCTCTCTAGCAATTCCACCTATCTAGAACTCAATAATAGGCTTGTGCACACCCAAAATAAATCCCATTTAATCCCATAAAGTTTCCTCACACGGGACCTAGTCATTCTCCTAATTCCAAAGTTCTTTTGTGCTTTTTCTCAGCTCAGAGGATAAAAAATTGGAAGTGGGCAGGGGTGCTAGAGAGGCAGGCCTGAGTCCCACAGTAGCATGTGGTCCTAAAAGCCTGACCTTGAGAGAGAAGACCAAAATGCCTCCAGAGCAAAGAGTTCAGCTTACGAAACACAGTAGCCTTTGCATTGTTTATTTTGGGGACAAACACAATCACCCAGAAGACATCGCTGCATTTTAGCAGAGTAAATAATAATGTTTTAGCAGAGTAAATAATACTGTTTACCACAATGACCCATAATTATTGCAAGATGATGACATGCATTGCATATGTTAGGTGGAAGACTGATTAAATATTTCTTTAAAGCAAATTTAGAGAGAAATACCTCAGCTATCGGGAAAGTTTTCCAACACTTCATTCTTCCAAAGTGAGCACTGGATAACTAAAGTCCTGATAATTTATTTAGATACAATCCTATCTATCATTGCCATTTCCAGTTCTTTCCTCTCGGAACTTTACTTTCTCCATTTCCACTTGAACTCTAGCAATGGCAGTCAAGATATGATTGTTTATATGAACGGGTTATCTGTACTAGTTGAATGTATGCCACAAATGCCAACAAAACAACCCCACCTAGCCTTAATTTTCCTGGGTATGGTTCCTGGAAGAAGAAACCAAATCATTTTTCCCTCACTCGTCATCTCTTCCAAACCTGGGAAACCACTGCATTTTAAAATCCCTCATGACAAAAACAAACAAACAAACAAAAAACAGAAAAAACAAAACCCATGCACACAAAGTAACAAAATAACAAAGCTTGCTCCTTGGAATACAGCAAGTCATACTGGACATTTCACCCCGTCCCCTGACCATGCCAGCCTAGAAAGTTATGGGAATCTGATCAGTGCACAGGTATTTTCACCTGTTCTAGTTGTGTCATGGGCACATTACACACAAAATCTTCCAGGGAGAAATGACAGTGACATTTTCAGGTGTATCTGCTGGGGTCCAGACCCACATTTATGGGGACACAGAGATGTCTCACCTTCTTGTGTCCTCTACCCCCAGAGAGATCCTGTTCTTCAGTCTCTCCTTTCTTAGCAATGGCTTCAGCCATAACACACAAGGACATTTCCCTTGAGCTTTCCTTTCACATCCTTCCCTCAGTTTCTCCCAATTTATTCACTGTCGTGCACTTTCTATACTCTCTTTTATTATTTTGTAAATTTATGGTCTCTAGATTTGCCTACCACATCCTTTGTTCTGTGGCCATATATTGTTACATTGTTCATCTTCCAGTTCAGTGTTCACTGTTATTTAAGTTGTTCAATTCCCTTATCTTCCAGTTGATTGTAAATTCAAAGCAATCCCTCCCATTTCAAACACATAGAAGTCCAGCTCTAAGAACTAACCCAATACTATTTGATTTTTCCTTTATTTTTCCTCAAAGTAAACAAGCTTTGATTCTCTCATGTAGCATTTATTTTTGTATTTTGCTAACTAATATTTGTTAGACAGTATTATGAGCCATGTACAATATAAGTACTCTACATGCATTAGTGTATTTAATCCTCAAGGTAATCCTCTGAGGTCAGTACTATTACCTTCTGTATGTGACAGATGATAAAATTAAGGCTTAGAATTTTGACCAAGGTGACAGAGTCAGTACATGTCAGAGTTAGAATCTGAATCCAGACCTATCCATTTATCCCTCTCGAGACTCTTATCCTTTGCTCACTACTGTTTCTATCACTTACTACAGCTCCACTTTTCAGCACCACCAATAACACACTCCTTTTGATCTTTTAAATTTAGTGTTTCACTTCTAATATGATTATAAATCTTCTACATTTTCTTATAACAAACTTCATCGAATTCCTCGACATTCACTGAATTCTCGTTTATTGTTTTTATTTCCAGAAAGAAAAATAATTCTCCTTGGTGGTGAATAGAACTAAAGCCAAGAATTAAATACAAGAGATTTTCTTCTTTTTTACATTTTCTCTCCTTTCAATATAAATTCATGGTAGTATTTCTATGGTTGACAACTATGCTCTTTATAGAAGTTTAAATTTATTTTATGTAAAATTATTTTTTCTTTTACTGATTTATTCTCCTACATTGCTTCTTAAAATTATTTATCTATGAATTGTTTCTCATCTCATTTTGAGTGGATCAATGTTCTCGTATTAGTTCAAATGCCACTGACTTCCAACCACCTATTCTCTCATCTCTTGGCAGCACCTTACCGTCAAGATGTCTCCTAAAGTGAAACCTTTTCTTTCTCCAACTCCTGCCTTGTCCCTCCTATGGCCTTTAAGAAACTGCTCTTGCAAAACTCGAAATCATGATACGACTTCTTAATTGTCTTAGCATTAACTCAGAATTGAAGCTTTCACTAGGAAATTTGAAAGAGAAACAAGGAGAGAAGCAGACTTCCTTCTCAAAGTTGTTCTCATAGTTTAACACAAAAACTTCTCAGACTTCTCTTCACTATGATCCAGGTAATGAACACTGCTCCCCTCCACCATCACGCTCATCTCCTCCACTCTAGAAAGTACATAAGATGCAGTGGAATAAAAATAACTTCATTATGGGATAACTTTAAGTCCATTCGAATTTATTTTTAAAAATAAAAGATAAAAAAAGAGAATGGCATAGAATTGAGGAAGGTAGAGAAAGAGTGGAAAAATCAAACCCCAGTACTTTAAATTTAAGTAGGACAAAGCACAATTTATATCAAATTGACTTACTGTGCTGTAGGACTTTGCTTAGCATTCTATTTTGTATATAAATTAAATTCACCTGTTACCATAATCGATTGAACTTTTAGAAATGGTTTACATACAACTAGTGTTGATTATTGTTATACTAGTTAGCTCTACTCAGTATTTTTTTTCTAAATCCTTTCAACTCATTTTAAGTGAGGTCATTCCTGGTTTTTTACAGAAATGATTATTAGGAAAGATGATTATTAGGAATGATAAACATTGTTCCCACTCTTTATTTTGGCAAATCGGTGCTAAATTAGATGGCTTGAAACAAAATTCCTCCCTGCAGCTGTTTTTCTTAGTATTGTATAAGGTGCTTGTTTCTGTTGTGTTTTTTTTTGTTTTTTTGTTTTTTTGGTGTTTTTTTTTGTTTGTTTGTTTTTGTTTTTTGTTTTTTTTTGGGGGGGGGTTGGCGGGGTTAGGGGCTGTGGGAGGAAGCAGGTGTTTTAAATAATTTAGCATCTTTCTCCAAGTCGGCATATAACACCGTCAAGAAATTACTACTCTGATAGTCTCAATGCTACAACTATCGGAGAAAAAGCCTTTCAAAAAAATTTCTCTAGTTTCATGAGTCGGAATTATGCTGGAATATAGCACACACTATGACTAAATATATATTAACAGTAACTAGATTTTAGTGAGCACCTTGCTTTATTCTAAGTACTAGACTCACTGGCTCAGTCAGTTCTCGCAGTCTATGAGGTGGTAATGGTTATGATTTCATATTACAGATAAGGAAACACACACAAAAAAAGTCAAGTAAATTACACAAAGTCACATAGTAAGTGGCCATGCCTGCTTCCAATCCAGGCAGTTTCTGGCTTTGGTGCCTGGCCCAACCTTTTAAGGCTCTGTTCCCCGAGGCAGAGAATGTGCCCCTGTATACAGGACATTTAATGGGAACAGAAAGACTCACTACCCCAAAACATCTTTTCCATACACTGTGACAGTGCTAAAAATTGCATCATTCCATATTAACCCCTCCATGTCGAAAGCCAAAGTCCCCTTACTTAGCCAAGTCAACTCTCTAAAACACAGATACTCACAGATGGAATGTATCAGATCCTGCCTCTTCTGAATACATTTGGTAAATTTCTTAGTAGAAATAGAAGTTAGTCCTACCCTGCCTGCTTGCGTGTTTTCTTTCTTGTTTGGTTTTGGTTTTTGTTTTTGTTTTTGTTTTTGTTTTTGTTTTTGTTTTTGTTTTTTTAAGTCAGCTTCCTCTTCTTTTCTCAAGCTATAGCATTTAGGGCAATAATTTGTCTCCTTTAAGGAAATGCAATGAAGCTTCCTCTCTTGGACATGCATTCTCCTCCAAAGGTCCAGGGAGGCCCATCTATCTTGTCCCAACACAGACAGACATGGCAAAGCCCCTGTTGTCTTTCCTGACATAAATGTGTTTGTTATTTTCTGATTGGAGTTTCAAAGAATGCCATGTAATGAGTTTAAATTGTCATTAAATATCTTCTCTGATTGTTGAAAACCAATGGGGAGGGAGGGATGGCCTAGAACAAAGTAGGAAGACACCAAATACGGATCTCATCATTTTGCTCAGGGCCAGACCCTGCGTACACGGGGGCACATGTATATTTCTGTCCAGCAGACCAGATGGTGCTACTGGTTGAGACAGTCTTTTTTAAGACTTTCTAATCATGAATTGAAAAATGAAACCTTTCTCCTAGAAAACTCAGGTGAATGTATCAACCTGCCCATTTCCTTTCAGCATCAGCATGACCACATGCTCCACGCTGCTGGCCCTGGGAATGATGCCTCTGTGCCTCTTAATCTATACCAAAATGTGGGTCGACTCTGGGACGATCATAATTCCCTATGATAACATAGGTAAGTCATTCCTCTGTGAGATTGCCAAGTATTATTCTCCTACTCTCTGCTTATGCCCAGCTAGGTTCTCAAGCCAGGCTCAGACCCAGCCAGTATTTACTTACCTCTTGCACCAGCAGCAGTTTATGCCCAATTAGGATTTCATTACAAGTCACCCCTGCGTTTGAATTAGAGTTGGCGGAATCTAAATGCCAGACCTGGACACCATGGGAGAACCTGTTTTTTCCCTCCATTGATATCACTAGGGAGAGGGGCCAACTTAAGGGTTTCCCCTGCACAGCTGTCTGGACTTGAGGAGGCAGAAGTTGCTCGTGTACCAGAGGCTCTGTTCTTTCCTTAACCCACGGTGCAACTAGTTCATGGGAATAAGAGTTTGCTCCCAGACAGTCAAATTGAAGAACTACAAAAAACATTCCACTAATGATTTAAAAATTGGACCCCCGGTAAGCAATCATGAGTGTGGTGAACAAAAACTATCAGATAAAACATATTGTTTATAACATTTGACTGTGAGCCACATCTTGATTTAAAAGTCGATTTACTGGCACGGCCTGTGTATCGTGCCTGAGAGTCACATTTGCTAGTTATGACTCTGTCTCCACTCATTTCAACTCCCAGATGTTTACCGCTATCCCAGTGGAGTTTTTTCCCTATTTCTGGGAGAATAAATGATGGTGGAAGATTAAGTTGTTGGCATAACATGGGGCCAAGGGAAGGACAGGATGGTTCCTGATGTACCCAAACCAAGCATCAGGCATATTTCGTAGAATTATCACCATAAAAGGTGAAATTTAGGTGAAATAGTACATCAGTACCAGTCACTAGGTACACTGCATGCTAAATAGTCTATTTTCAGCTGACCTTAGAGATAAACATCCCCCTGATGGGCTGTGTCAAAAAGGTAAGAGTGTCCCACCGAAGAGAGCATGTAAGCTAAAGCTAAATGGTGATTCAGCAGGTTGTTTGTAAAAGGAATTTCTGTTGCAACAGAAAGCTGGACTGGATGGCACCTAATATCCCTTCCATTTCTAAGAAAGATCGTGATAAAACTTGATTCGAGTTCTACACAACTGACTTAGAACACGCTTTGGGGACACTAATTGGGAGCAATCTATATTGCAATATTTTCAGATATTCTCCCTCTCCACCCCTATCATGGCCATTAGACCAAAAAAAAAAAAAATGTGGTCCTCCTTGACATCACGTTCAGAATGGGATTTCTTGATACAAGGTCCTACAACTGACCCCTGGAAACTCCTCCTGTCAGACACCGTCTCCTGCTGCAAACAGGTTTTAGTATGACCCTCCACAACCGCCTGCCTATGCTCATGCTGCTGAGCTCTCAGTCTGCTCCTCAGAGGACACCTTCCTTAAAGTTGAAGAATGCAGTTTGCTTGAGTGGTATACATTTTAGGCCTCTCAAAGAACCTGTCTGTGGAATGAAGAGCTTTAATTCTATATTATTCATTATTTAAGAGGAGAATTTAAGCTTTAAAATATTCTTTTGATATGCATTCCATTCTGGAAAATGTCCCATAGCAATATGAGTAATTCTAACTATGGTGTGAATGACTTATATCACATCCTTCAATGACAGTAAATTCTGAAAGCAAGAGAAAGTGAGAAAGAGTAATTAGAAATGGGTCATCAAAGAAAAAACAAAATAAGAAAGAAAATAGAAGAGAAAGAAGAAGAAAAGTTAAAAAATTTAAATGAGAGTTTGAAAAACAAAAATATTAATTCTGCTTAGTCACCATTCTGCCCAGGCCTATTTCCAACCTAACCTTCTTGCTACTGGTTTTTCTAATCTTTTAATGTAGAAAACAAACAACCTAATTACTGCAAAAGATGTTATCACTACGTTTTCGATGAGGAAATTAGGCTTAGGGTCACTGTTTAATCTGTCCAAGATGACCAGGTTGCCTGGTCTGTTCTGCACTTGTTCCACACTGAGGATAGGTCTGTTTGGCACAGGTTCCACATAGTGCTCACCATGATTCAATAAATACCCGGTAAGCCCCTTCGGATGATGCATTTGGATGGAGGAGAAGGCAGCTTGTACAGCTGGTACCACGAAAAACACAGTGCAGCAAGTTGTTGTTCGTACTCCTCTCTACCTTATATTTGAGTGCATACAGTACCACATACTGTATATCTGCTTCATCACCTAATTCTCACAGCAGCACTGTGAGATGGGTATAATTTTACCCATTTCATAAACAGGGAAACCATGGCTCAGAGGGGTTAAATGATTTGTACAGTTTTCACAGTTTGTGAATAAGGTTCAGCTCTGAAACTCTCTCATTCCAAGTTCCACCACATGACTCCAAGCACCACTCTCTTTCATTCTCTTTTTCCTTTCTACCTTTCTTTCCTCCTATACCTGCTTTGTAAACTTGATTAAAGACCAAGTTATGGTTCAAATGGCGTAACTGTAAGCAGATGCTTTCTCATCTAAATAGGCAGGTGTTGGGCAGAAAGCACAGGAATGTGAGGAATAAGAGAAACAAGCAGAGCCTGGGAGAAGAAAAGAGTAGGATCTCTAGACCATTGAAGAGTAAAGAGTTAGAACAACCCACCTTTCCATGTGGGAGTCACATACTCTGAGTATGAAGAAGGACAAAGAGTGTGTCTTTTCCAATCAACTTCAAGTCCCAAAAAAAACTTTATCTGGCCTCATTTGGTCAAGAGAGTAAAGTGAATATGCAATGGATTCGAACAGATGGTCCTGCTTGCATGTTTATTCCTTAGCCTTGGGCTGCCCCCAAAGAGATAAGGCCTCTTAGCAAGAGGGGCCAAACATGGGAGTTTGCTGTCTTTTCACAGATCCAGCACATTAAAAATATGTTACCAAAACCTAACCACACACATTCCAAGCACAGCATTTTGCACCTAGATTTAAGCTACCAGAGTACAATCCATACCAAGATGGTTTTCATTTAAGTTCTATAAAATTCAAACAATTTAGAGAATAGACCAGAGACCCAGGGTCTATGTAGCAGGATGTAAGGATCCTCAAAAGGGATTTTCTCAAAGTAGCAGGATGTAAGGATCCTCAAAAGGGATTTTCCTGAAGGCTCTTACCAGTAAATCTATAAACAACCCTTTTTCAGGTCCATTGTTCCACCATTTTCTCCTTAATTTCTCCTCACCATCATTTTTTTTTTTTGTCCTGCTCTTGGTATCCTTAGCTACCAGAAGGCTACAAAGAAATTATGTTTTCGTCACTGTAGTATTCATTTTAAATTCATATTTACGGGCCTGGAATCGAGAATCTGTTTGCCAGTCCTAGTTCAATCTACTCCAATACTAAGGAATGTCTGCTGTCAGAATTTCATTTTTCAATTCCACTTTCTCTCAATGCTTTAAAAAGAATGTTTGAAAAAGAAACAGCCCATGAGAAGTTACAAGTTGTGTGTACTATATTATATAAAAACAGCTATTGGACAAATGAGTGTTAAATAATTTAGAGAAACAAACCACATGTCATGAGAACAGCAGTAAATTTAACATGGTGAAATTGAAGTATGACTCTTATCTGGCTGGGTGAGCATGCTCCTGCAAAGAATTATACTTACTTAAGAGGTCGTCAAATATATTATCTGACAGAAAATTTAAAGCATGCTTTTCAACCTATTCTCTCACCTCTCTGCTATAGATTTGAATAACTGAAATCATTCTTAACCAGAAGTCATTAGCCTACGGAAAGCTTGGAGAAGTTTGAACTTTTTCTTTTATTTCTTCTACCAAGAAGTAGCAGATATAAAATATCATCTATGTACTTCTTAAGAACACGCACACACGCACGCGCACACACACACACACACACACTTTGAAAAGGAATTTTTCCTAGGATAGAAAGATCCAAACACCAAAAAGACAAGATTCTGACAAAATGAAACTAAAAAATATCAATCGGCAGTATAAAAACTCTAAAAAATTTACCCCAAAATTTAAGGAAAGGATTCATATTATTTACTGAAGTGGGTTTTTTGTTTTTGTTTTTGTTTTTGTTTTTAATTCTGTTCTATGTATTCAAGAAGGATACTGATATATTCCCTAAGTTTTTTAAGGCTGCTTATTTTTCTGTTTTCCTCTTTTCTTGTGCTGTGTTCTGTTGATCAAATTGCTCTTCCGTCATCTTTAGGTACATCTTTGGTCGCTCTTGTTGTTCCTGTTTCTATTGGAATGTTGGTTAATCACAAATGGCCCCAGAAAGCCAAGAGGATACTTAAGGTAAGTGGCCCATGTTATAGAATGCAAAGTCAAATGTTCCATAGTGTGAGTTGAAATGATAGGTCTTTCCAGCTACTACACTTGTTTTCTCATTATTATGGGGGTGGGACTTAAAGTTATTAGACATGCAGTTGACTCTTCTAGAAAGACTTTCCTTGTTGTATCCACAGGGCAAATTTCTATCCACCTTTTGAGATACGTAATTCAAACATCACCTCTTGGTTTTATTCTACTCTGTGTTCCCACAGCACTTTGTTCTTATCTCTATTATGTGGCTTTGTATTATAAAATATATCTACACAGCTGTCTTAGATAACAGATCATATCTTTCTTATCTCTTTATTCATATGACCTGGCAATTGTTAGATAATTATATATATATAATTTTATATATATATATATAAAATTAGTAATCATTCATTTTCTTCACTAACTATATTCTGGCTAAATGATATGGATATATAAACATGGATTATATAGATATATGGATATAGATATAGAGATGTAGACATATTCCACTGACCAGGGAACAAATTAAGCTTGTTGGTATTCTTTGTTTCTCTGGACAAAAAAAAAAAGTTATAAAATCCAATTTTTTTTTAATGTGAAAGGGAGAAAACAAGAACAGTAGCTTTTGTTTACACATATATTTTAACTTTTATAGGGTTTATATCTATTTTCTCATTACCATAATAATCATAAAAGGTGACTAGGGCAAGATTTTATCCATAATTACAGATGAAGAAACTTAATATTCAGAGAAATTTCATAATTTACCAAAGGAAAGAGAGCAATAGGAATGGAATCCGGAAGCCAGATCTTCTAGTTCTTATTGAGTGGGTTTTCTTCCTCTCTGACAAGGATAATTTGCAAGCTAGAACAACTTCAGGCTAATTGAACATGTATGCTACATGTCCTGCTATTTTCTTAAAAATTAAAACATAGGACAAGCACCAACATTTCTGGCCACAGCCATCAAGCAAGGAATACACAGAGAAGTCACTTCATTATCACATTTATTGGTTCTCCTTGTGTCTTTCTTCCAGGTTGGGTCCATCACAGGTGCGATCCTTATCGTGCTCACGGCTGTGGTTGGAGGAATACTGTACCAAAGTGCCTGGGTCATCGCTCCCAAACTGTGGATTGTAGGAACAATATTTCCTGTAGCCGGTTACTCTCTAGGGTTTTTGCTGGCTAGAATAGCTGGTCAGCCCTGGCACAGGTAGGGTGTTTTTGTAAATCAGATTGGAAATTTTCTTCTGTAACAGCAGTTGTATTAGTTTGCTAGGGCTGCTTTCACGAAGTCCTCCAAATGGAGTGGCTAAAAACAACAGAAATGTATTGTCTTACAGTTCTGGAGGCTACAAGTCCTAAATCAGTGTGTAGCAGGATTGATTCCTTCTGAGGGATATGAGGGGGATTCTGTCCCAGGCCTCTCTCCTTGGCTTGTAGATGGCCATCTTCTCTCTTTTCTCTTCATATTGTCTTCTTCTGACATTTCTCTATATTCAAATTTTCCCTTGTTGTAAGGATGCCAGTCATATTAGATTAGGGTGCATCCCAATCACCTTATCTTAACTTATTACATCTACAATAACCCTATTTCTAAATAAGGTCACATCCTGAGGTATGGAGCCTTAGGGCTTCAGCATATGCATTTGAGAGGACACAATTCGACCCATAACAACTCATAAATACTGATGACAAATTCAAACTCTTTCACCTGTAACAACTATTTCTGAATATGTCATTCTACATAGACTCATTCATTCTTAAATTATGCAAGTCCCCCCAGAAAGAAAATATTGACTGCCTCTCTTTTGCTCAAATTCTTCTGGACCATTTCCAACACAATGCAGGTTGATCTCTTCCATTGTCTTGTATCCTTATTCTCCAAGCATAGTAACTAAGAAAAGCACTCAGGTTAGCCTTTTAATATACGAGAGTTCCTCCAGCCAGCAAAGGTAAGACCTCATCAACCAAAAGTGCTGAATACTAGAACTAGGTTTAGCATGTAGGGGTTTGGTACTGAGTAAGAGCATTTCCTCCTCTACTAGCCCATCTGAATCAACAGGCAGAGGGAAAAGCAGATGTAGGAGCTGGTGCCTGTATGAAGTTTGGAAAGAGCTGAGCAGTCCTGGACAGTGGAAAAAGTTGGATACGTGAGGCAGGCTGACCTAGGCCTGCACTCTGACAGGCCACATACCTACCAACTGTGGGACCTTGGGCCGGGCACGTTTTCTCTGACCTTTCTCATCTGTAGAAGGGAGGCAGTAATGCCTACCTTGGAGATTTTTGATCAAAATTTAATCAGAAAAACAAAATCAATTTAACAATAAAACAACTATAACAAATACTCTATCTTGAGTGTTTTCTCAGCCCCTGCTCTGTGCTCTGCACTGTTAACATGTACATAATTGAAAAGAGTGAAATGAACTCTTTTGCCATTTGTACACCACTAATAAATGGTCCATAAATGAGCCTGAATTTATAATATATTTTTTAATTTAGATGTATATTCCTCTTTATTATATATATTTATTCAATCAATACCTTTATTTATCAATAAATATATATTATTTATTAATAAATATTATATATTAAATAAAACATAAATAAATATTCTCTATGTAAATATATATATTTTACACATATAGATATAGATGACATAGACATATTTCACTGCTCAGGTGGTAAAATAAGCTAATTGGTGTTCTTTGTTTCTCTGGACAAAAGATGTTATAATCTCTAGATTTTTTTTTTTTTAATGCAAAAGGGAGAAAACAATGATGACAGTGTCTTTTGTTTACATATGCTTTTTTAACTTTTAGAGCATTTTATATCCATTTTCTCATTATCATAAGAATCAACAGATGACAAGGGCAAGATTTTATCTATGTGTGTATATACATATAGAGAGAATATTTATTCATATTATATAATAATACATAAATAAGTTACATATGTATTCTATATAAATAAAATTATATATTGAATAAAATATTAAAAGCAGATCTATATACATATATTATATATGTACTTGTTCTCATATCTACTTTTAATGTTATATCATAACAAAGCAACACAAAAACAAAACAATAAAAACGTGTATTCTCTTAACATTTCTTTTAGGTGCCGAACAATTGCCCTGGAAACAGGGATGCAGAACACTCAGCTGTGTTCCACTGTGGTCCAGCTCTCCTTCACCCAGGAGCAGCTGAATCACGTGTTTACCTTCCCACTCATCTACAGCATTTTCCAGCTCATCTTTGCAGCAATATTCTTAGGAAGTAAGGAATATGCTAATCACATTTTATTATGATGTTCTTCTTTAAGGAATCCTGGAGTTATTAACAAGGCATTTTTAATAATCTTTTTCTGGCAACGAATTACATAAATTAAATTAAATGCCTTTTTTTTCTGGTAGTGAAATAAATGGGTAGAAAAAGCCACCTATAAAATTATCATGATTTCCCAACTACTGAAGAAAAGATTATAATTTTACCAAAGATTCTGGTAAAGATTATATGTAAGTGAAAAATAATGGCGATCAATCCTTTCCACTGACTCTCTTTTCCTCAGTAAGTAGGGAGGCATATTAACCTGTTAAAAACCATTTTATCGTGTGCCTTCCTACATGCTTCCCGGAACCTTGAACCAGTAATTTTTTTCAAAACATTGTTTTGATATGCTTTGTAAATATAGGATATTTATCAGAAAAATGGTATACCGAAGATATTTATCAAGCTAAGTTTCCCACGTGTGCATGTGTATATAGGTATATTTTTGAAATACCCATATAATCGAAACAGTTGAAGCAAATATGTTCTTTATTTCAGGTACTAGGGATAGCTAACTCGATTTTCAGTTTTATTCTGATGTAGCATATAGCTTTGACCCATTAGCCCCTGCCACCTGCTGGCCTTCAACTAGTTAAAACTTCCTCTACATTTTATTTTCCAAGGACAGATGATGGTTAACCTCTATTTTATTTAAATATTTTTTTTTATTTTTCAATTACAGTTGACATGCAATATTATATTACTTTCAGGTGTACAACATAGTGATTAGACATTTAAATAACTTATGAAGTAATTACTCCAATAAATCTAACACCCATCTGACACCATACATAGTTATTATAATATTATTGACTATATTCCTTATGCTATACTTTACATCCCCATGACTATTTTGTAACTACCAATTTATACTTCTTAATCCCTTCCCCTTTTTACCCAACCCCCCAACTCCCCTCCCATCTGGCAACTACCAAATTGTTTTCTATGAGTGTGTTTCTGTTTTGTTTGTTCATTAAGATTGTTTTTCAGATTCCGCATATAAGTGAAATCATATGGCATTTGTCTTTCTCTGTCTGACTAATTTCATTCGGCATAATACCCTCCAGGTTCATCTATGTTGTTGTACATGGCAAGATTCCATTCTTTTTTTTATGGCTATATAATGTTCCATTGCATATATGTACCATTTCGTCTTTATCCATTCATCTATTGATGGACACGTAGGTTGTTTCCATATCTTGGCTATTATAAATAATGCTACAATGAACATACAGAGGCATATGTCTTTGAATTAGAGTTTTGGGTTTCTTTGGATAAATACCCAGAAGTGGAATTACTAGGTCCTTTTTTGTCTTTTGTTATACCCTTTGTTTTAAAGTTTATTTTGTCTCGTATAAGTATTGCTAACCTGATTTTTTTTGTTTCCATTTTTATAAAATTATTTTTCTGTCTTTTTACTTTCAGTCTGTGTGTGTTTTTTGATATGAAGTAAAATCTCTTATAGGCAGCATATGTAAGGGTCTTGTTTTCTTATCCATTCAGCCACCCTACATCTTTTGATTAGAGTATTTAATCCATTTATATTTAAATTAATTGCTGATAAATATGTCATTATTGCGATTTTATTATTCACATTTTTTGTAATAGTAGTTCGGTTGTGATGAACTCCCTTAGTTTTTCCATGTCTGGGAAGCTCTTTATCTGTCTTTTGATTCTAAATGATTGCTTTGCTGGGCAGAGTAATTCAGTTGTAAGTCTTTGCTTTTCCTGACTTTGAATATTTCTTGCCAATCCTTTCTGGCCTATAAAGTTTCTGTTGAGAAATAAGCTGGCAATCTTATGGGAGCTTCCTTGTAGGTACCTAATTGCTTTTCTCTTGCTGCTTTTAAGATTCTCTCTTTGTCTTTCATCTTTGGCATTTTAATTGTGATGTGTCTTGGTGTGGGCCTCTTTGAGTTCATTTTCTTTGGGACTCTTTGAACTTCCTGGGCTTGCGTGTCTATTTCATTTACTAGGTTAGGGAAGTTTTCTGTCATTTTTTTAAAACAGATTTTCAATTCCATTCTCTCTTTCTTCTCTTTTTGGTATCCTTATGATGAGAATATTGGTACAGAATTTACTTATTGGGGCTCTGGTGCCTGCTGAATCTGGTCTTTGCTGTGTCATTTATGGAGATGGTTCGGTGGTTCTCTGGTGTGGTCTGAAGCTGGCCACCAGTTGTGTTGATCCTTGGGCCTCTTGGGAGGGGCTGTGGTGCAGTCCAAGTTTACCCACTGCCTGTGCCCTGCATGGGGCTACTTGGTATGAGCTACAAAGTGATCTGCAAATGGCCGCCATTTGTGCTGGTTTTGCATGTGCCTGGGAGAGGCTAAGCTGCGATCTGAGGCCAGCTGCCACTAGTTTTGGGCTTGAGGCTGCTTAGCAAGAAGTCTGAGGATACATCAAGGCTAGATGCTACTTGTTTGGGGTTTGTGAACCTTTGAGAGATTTTAAGAAAGTCTGCAGCATGAGCCAAGATAGGTTGTTTGCATGGAAAAGCCACTGGAAGCAGCTTGAGCGGGCCCACACGTTGCATGGGGAAGGGTCTCAGAGAATCACTAGAGTGTGGCAAGCTAGATATGATGCTTGCCTGTGTGTGCAGATTGAGTGAGGAAAGAGCCCAAAAAGGAACGATGGCTTCTGCCATCCAGCCCTTTCCCTGAAGCCAGACGATTTTGTTCTTTCTCATACATCCCTGGCACCTTTTGAGCTGCTGCCCTAGAGCTGGAGCTCAAAGTGAGTCCGTCAGCGAATACATCCATGCATGGGCCCTTTAAGAGGACCACCTGGGATTTCGGCCACCCTCCATTTCACTTAGCCACAATCTCTGCTGGTTTACACAGCCAGATATTAGGGGGACTTCTCACCCTGACACTGGAAACCTGGTCTGGGAAGTCTGGTGTGGAGCTGGGACCTTTGCTGCTCAGAAGGGACCTCCGCAGCTGAGATGTTCCTCCCAATTGTTAAGTACCACACTTGAGTATGACATGAACTCAGTCTGGGTCTCCACCTGTCCTCCTATCTTCAACACAGCTTCTTCTGTATATCCTTAGTTATAGAGCTTCAGTTCAGCTAAACTTCAGGAGATTCTCAATGATGGCTTTTCTGTAGTTTAGTTGTAATTTTGATGTGGTAGTGGGATGAGATGAGCACAGCATTTACCTGCTCCACCATCTTTACCAAAACTCTAACCTCTATTTTTAAATTCTATTTTTTTTGTAATAAGAAATTGCTGTTTTAAGCTTCATGGCATTTTAATGGGGATTGTATAGTGAAGGTGAATGATGCAAATGATGTGAATGTTAAGTTATAAAATGCCTGGAGTTAGTTTTGTTTAAATTTGGTTTTACTTTTTCACTTAGCTCCAATAGGTATTCAACTTGGCTGTGGGTGCTAATCATTTTCTGCATTACTGTCTTGAATGTTATTCTCAAAGCAGAGTTTGGCTTTCTATTACAGGACTATCTGAAACCACTGGAAACTTTTCCCTAATTTATCTTTGATGTAGAAGACAGGAGTCCATGGCCTAATTATTTTGTTTTCTTGTATGTACAAATATACCCAAATTGGTGCACCTCAATATTTTTACAAATAATTAGTTAATGATGTCTACTAGACAAGCCAAAGAAAGACTGGTTGATAGAGCAATTAAGTAGATCTACTAGTTGAATAACTAACTCAAAAGGAATTAACAGATAAGCTGAAGGAATGATGGGAGGGCACCAGTATTGGTCTTAAACTTTCCCACAGTTTTATCAGCAAAATTGAAATTCCAATTGAATCCATATATTGGTTTTGAAAACAAGAAAGAGATCTTTATTAAGTATATGCAATACTTAGAAGCATATTTCAGTGAAAGGATTAGAAGTTTAAATATTTTTTGGAACAAGAATAGGAAAGGAAAGAAGGAAGGAAGGAAGGAAGGAAGGAAAGAAAAAGAAAGAAAAGAAAAGAAGGAGGGAGAGAGAGAAGGAAGGAAGGAAGGAAGGAAGGAAGGAAGGAAGGAAGGAAGGAAAAAAAGAAAGAAAGAAAGAAAGAAAAAAGGAAGGAGAGCAGGCAGGCAGGGGAGAAAGAAAAGGAATAAACAGGTCGATTAAATAAAATCAGGAGTCTAAGTATAAATTGAAGCAATCCCAGCTCAGAGTTTATAATAAAAGTGTTGGAATATTTTAACTAACCACAGCTCAATTCAATCAGTTCAATAGCTCAGGGCTTCAAATCTACTATATTACTAGAAGTGCAGGGACCAATCCAAGGAGATATTGATCTTGATATATTAATATCTTTGAAGCAGGACATTGTATCTCTCAGCCATGTATCATGATAGTTAACATTTACCAAGCTCTTACTGTTCTCCCAGGGCCATGCTAGGCACTTTAGTACTTTATCTCATTTAATGTTCGCAATTGCCCTTTGCAGTAGATAGTATTATGATATCAAATTTAAGTGTAAGATATTGTAATTTGAGGGTAAATAATACCTTCTCTTCCCCTGAGGACTTTGGAACCAATTAAGAGGTAGAAGAAAAAATCAGATATGTAGATAATACACTTTTATTACAGATAAAACAATTAGGAAATATAGCTCAAAACTGCTACCAAGCAGGCTTGTTAATACCTCACCCTTCCACTGAATCACACATGTGCACGTAACACACACATATACACACATAGATTGCAAGAGTCCCCTTGAAGGGCAGTCTGCCCAGGTGAGCTGACCTCAAAAATATGCTGAGAAATGGCTGAGAGTGGCAGCTCCATAGAAGAGAAAAGGCTGATCACCAATCAGCCAAGGCCCCCTCCTTGTGGGAAAGAATGAATAAAGGCTGGGAGAGATGGGAGTGTTATTCTAGCTCACGTCCTCCTACACAGACCATTAGATCAAGGTCCTGGACATTGCCCCTTAACGTAGCATATTTATTGAGGACTAGCACATTAACTGGGAGATGATATGTACAGAATAAATGCTTGGCGAGTACCACCTGCAGAAGTCATGGGAGCAAGTATCCTATACAGCTGTACACTAGATCTTCCTAAACTGCAGTCATTTCTCTTACCATGAGTAACCATGGAACTAGGAATGGTGATTGTCCTAAGTAGCCTCCAGCCTACAAAATCTGCAAACTGATTTTTGAGCCATAGCTTTTAATCACTGTCCAAAGTAAGTTTGCAGCTAATTATTATGAAAGTTGCTTAACTTCTCCTGTATTGTTTTTCAGTTTATTTGATATATAAGAAATATCATGGAAAAAACAATGAGGAATTTCCAGAGAGCAAAGACAACAAAACAGTCCCCGAGTCATCGCTCTATAAGGTGAATGAAGGATTTCAACCACAAGAAAAGTAGACACCAAGTAGACAAAAAAGAAGAATTCTAAAGACCGTGCTTCAGCTATAACAATATTTAATTATTTGTTTTGATGGGATATTTGGCAGGAAAAAGTTAAAGCAAAAACTTAAATTCCAGTTGAATCCATATATTGGTTTTGGTACCAAGCGACTGACAGTCCAAATCTTTAATGTAGCAAATATTTATATGTATATAAATATTTCTGTGTCTTTGAAATATCCCCCCCAAAATATCCTCAGATCTCAGACTGAACCTGACATAGATAACACTGAGAGCCTCGTATTCCTGAACTGAATTCTTACCCAGAATCTCATAACCCAGAGATGAGCACCTGACTTTTTTATATTAAAATAGCTCCACTGAATTATTATAAAGTGATCAAAATTTTCTCCAGTATTTATAATTGTAAAAAGATTGAAATGAACATCTTCCATTAACATATTAATTAATGTTGCAACCTATTTGTGTAACTCTGTAGTGTAACATGGGCAAATATCTGACTTCTTGTATTTAAAAATACTAGCCTTCTCTAAATGATAACCCAAAAGCAAAAATAAGAGAAAAGAGTTTCTAAATAGAATTCAATAACCAAATTAATAATTTTCTACATTGGTTTCTCTGTCTCAGGAGTCCAATGACACCCACTAGACTTTTTAGGAAATGGCTTGTATTTAGCAAAGCATTCTTTAAGCCCTGGAGAGGAACTTCCTCAAGGTTTGCCTGAATGAGGCAGGTGCATGTTGGCTAATATGACAGCTATTCAGTTTATATGGAGCCCCAGAGTAGGCATCATTGCCTGGGGAGTTGTCAAGAGGTACAAAGACAGTAGAAGTATTGGAAGAAACACCACTACTCTAGTGGATGAATTCGATTCAATGGGAGATAATGGGAATTACATGAAAAGGCACAAATAACAGAATCCCACTTGAAATGCATGACTAGCTCCAAGTAGATGTGCAGAAGTAAGAAGCGATAAGAAAAATGAAGTCAGGGAGCTATAGAGGAAGTGAGTATTGAACAGTATTTGAGAAAGAAGAGCACACACCCAGGGCCCAGAAGTAGAAAGGGCATTGCCATGTAAGCTCCTTGAATGCTATAAGCAGGTGTAACAAGAGGAAGCAAGAAGGATTTGATCAATGACAACAGGGTTTTATGGCAAGAGGGAACTGGCTGAGTGTTGGGTTCTCGATTTTAATGTCTAGTTTAATTTCCTTTCCCACATTCTGCAGCAAGATGCAGGCACATTCTTAACTCATTTCATAGTGATTTAGTTCCATTTTTCCGTTTGGACATTTTTGCTGCCTCATAGACTCCCTTTCAAATGTTTTGGCTCCTAAAGGGCCTTTTGCGTTTGAATAATGTGAGTTAGATCCTGCTGGTGCACCTCAGCATTACAGGAACATGAACATCAGCTCTTTCAATAGAGGGATGAGGGATTCTGCTTTTCAATGTTGTAATATTTATACCTTTTTATAAAAGATTCACATTTACAATTGAATAAGGATCTTATATTTTTCTATCATTAGACAAGTACATTAAAAGGGACTAGGGACTTTTATTAAAGGATAGTAGGTGAGAGGTGGTACAGATTTTCTTATTAGGGAGTGTCAAAGAATATGCTTTCCAACAGTGCAAAAGGGAGACTTTCAGTCTGTCTGTAAAGTACCTCTTATACTTTCATCAAATAGACAACAGGCAGCTGCACTAGAGACACACTGTGAATTCATATCATAATTTCAACGTACCCGAATTCAAGGGCCTGGATGCCAGCAGTTGCAGCAAGCAGGTTTTTCCTCCCTGTTGATAAAGATATGAGACTGAGACAGAACTTGGCTTTCTTACATAATGTGGTATCTTGTAAGTTGTGGATTTTTTCCTACTGTGCTAGAGGGAAGAAAATTAGCTGTTTTTAAGTTGACAGCTCTCTATTTTTAAATGACTTTGAAAAGACAAATAAATTATGTATTTTATTGCTTCTGTGAGTATCATATTAAATGAATATTTTATTTGAAAGGCTTGAATAAATGAAAATAATTTTTGTAATGTTTGGCCTATTTGAGTCTTTGTGACAACTGTCAAGATATTTTCACTATTTAATTCTAGAGATATAAATAAGGTAAAGTTTCTCAAATATTAAATTATTCTTTAAAACATGCCTGAAACTCTTAATTAAACACTCTAATAATAAGGTCTCCCACTGATACAGACTGAGGTTGTCCACAAGAAAATCATACTACTGTAACACTAACTAAAGACTCTTAAAAATGGTATGATGATGATAGTTAATCTAAAAATAATAATAAAAGTATTATGTGTACTTATAAATAAAACTACCACTACCTTCTACTATATACATACATATGTATGTGTGTGTATGTGTGTGTGTGTGTGTGTGTGTGTGTATATATATACACACACACACATACATATGTATATACACTTCAAAAACCACATTAGTTTAGAACAAGTGTCTTCAAAGTATGATATAGATACTCCTGGGAGTTCCTGAAATTATCTAAGGGGTATGCAGGCACAGATATGGAATCAATTTCCATTTCTTCAATTTCCGTATGTATACTTTCCCAAAACTGCCCTGCTTGAAATGCTTGAGTTGCCCTTAGTTCTCATTTCCAACCTCCTCTTCATGGCAGGGTTCCATTCCCCCCCCCCCCCAAAGAAAGGAAGACCTTACTCTCATCATCCCTTAGGCTTATTATGGTACATTGCCCAGGGTAGAAGACTTTTGAACATCAACTAAAGGAATAATCAAAATACTGGTGCCTGAGGAAGGCTTCTCATCTTTCTTAGTTGTATACATTCTTATTTAAGAATTTAGAAATGGGATATTTTGACCCGTGTTGGAATATTTTGAATATAGAAATACTATAAAGTAGAGTGGGAACAAAGACAATTTTCCATTAACACTCTCGCTAGCAATTTCATCTCCAACTATTTACCCAAAAAACATCATTCTTGAGGGTAATTTTGTGAGAGCAAGCAAAGGAGCATTGGTTAGAAACATTGAAAGAGAATACCGTTTTTTTCACCTAAGGGATGATAAATTTATGGCAAATATCTGAATCTTATCTATCTTGGAACTGCAATTCCAATGTGAGGGGATTGACATAGGGACTTGTATTGATGGATTGGTTAGGACTGAAACATAAAGTCGGATTTTTTTTTTTCTGTCAGAGAAAAAAAAGTCTGATTTGGCTGATTGGTTTGACAGGGGTCCTTGCTTTGCCAATTAGGAAATATGAAAGACATTTTCCATAAGTTAAATGAGATAAATCTGCACCTCCAAGATTTTAAAAATATATTTAAAATGTTATAATATCAAAATCATATTATAAAATAATTGATCTAGAATATATAAAGACTTACATTTCAATAAGAAGGTAAGTAACTAAATTTTAAAACGAGCAGAACAATTTGAATAAACTTCAGCAAAGAATGGCTACTAAAGCCAATGAACCCACAGTAATAGCAAATAAATAAATGAAAAGATCCTCGATAACATTTATAATTAGATAAATACAAATTAAAACCACGATGAGGTACCTCTACATGCCCAATAAAATAGCTAAAATAAAAATTACTGATGATAGCAAATGTTGTTAATTCCATAAACCATAACTCTCATAGACTACAGGTACTACCGTTACTTTCAAAAAACAGTTTGCAGTTTCTAGTAAAAAACACACACTAACCATATAAACCAACAATCTCACTCCTAGGCATAAGAGAAATATAGTAACACAAAAACAGGAGCCAGTAACTTGCAGAAGGAATTGATTAAAAGGGGCATGAAGGAACATTCTGGGATGATGGAAATGTTCTGCAACTTGAAGTGTTTGTCAAAATGCATAGAACTGTATGCTTAAAATTGGTGAACTTCATTCTTTGTAAATTATACTGTTAATAAAGCTGATTAAAAAATTTATGATTAAGATGTAGTAAGGAAATTTATTCCATTTTTCCCTAACTCTCTGAGGATACTGAGTTAAATTTGGAGCCTCTAAGTAAAAGAGCAACAGGCTCTAAGAGCTATTTATTAAGTTTAATAAAGCCTTTTGTTGTATACTTTCTAGAAACAAAAAGTTAATAGCTCAAGTTCCAGAAACGTTTTGAAAAACAGGTATTTGCAATTCTTTGTTTTCAACAAAACTGAACGAGATGCCCATCAAGTTGTCAACCCTTGAATTAAAAAAAAAAAAAAAAAATTGATGATAGACCACTGATTTCTTTAGTGAGTTAACCTGGAAGGCATTTGAATTTGAGGGACAATATCTACCAAAAGTTCTTGTATTGTCCTTTTCTTCATTATGTGAAACAAGGTTGGTCAACACCGAAGTCTATAAACACACACAAAAAAGAGGAACAATGTAGATGTTGAAGCCTCTCAGTCTAATAATAACAGCAAACTGTTACATAGTGCTTATTGACTTCCAGGCTCTTTTTAACCTCTCTGCAAATATGAACTCATTTAATCCTCACAACGATTCTATCCCCCAACCCCTATCTTTTACAGATGAGGAAATTTAGGGCACAGTTAAGTAACTTTCTCAATCTTACACAGTTGGCAAGTGGCAAAACTTGATTTGAACTCAAGAAATCTGGCACTACATTCTGTACTGTTGACCACAGTCCTAAACTACGTAATATCCACAGATATATGGAATTTTAAAATTTTCATGAATGCATTACATTAGAATAAATTTTGCAGTGTAAATGGAATTAAAATATAAATTCAAGCAGAAAAAAAAATAAAATGTGAATTTTCCAAATATGAAGGCAAAACTTTTCCATCTTATTTCAGTCAACAATAAGTATCATATCTATGAGATATGCAGATAACTTTGGATACATTTAAAAGTGATGTAACAATTTAATTTTAAAGTTTCACTGTTTTACAAAATTGTATTTGCAACTATTGTCAGAAATTGAACTTATTGTTTAATATTATGACAAATGGCAAATATCACCTAAAAATATACAAAGTATTTTTACGTTTTAAAAATTATTTGGTGAGATATGCAACCTAATTTTTTTTGTTTTAATTCTAACCTTTTAATAACTTGCTAAGTATTACATTTAAAAGGCTAGTCAGTGTTACAAAGATGGTAGGGGAAGCTAATGAATGATCGCTTTTTCTGAAAATTAAATACATACACACACAAATACACACATATAATTGTATACAGTGCTAAAGTAATGAGAAATAGTATCATTACTCAAAATTAAAATAATGATTTGAGATATTTAAACACAACGATTACTAGTATGTTGAAACAGTAGGGTTTTCAGCTGAACTGCTGATCCATACATTATTATAAGTTCTTGCGTCATCATGGTTACATCATTCTCAAACTAGGAGAGCTTAAAATAGAATAGTTGTTTTAAAAAATAACAGATATGATTCTGTCTTTCCGTTACTGTGGATATAATGACTCTTTCATAGGTAGTCTCTTGGAACTAAGAAACAATATAATGGCTATGGTTACAAAGCTAATATCCCTAACATCAACCCTTTTAAGGAATTGGTGAAGACAATGCAGACATTTATTAGGGACAAAATGGAACAGCAAGGGGGAAAGCATTATGAAATAATGTTTAGTGAAAAAATAAATACTTATAATCTTTATATTGAAATGCATGCAAATGATAAGCATCAAAAGAGAAATGGAAATATGAGAACACTTTAAAGAAATGGGACTGTGGGATGGTTTTTCAATATTTTTCTTTACCACTATGGCACTTCCCAAAGGTTTGTTTGGTTAGTTTTCTTTTTCTTTCTCCAAATCTCATATAGTTAGGGTTTGATGAATATTTGTTGAATAATGGATATATGCACCACATAATGATGTTCCAGTAAGTAACAGACTGTGTATATGACAGTGGTCCCGTAAGATTTAAAGAGCTGAAAAATTCCTATTGCCTAGTGACATTGTAGTTGTCATAATCTCGTAGCACAATGCATTACTCATATGTTTGTGGTGATTGTGGTATAAATAAACCTATTGTGTTACAAGTCATATAAAAGTGTAGCATACACAATTAGGTATCGTACATAATATTCGATAATGATAATAAATAACTATGTTACTGGTTAATGTATTTACTATACTAGCTATCATTATTTTAGAGGCTACTCTTTCTAGTTATAAAAAAGTTTGCTGTAAAATGGTATGCCATGTTACACCAGCAGCAGCCTTATACATCTTGTGTTTATCATGTTTAATTGCATCATTTTCTCTTTTGCTTGATTTAATCTCATAAAGTCTACAGCAGTGTACAGGAATGTCCAAAGTCTTCACATCCACTCAACACTCTCTTACTGACTCACACAGAGCAACTCCTAGTCCTGCAAGTTCCATTCATAATAATAGCCAGATACAAGTGAACCATTTTTTATCTTAAATAAAGTATTTTAGTGTACCTTTTCTATACTTAGATATGTTTATATATACAAATTTTTATCAAAATATTACAGATGCCTAAAGTATTCAGTACAGTAAAATGCTGAACAGCTTTGTAGCTTAGGAGCAATAGGCTATCCCATATAGCCTAGGAATGTAGTAAGCTATACCATCTAGGTTTGTGAAGTGCACTCTGTGATGTTCATACAATGGCAAAATCTCCCGAGGACACATTTCTCAGAACATATTACCTTTGTTGAACAGCACATGACTGTACTATATTATAGATATTTAAAAGGCTCGGTGTCTTTATTCCTTTTCCATGCCACCTGGCTAAAAGTTTCTTATTCTTGTGTTTCAAAAATTCATTAGTCCTACAACACATTATTTCTTAACTCGCAAAATATACATCGGTACCAACAGCCCACTTACAGTTTTACCTTCTTATTCATACCATAGTTTCCTGGAGAAGCAAACAAGCATTTATCTAGGGCTCATAAAATTCTTAGAGAGACCTCAAGTAATATGGCAGTTACCAAAAGGCAAATTATATAATTACTTGTGTGTGTGCGCGTGTGTGCGTGTGTGTGCGTGCAAGTGAGCATCTAATTGGTACAAACAGGATGTTGATATTTACGGGAAAGATGTTTTCCATGTTTTCCATGAGACACAACACTATCTTTGCAAAAGCAAACCGCATATTTGCAAAGGAGAGAGCTTTTAATTATGACTTTAGTATGAGTGGTCCATCTCACTGACACCTGCTTCCCTTTGTTTATTACTCTCATTTCTGACAATTCAGAAAAGGCCATGTCTAGTAGTTGAAACTACTCAGCAGCTTCATTTCCAATAGCAATCTGTCTTAAGTACCTCGTCCCTGCCCCACCCCTTACACAACTCCCTTTTTCAAGGACTTGAGCATTTTATAGACTTGTAAAGAAACTGTATTATATCTGATGATGATGGTGATGACATCAGTCATACACCTAAAGTTCTGTTCATTCCACACTCCAGCTTATCTCTTTCTTTATTACTCTATTTTATTGTTATTGGGATTGCTGAATCATAAAGTTAAGGGGAATAATTCCATTTAAAAATATCTTTTATATTATTTGGAGGTTATACCTATATTTTGAATCTTCATAACATATTGAATACTCATTCATTAAAATGTCTGTGTTGTATCACATGACAGTAGATTATTTAAACCTCTCTTGCATTTTCCCCCCACCAATACATAAACTCCATAAGGTCAGGAACTTTTACATTCAATCCTATAATCTCAGCACCTAAAATAGTGCCTAGCTCATAACAGGTGCTCGAAACATTTGTTAAATAAAAGTCTATGAAAAATCTATTGAATATATCAACACATGAAACATTTTGTTTCTCCTGTTTCTCTCCAATTACTTTGCTCCTTATAAGTCTTATGTTTCTATGATCCCTGATAGCAACTGTGACCATCTCCAACATTTATTTCTTGGCTCTATGACCTTCAACTACAGTAAACAAGTAATTTGTCTCATTAAATTAGATTCAATGGCTTTAACTTTACACTGTTAATGACTCTAATTATCCATATTTTATCCATATTTTCAACCCTGATCTCTCATTTAAGCTCTAGTCCTACACCTCTCATTGCACATAGGACAATACTATAAAGCATTATCTGTCCTCTTTATATCCAAGTTGTATCCATTTACCTAATTCCATTCTTTCTATCAATAACATTCTCCAAGTCAGCCCAGCTTGAAAATCTGAAGCCACTTTCTACTCTTCTCTTTTCTTTATTCCTTAGAGTCAACCAGTTAAAATTACCAGTTTATGATTAACTCAGAAAGCCTCCTAGATCAAACCTTCTGTCTTTGTTTCCACCACCATATTCCAATATTAAACCTCATTTTCTCATATCTGTATAACTACATCAGCCTCTTAGTTTCTCTTCCTCCAGTTTATCTTTCCTCCAAAATCCTGTACACACAACACTTGACAGCATATCCAACAAATATTAGGAATCAAGTACTATTAGTTCGATAAATGAAAGAATAAATGAATGACTATGTTGCCATAATGTGTCTTAAATATTTAGTTTGTAATAGTCACTTCTTTCCCAATGTGTCTCAACTCAGACTTCAAATCTGTCTACAATTAGACTCCAACTTTTGTTCGCTCATTCCAAACTCCCCCTTCGTCCTAAGTAGTTTTCCCTAAGCAGGCCAGAATCAAGTTTCTCCAGCTCTAAAAAGAAACCCTTCCCAGTCTTCACAGATGCAAAATTTGTTCTATTACCTCCATGAATAAAAGTCTCGAATGACTTGTGCCCCTCATTAGCGGTTCATCTTCTCTGAATTCCTATAGAATTCCCTATATGGTACTAATAAATTTTGGCGTTCTAATCTGCAATGTCACTTCACTATGTTTTTACACATACATCTTCTTTCTTCAGCAAGATTTACATAATCCTGGAAGACGGACACTGTCTTAAGATCTTTGCTTGACCGACTACAATGATGTAAATGACTGGGTATTTCTTTAACACTCTACATGCTTTATTTAACCTTTGTATTCATCCTATGAAGAATAAAAAGGAAACAAATTTTGAAGCAGAACAAAATCTACAAATAACAGGCTCCTGAAAGGAAAGAAAACCCACATTCTACACCAATTGATTAACATGAAGCATGTAACTCAAGAAGACCTTTATAAGTAAAGCTTCCTAAAAGTTTACATTTATAGCCATGAAATAAAGAAAAAAAGTAAAAGAAGCAGAATTTAAAACAGAATATTTTACTTTTTTATTATTGTTTCCTGAAATGCCAAAACTGACTAACTCTGTTTATTTATAGTCAGTTGAAATGGTGGAATATGTGTGTGTGTATGTATGCATATATATATATATATGTTCTTAAATAATATATGTATGTACATATGTTCTTAAATAATAAATATCTAGAGAAATTTATTTAATTTGATGGTTTTCTATATACTTAAGAATAACAAACCTCCATAACCTGTTTTTTAAAAGTATTCAGTAATAGTAATGTCAAAAGAAAGACAATAAATGGAGATAGAAATTATATATCAAAGAAATTACCATATAATTTTATTAAGGATGCTTGTTCCTGCAACTCAAAAGTGGAAAATGCTCTTTTCAGATAAATTTCAAAGATAAGAATGATGATAAGTGTTTATTTTTGACCCTCCAAAGACTAGCAGACATTTAGTAAAGAATTAAAAATAATGAAGGAAATAACTCACATTTTTTGGCCTCAGGGAATTCCCTACTGTTATGGAAATAATTCCCCAATCTTTATCCTCTGTTTTTTCAGATAATTATTTCAGTATTCATTTGGCTTTGGTGCTTAATAATAAAATAAGAGTTTTTGAAGAAAGATCTCAGACAAAAATACCAATATGTGAACAGAGCCACTCCCAGACCATCCTGTGAGGTAAATTATGTATTTTCTTCCTCTGCGTACCTATGCTCTCTTTCTGCCAGGTACTCGCTGTGAGTCATTATAAATTTCTAGTTTCACTAGAAATTTATCACTTCCCCAGAAAACTTATTCTCCAAGGAGGCCAATCTACTCAATATTTTACAAACACTCCTCAAACATACTTGACTCCATACCTTAATGGAAACCATTTCTGTAACCTCCAACATCTTCCTTTCATCTCTCCATCTATCCAAATTTCACCCATCCTTCAAGGTCCCACTCAAGTCCCACCTCTTCTTTGTATCTCTTTCTGATCACATCAGATTCTTCAAAAATGTTGCAGAGCTGTAACATTCATGCAAATGCTATGTCTTCTCTCCTCAAATAGGATTGCATGTCCTGGTAGAATGACATAATATTTTATATTTCAAAAGGAAAGTGATTTGACCAAAAACATGAGCCTACCTTATTTAAAATTTCTATTTATTCTTTTAACTCTCTCTTCCACTTTCCTGTATGGAGTTCCTGTTAAGTCTTCACATCTTGTTTTCTGCCTTTTATTTTGGTTAGTTTTTGTTTAAACATTTCTTATCTCCCTGACAAAAGTATAAGCTTCTTAAGAGCAGGCTTTTGTCTTATATTGTATGACTCAACCACCAAGACAAATAGTTTCATACATGTATTAAGAGATAATTGGGAACTCAGTAAAAATATGTTTAATAAATTCTACATAGTGGTTTAGAGCTAGAGGACCTGGAATCAGATATGGCTTTGTCACTTAGTAGCAGTAGTATTGTGACCTTGGCTTTGTTATTTATCTTTCATCAGCCTTAGCTGCTGCATCTGTAAAATATGGACATCATTAGCTATTTTCTTTGTTTTTGGTATTGTCAGGGTTGTGCTATTGTTAGCGGTCTCCTTCCATTCATAATTGGAAGAACAGCCATGTCTGTAGCAAGAAGCAATTTTTTATTTAAGAAAGCTTAACTATCCCATCAAACTCTGCAGAAAATTTACTGACTTATCACTGTATTTTCTAAGCTTTTTCTCTGAACTAATAAAAGTATGGGAAAGCAATAAAACAAAGGAAAGCAAACATTTATAATATATATGTTCAGTTTTAAGGACCCAAACAAATGATGCTGCAAAAGTCTTTACTGTCAAATATCATTTTGTAATCCTTGATGGTATCCAACATCACTTATGAACAATCTGCTGGGTTCTGGAGATGATTTTATGGTTCATTGCAGTCTTGGTTAAAGTCTTTAACCCATGACACTGACTTCAGTGAAAAATTTCAAAACCACCTTCCGTCATTTCAAACACAACATTTGCTCACGTTTTGCTATTGGAGTCTTTTCTGCAGTATAGAGGTATACCAAAAGGGATCTGAGCAGCCAAGTGGCAGTCTTCTGGGATGCTAAAATCTGCATGCCTGAGTGACTCTCTGATTCTCATATGCCAAAACAATTAAAGAAGCAGGAGTGGGTTAAAAATTGTCAATTTTTTTCTTTCTAAGTCATTGCACACAGTTCCTATGCATAATTTGTTATCCATTATGCAGACTTTAACATCTTGTTTACCACTGTTCAGATGGAGTGTTTCTTTTTAGAAAAGTTTCTGAGTTTCTATAAATTGATTAAGAGATTTCAAACAAAGAGTAGTAATTATTCAGTGAAAGAAGAATTGCCGATCAACTATAAGTGTGTGCAACAAATGCTCATGCCCAGGAGGTAAACTTGCTCTGGACCTCTCATTCATCTGAACATTACTTATTTATTGAGCAAACACATACACTGTGTTAAGCACTGAGCACATCGACTGCCTTTCTTTAGGATGTTGTAGATTGTCTTTCACATTCGAGGTTCTTATTTAAGGTAATCTGACCAGCAAATCAAAAGCAAAACATTCCACTCCAGAAGATTGATTTAAGCATAAGAGTTTAAAAATCAATCTCTCAACAATTTGATATGATCAAATTAACTTTCTGGCCATGGTCTTTAAAGGTATTCCGTAAGAGCACCTTTAAAACATCACTATCTAACTTCCCATTTTTCAAAACATCAAATATATTATCTTAGCTCAAGTCTGTTAGTCGCAGTTTCTAAGCCATGAATGCACACTTGATTTAGTCCTTTTAAGCCTTTACTTCACTATTTTTTGCCATCTTGCCCCTCCTTGGAAAATGTTCTTTCTACTCTGTCTCTGCTAAATTGAAAGCGCTTTTCTCAAATTCAAGCAATGGATTCATTTCTCCTAGGAAAGTCTTTTGCACATAGGTCCAGTCACAATGTTCACTTGAATTAGCCACATTCCAATCAATCTCATACAATATCTAGGTTACTTGAAAATATAAATGTAAATATGCATCTACTGTGCACCTTGCAGCTGTATAATTAATATAAGATGAAGGCATAACGTTTTCTTTAATTTTTCATCTCTTTACACAGAGTTTTCTAATATACTATCATTCTCTATAAGTGCCAGTTTTTTTTTATGAAGAGAAGCCATTAACAAATTTATAAAGACCATTAGTAACACTAGGAAAATTGGGGGGGGGCGGGGAGTGTAGAAAGAGAAAAGTAAAGGTTTACTAATTTAATAGAATGAGTCACTTCAAAGGGGCCTTTAATTTTTAGAAGTGAGTCCAGGAGAATATAGACCAAGACTAATAGAATAGATGCTTAGCAAAGCTAGCCCAAGTTTTCTAAGAAACACACACACACACACACGCCTGGTGAAATCATAAAATATTGTCTTTGTCTAAAAAATTTAGCGTAGATGGATATAACCAGAAAATTTGCAAGATCATCATCCAATGAACATTAGTTTAGTCGAGCAGTTACAGTTCCAAGTGGGCCTCCCAGAGGTCTCCTTGACCAGAAATGGTGGCGACCAGCAGAAACTTCTCAAATTACACCAGAATCCTGGGATTGACCTGGAACAGAACCATAGGGAAGCTGGAACAGAAGCTGTTTGTTCATTTGCCAACATTTACCTCAGCACTAAACTGCCAAATAAAAAGTGCCAACAAATTTTTAAGAGAATTATCCTTAGCTGCGCAACAGTCAGAGAGCTGAGTAAGGATTAAAATTGAAGTATTTATAATGCCCTCTCCTGAGCTCAGTGCATTGAATCTTGCCTAATATCTGACAGTAGAAAATATCATTTCACCAGTTTTGTGTCATAATCAACTCCAGGATAAGACCTTAAATCAGACCATGAAAAGTAGTTGAAGCTGTTTATCATATAGGCATAGCAATGCTGAGAAATATAAATGTTAAAAGGGAAGATAGCAACTTGCAGAATCTAAATCCAGAAAACATAAGAGTAAATACACACATACACACACACACACACACACACACACTCACACACACACATATTAACTTATTAAATTTTATGTTCTTTTCAACGGAATGCCTTGTTAAAGGAATGATAAAGTATCATTACTTGGTTATTGGCCCAAAAATACAGTTTTCTGTATAAATGTTTCTCAATATGGAATCACTTGGGATCGTGGCTCAGAATTGAGTGCTTAAGGAATTTCAGTAGAGATGCTTTTTTTTTATTGCATTGCAATAAAAATTTAGAGTTAATCAAATGCCATGAAATTTTTCCCTGATAATCTATGCAGCCAGCACTGCATTGGCAAATAGCTGTTTAAATTTACAGCTTCAAAGCAGAGGAAGTTTGCTGACAGGTATGACACAGAACATCTTAGTAGGAAAATACCCTTAAAAGCAATTTTTTCATCAAGTTCTCAACAACCTCTTTCCCACCTATGCATATAGCCCCAGGAACTGCCAGCCCTTCAGTAACAACACATACTCTATTAGCTTCCAGCACTGAAGAAATTGGACAGAAGCCATCTTTGGACTTAACTACATTATCTGTCTACTGTGAAACTCTCGACATATGCCTTCTTTTGCCCACATATTCAGCTGTCCCTTTTAAGCATGCCTGCTCCTGAATGTATAGGCAATAAGTTAATGATGTTGAGTTTGAGAATTCCCCCAGGTAGCTTCATTGTTAACCTTAACCCAGACTATGCAACTCAGCCCTTAATAGTAAAGTAGACCAGAAAGAAAGCCGTGTGTCCTTGGTAGTCTAATTACATTGTTATTTCAACACATTCTGCTCTTTTTCATATTTTGTTTTTATCTTTCACTCTTATTAAACCTAACAATGTAACGCCATATCTGATTTTTTAAATTCAATACATACACAAAAAAAGAAAAGTTGAGGGGGAAGGTCAGACACATAAAAGTGTGATATCTCCAGTCAGAGCCAAATTCCTAAAGGGTTAGCCCATTAAATGGCCAAGCAAAATAAGACACAATCGGTGCTAACTTCATTTTCAAAAGTTCCCACGTGTAGGTTTATAGGTGCCTAGAGGGATGAGTTACCCTCAATTGTGTCTTGTTTAATTTGGCCATTAAAAGGGCTAACCCTTTTCTAACTTGGCTCTTGTTGTAGATATCACACCTCCACATGTCTGAATTTGATTCTTAACTTGGCTTTTTCAGCACATATTAAATGTTTCTGATTTGGTATCACTCTAAAAGAATTCGTAAGTGGTTTCTTTGCACTTATGTCTGGACGGATTAATGTCAGGTGTGATTGGTGGGTTTCCACTATTAAATTATTTCACACTCCCTCACCCCACCTAAAGGCTGTAACCTCAGAGTTCATCTTCTGTGTGGGGGGCCAAAATATTCTGAGATCAGGCACTGGAAAAGTTAGATGTATGTATTGCAATCACAACAAACAAAAATGATATGTCACTTTGTTGAATAAACATGTTATCTTTGACAAGAGCTTTTCATTAACGCTTTTTACTTGGAAAAAAATAAAGATAAGTTGCCTAATCCAGTAGATAGAATGCAAAAGTTAAGTCCTTGTTTCTGTCAGTTTCTTCATTTATTAGATGGAGAAACTACTGTTTATTATAGGATTACCTAATTTATGATTTAGTAGGGAGAAACTCAATTGGAATAAACTGAATTTCTTCGAGAAAATTTGTTATATTTGTTTCTTTCTCCCCCAAGAATTAAATTTAGCCTATAAAGATACATAAAACACATGATAACCTAAATTAGAATAGATGAGAAAGAAGAAAACTCACGTAAAAATTCATAAAATGGAGTAAGGAATGAGTTGTTGCACTGTGAAACTTAGAGTGAGAATACACCATTAGAATCCTGACTTACTAGCTCTATAACTAGCTGGTAAGTCATTTAATCTCACTAAGCTTCAATCTTCTTATGTGTAAAATAGAAATTACAATAATTTCTACTTCATGGGGTTTTTGAGAGAATCACATGAGACTATAGATATGAAAATACCTTGTAGAGTATTAATCTCAGTAAAATATTTCACAAATAGTATAAAAAATAGAAAATAATTAATTGTTAAATTATGGTGTGACTATAGTACAAGTTCATAGAAAGAGGGTATTAGTAAGAATTGGAGAAGATTAGAAAGTGTTCTTTGAAGCAGGTGCAATTTGAAGTGTACCTTGAAGTACAAGGAAAGAAGAAAGTTTTGGAAGAGAGAAGTAGGATTTGGGGGTGAGGGAATTCGTGGGCAGCAGATGCAGCAGCGTACAGGTAAAAATCCCTGGTATGGGCAATGGGTGCTGGTAGTGAGAAAACTGGAGATAAGGGTACTCACCCAGGAGTAACAGAAATGAGAATGAGGAGACTGAAGGAGCCCTGTTATGGACTGAATGTTTGCGTCTTCCTAAAATTCACATGTTGAATTCCTAAGTTCCAGTGTGGTGGTATTTGGAGATGGAGTCTTTGAGAGGTAATTAGGTAATTAGGTAATGAGGATGGGGTCCTGGTCTGATAGGATTAGTGCTTTTATAAGAAGAGACACCTGTAGAGCTTGCTGTCTCCTCACAGAGAGGTTATATGAGCACTCAGAGAGATAGCACTGCCTACAAACCAAAAGAAGAGATCTCAGAATAAATCCTACCTTGCTGGCACCTTAATCTTGGACTTCCCAGCCTCTAGAACTGTGAGAAATAAATTTCTGTTGTTTTAGATGCCCAGTCAATAGTATTTTGTTATGGCATCCCAGGCTGACTAAAACAAGCTCTAAATATGGAAAGCCTCAAAAATCAGACAGAAGGCTGAATGCAAGAGGCTAGAGGTTCTTTAGAGGAGTGATAAAATGAAAGAGATGTCTTTGGAATGTTATTTTAGTAATAGTGTGCAGGGTGAAATAAAAGAGAATGAAGCTGAAAGCAGAGATGCGAATGAGAAAGCTGTTTCTACAATCCATGTACAGTATGATGAAAATAATTACTGGAAATATAGCAGTGAGAGAGGAGAGGGTGAATCTAACAAGCTTTTCTAAGACTTACACAATAGTATCTGGTAATTGGGAATAAAAGAAAGAGAAGAGTCAGCCTGAATCCTAAATTTGGTTCTCATCTTTGTATTTTTTTAAAAATGGATGGAGAGCTTGGAGTGAGCAGGATGAATTGCTTAAAATAAGAAAATCAAGCATTATTATTATCATTATTATAATCATCATCTTCATTATTAATATAGAGCACTAAATCTTTACTCATGGGTTGGCCAATCAAAGATTAGGAAGCTAGAACTATGCTCAGTTTGGCTTAATTCCAAGTCCTATCTCTAACTTGGAGAATTGCTGCTACATACCCCCGCCCCCCCGCCCCCACTCTTACATTTAGCATAATAGAAATAGGCAAATACCCCCTTCTTTATCTCGTAAGTTTATTTGTAAATGAGACAGCATTTGTAAATAATTGGAGCCCTCCAAAAATATTGCCATGCTAACATAAAAATTAGTGTGCCAAGACACACAATCATTATTATAAGTATTCATATATATATGGATATATAACTTTATTGTTATATATAACATTAATTGTTAAGGTCAGTGGAACAACTAAACAATAATCAAATGTTTTCTATCAGGAACTTTAGGAATCATAAGTCAGAATGTTATTATCAAACCATATATTAGTCAAAGAATAAGCTTAAAATTTAGACGTTTAAATCCTAAAAGTTCCAAGCTTAATTAAATCATTTTAATAGATGTTACCTCAAATATATAAAGTACTTTCTTCTGAGAGTCCGTGTTTTTGTTATAGTCATCCAAAAACATACCTGAGATGTAAGGAGAAGAAAATATTATATTCATCAGAGCAAATAAATTATTTTAGACATATCTTCATTACTAAAAAATTGTTTGATGAACTATTTATTTATATGCATATACATACATATATACATGTGCATATGCTATATACATAAATATAGATATCGATATCAATGATATAGACATAAATATGTAAAATCTAACTTTGAACATTAGAACTATAAATAATTTTACAGGTCATCTAATGTAGTGCTTTTATTTAACACATGAAACCTTGAGACCCAATTTATATGTTCACATTTCACCTATGAAAAGAACTGAGGCAAGAGAGTTAAAGTAATTTAGCAAGGTCATCTTTTAGATAAGTGGCAGAGCTAAGACTAAGCACATGTCTGAGATTCAGAACCTCTCCTCTCAAAAGCCCAAATTTACAAACTTTTAAACTTTTAAGCGTTAATGAGATTCAGAACCTCTCCTCTCAAAAGCCCAAATTTACAAACTTTTCATTTTGTCAAGCTACCTTCCTGTCTCTTTCTCAGGAAGCTACCTTCCTGTCTCTTTCTCAGTCTATAATCCCAGAGGCAATGTTAGGAACCCAACCATCCAAGGAGAACTGGGTGAAGCTACCCTGGACCTAAGAAAAACCAAGAAACCGAAGGCCATCAGCTTTCCAAGAGGGCCAGTTAATTTGGAGAATGTCCAAACTCATCCCTAAACAGGTCTTCTCAGATTAGATTTCTCATGCAATTACTGAGATGAGTTCAAAACCACATTGGAAACTGAAGTCCAGAACAAATATGTAACTTCTGTTTCCTCCAACCTGCCTCTTCTTCTGGCTTTCATCAGAAGGTAAAATTGGGAGCAAAAAAATGCTTAACTTCTTTGCCCTCTAAACTCTCCTATGTGCCCCCTCCCACATGCCCAGCGCCTTCTTGCTATAGACACATTCAGGTCTGCCTTCTGCAGCTTCTATGTGTGCAGCTCCTGCATCACTCGAAATCAGAACTCTAGTTTTCCACATCTCTCTCAAGTCCCAAGTGTGACAACCTAATTGTTACAAAGAATTTTCCAAACTGTGTTTCTCTGAACACACAAATAAAAAGCTTTTCAAGTTCAAGTAAGTTTTGGAAACTTGATTATATTCCCTTTTTGGAAATTCACTCTACACATACTAAAAAGCCTTTGGGAATTTCATAGACCAAAAAAAAAAAAGAAGAAGAAGAATGAAGAGATGGAGGAGGAGGAAGAAGAGGAGGAGAAGAAGCATTTGTTTCTGTTTAACCCAATTTTTGCCAAGTTTATCTGACCATAGACCTCTTGGTTTAAGTATATTTCTCAGAACTAATATTTTGTAAAATGCATTTTAGGAAAATTTGCTTTAAGGTCATTATTCCTGTAATTGGATTAATGTTCCTCCTGGCCTTGCTAATGTTTTATAATTTAACTTGAAGTTCCTAGAAATATACCTTAACCTAAAGGAACAATCACTGGAGAAAGAATCTTATGCAACTGACAGTCCCCTGAGGGACTAGGGAGTGGCAGAACCTTTCCAGTGCCAGGAAATGCCAGACTAGCACACCTCCCCTGCAGCTCCTCCATGCCTCATCTCACCATTGTCCAACTACCAGGGATTCAGGAGTCATGGTGGCAAAGCTTTTTTTAAAATCCCATTTCTCTACATAAAAGCATATGGATATAAAATCCCTGAGGAGAAAATTTAAATGATACGGTTTATCATAGAGTTTTCTTTCTGCAGTGTTTATTGAAAAAGGCATTATCACATGGATTCCTTTTGAATTGCATTTTGACTTTGTAATTTTATTTATTCATGGTTTTCCGATGTCAAGGTGTTGTGAGAGCTTAAAATTCTATTTCAGACCCACGTAATTGTGTTTGAAAAGATCTATACAAACAGTTCCTACCGTGTGAATTATCTGTGTTGTCTGTGCTCTGTGTAATGGCTCCTACAGCTTCCTGCAGAATTCAACCCAATGGGCAGCCTTTTCTCTCACCATCAGAGTCCTCTTAACAACTCAGTCAAACTGAGCCCAATAAAGCCTGATTGACACACCTCAGAAAGACCTTTATTTATGCTCAACTACCTCTTTGGAAATATTGCTTCAAAAGTTTTCTTTATAATCAATGCTGGATTAACCAAAGCCTATACTAGCCTGTACTTTTGTTTCTCCTCCCCCTACATTTATTGTCTACCATCTTAGCCTATTAGTTACTGCATCTACTAATGCCTCTACTACTGCAGCTTAAGCAGTAGATGGGCTGGAGAACAGAGATAAAATTCCTTTTAAGGTCACTTCATTTGCAGTAGCAATGGGAGAAGAGACTGAAAAAGGCTCCCTGAAGCTTCAGATCGACTCATGATATTACCTATTTGCTTCCTTCTCAGTCACCTAACACTTATTCATTAATCAAAAGAAAATTTGAGGGCCTGATTTGCTTATGATGAGACCATATGAAGTATTACAACCCATAATTATTTTTCATATGGACTTTCAATGTAGTTGGGCACACAACCTAATCACACACACAAAAAAATATTATAATAATACAGTTGCAAAATAGTGCAAGCAACGTCTCAGAATGATATTTTATTAAATAAATTCACTTTTTTAAAGCATTATTTAGCTCCTACTATGTGCCAGGCAATTTGTTTGGGGCCAGAGATGAATAGATAAAAAAAAGAATCCCACCGTCAATGCACTCACTGAAAGACTAGAAAGAGAGAGAGCAAAATTAACTAGCACTTACAAAATAGTGGCACAAATGCTTTGACAGAAGTATTTCAAGAGTGCTACAGGAAAACAGAAATTCCAGTCGCATGGAGTCCAATAAACAAGAAAGAGATCCTGAAGTGAGTTTAGAAGACAAGAAGTTTGCCTGGGGGATAAAAGAGAGAAAAGCATGTAAGGAAGAGAGAGAAGGTAGGGAAAAGGGAATATGTTCAGGACTGGGAGAGAAAATTCTAAGCTGGGTTCATTGGCCAGGACAGAATAAATGTTGCACATAAGGGTGTCAGGAACAATGACAAAGACAGGAGACAGCAATCCAACTATGGAGGGTATAATAGATCTTACCAAAAAAAAAAAAAATGGATTTTATCCTTAGGGTAGTACAGAGTAATAGAAACATTTCAACTAAAAAAGCATATCATTTCATTTGAATATTACAAAAAATGACTGCAGCAGCAATATAGGAGAAGTTCGAGTAAGAGCTAGTATGGAAACAGAGGTAGCCTGAACCAGGACAAAGCAGTGAGAATGAGGAGATGATTCTAGCCAGTAAAAGAGATTATGTTTTCTATGCAATGGAATATTACTCAGCCGTAAAAAAAAAAATGAAATCTTACCATTTGTGACAACATGGATGAACCTAGAGGGTATTATGCTAAGTGAAATGAGTCAGACAAAGACAACTACCATACGAGTTCACATTTATGTGGAATCTAAAAAACCAAATAAACATACAGAAACAGACTCATAAATACAGAGAACAAACCCCTCTCAGGAGGGAGGTTAGAGGGGTGGGTGAAAAAGGTCAAGGAATTAAGAAATACAAATTTACAGTTATGAAATAGTCACAGGGATTTAAAGTACAACATAGAGAATATAGTCAATAATATAGTAATAACTATGCCAGGTGGGTACTAGACTTATTGGGAGATCACTTCATAAGTTATATAAATATCTAACCACTATGATGTATACCTAAAATTAATATAATATTGCATGTCAACTGTAATTAAAATATTTTTTAAATTTAAAAAATACAGATTATTCTCCAGTTAAACCTAAAAAACAATAAAAATAAATAAATAAAATAAACTATGTAGGAGGAGTGTTGAGTTTAGTGATTGAGTTTGGGCTGAATGAATTCAGGTTTCCTCTGAAATAGGCAAGTACAGATATCCAGCAGGATATCAAGACTATAGGTATGTGCTAGAGATAAATTCGAGTATTTTCTGGATGTAGGTGGCAGTGGAAGCCATGGAAATGCTGTTTGTCAAATAATGTCGGATCAGAGGAGATCATGTGGAAGGCGGGGGAGGGGTGTGCAAAAAAAAAAGACACAAGAGAAACTCTAGGTAACAACATCCACCAGGCAGGTAGAGGGAAAAAGGTGCAAAGCAGTTGAGAAGAGAGCTAGAGAACTGAGGTAAGAACAGTGTTACAGAAGTGACCCCCGCACACTACTAGCCTAAGTGAAAGAGGGCATTCCTCACGCAACCTACACAGCTGGGACCTCTTGTTTTCATAGGCTTCCCTGGGGAATAAGGGCACTCTGAAAATCCAGTCCACTGTTTGTGTCCTGAATATCGCGTATAACCTCTGCTCTGCTTTTTTTGCTGGTTTGGTAGCAAACCAATGTAAAAGCGATCTGATTCATCATCTTCATCTATCTGTAAACTGGGAAATATGTCTGTGGTCTTTCCAGTCCATTTAATTGCCACTTTCATTTTACAGATAAGAAAAAGGAAGCTCACAGAGGTTTAGACTTGGCTACCCAAACAGGTAATAAGGGCACCAGAATTAAACTCTCGCCTTGCTTCAAATCCAATCATTTTGCACTATATCCCACTGATTCTGATGACATTTCCCATTTGTTATCCTTTTGTCCTTTCTCAATGAATACAAATTAAAACTAGAGACTGCTTTCAAAATTTGACCTTGCAGCCTTTACATAAATGAGCATCATTGGGTGTTCCAAAAAACAGCTTATAAAAAACACAAATCGGTGATGATTTTTAAGTGTTCTTACTTTGTGAATGCTCAGTGTTTCTGTTCAATTTTCCCTTCTGCTACTTGAAGAAGACAAAAAAAAAATGAAAATGAGAGTGAACGAAAACTTCAACAAATTTCAGTCAGGAAATAATAGCCTTAAGAATACTATTGATCACATTTTAACTTGTAAGTAACCTTCGGGTGGGGGGAGCTCAGGAATCTAGGTGAACATATATAAATGTTCTACAAATAATATGCAAATAGAATTTTCATGGCTATGTAACATATCCAAGAATAAGCCCCAAGAAAACCCTAAAAGAAAATCTAAAGATTAATATTTTGTGGGTCAAGACCACTGTAATCATGAATAAAATGTACTGTGAGAATGGGATGCTATGTAAGATTAGGTCGGATTAAGGAGGACATTTTTGTTTAATCAATGAGAATAACTTTTTAAAAGGTTTCAGAATGTGTCCCCAGTGATTGAAATTATTCTACTGCTATGAGGAAAGAAATTGGGTCAAAACTCATTATCAAGTGACATTTCCACAAGTAGCAAGGGAATATGCTATTTCCTATCAGACATTACATCCAGAGTCTGGGTAGGTTTCTTTCCTGAATCTGAGCCTAAAAAGCTACTTCATTTCCTCACCTTTTCCCAGCATTTGTAACTATCCAAGTTTCAACAGTGACTGTGAGTAGTAGACAAACTACTCTAATTCCCTGTGCTATAAAACTTATTTTTAAAAGTGACTTGTAAATCAGCAGCTTGCTTCAGTTTCTTCCTGTCAACCCATAATGACATACCATCTCCATTCTTAGGGATAAACAGAGGAAAACTATCACAGCTAAAAATAATTTTTTAAAATTTATTTATAATAAATCATTTGGGGCACAACTTTGCTTCCATTTCTTCCTCTCTGGAGGATCATTATGGAATTTTAATACTCTGGACTTGAATTATCAGCTTTGGTTTTTGCTTTAAGGCCATAATTGTAAGTTACTGAGAGCATTAATTGTAGTGTTCTTTTCTCCACTGGCATCTTTCTTCAGAGAACTCCAAGCAATACCATTCAGTGTTTTATCTCTTAAATCCTCACAGAAACTTTGGAAAGTAGAAATAGCACTACTTCCCTGCATAGCATGATACACGCATTTAGAAAATATGTGTATCATGCTATGCAGGGAAGTAAGATTCTTAACTTATTAATTACTTCGTAATCAAATGAGAGTCATAGCCTATTCTTGATATGTAGGTTTTATGAGGGCCGATATTTTGTGTTTTTTACTTGATGTATAGATGGATGGATGGAGAGATATATATATTCATAATCTTGGTATACTGTGTCCTTTCTTCCAAATGTTTTACATCTGACAGAAATGGGTAAATGGAAAAATAGATATATGGATGGATGGATGAAGAAGTGAGTAAATAAATGTAGACTATATAAATGGAAGGATGGAAAGATAGATGGATGGATATTAAATAAGTGAGAAAATGGGTGATGGATATGTAGGTGAGTGAATGGATAAATGGATGGATGACACTGCTGATTGTGACCCAAAATGTTATTTTATGCCACAAATGAGACCACGAAGAGGAAGAATCTCAAATACATTCAGTAGGAGCTCCTGCTGGGCAAATAGAAAATCCATAGAGATGAGGAAGAACTAAATTGGATTAGAAATGAGTAGTGTTAGGCAAAGGCAAACAAAGTATATTTGTTTCACCAAGTTTGGGATTAAATCAAATTGTAGAGTTGAGTATTGCTCTAGTTCTACAATGGTGTCACAGGCTTTGCTGCAGGGTGATGAAGATACAGTTATGGATGCATCAATGGAAATGCCTGAGAATCCAATATTCCATAAATTATGTATTGAGAAAAATAATCCCCTTAGAAAAAAATATGTTCTAGGGAGCTCATACATATTTTATACTTTGTCGTAATTCAATGTTAGTCTATATATAAGTTCACACCAAACATTTAAAAACAGGAAGAGTAGCATATTGGATTTTCTCCTCAACTGTTTAGCCTCTTTCAACAGCCCTGCCTATTTCACAAGGTTATTTTAAGGATTAAATAAGGAAATGAAAGCACTTTGTAAACTGTAAAGTGCTACCCTGATGTAATGTTTCATTAACAAATTAATTTACAAATGACTAGGACAAGGTGCCTTTTGAATGATGGTTTTCATTCCTACATGAATTAGAAAATAAATGCTCTGGTGTGGTCTACTGAGCAAAATAAAGGGGCTGCAGCGTTCCCTGATGTCATGGCACAGATGTGCAGAATTCCGATTGTCTACATCAGACAGTAGCAATCAGGCAGCATGTGGAAACCCATCTGGTTCTCATATTGTCTGAATGAGGTGCTGAAGTGGAGGATTTTTACATAGCTGAATTTGAACAAATCCTCCCGAGCTTTCACCAAATGATTAAAGACAGTGCAAACTGTCCTCAACCTGGTCCCCATTCTTTGATGTACACTGTCAGCAAACTCTAAGCTATCACGTGAGACAAAGGCTGAAATGGTAGATGTCAGACCAGTAACTCTGGAGTTTTTGAGTGATTTTGCTGAATTGTCACTGGTTCATTCAACTGGGAAGTTATACATGAGACATTCAGAGGTGAACCAAACATAAACCAGACGTACCCAATTTTTAATGTTCTCAGCTGTGTATTTGTGGGAAATATATTTCTTGGAGGCTTGCCATTTCTTTGTTGAGTGCAATGGCTGGGGTTTCTGCTAAATAGTGGTGGTGGGGCTGCTGGTGACAGAAATGCTAAAGCTAAACACAGAAGCCTAGCTAAAGAAAACAAACTTTCTCTCAAGAAGACGCACAATTAGCTCCATGTGTTAAAAGAAGAAAATTATTAAATCATTTAGTCAGGCATCTATGTCAAATGCAAAATGTTTTACTTTAACCCTTTCTAAGACCATGATATGCTCTTATTAATAGATTATTCTATGATTATAAAAAAATGGGAAGCTGATGGTAAATAATGGAAATAAAAGATACATTGGTATTTTAAAGAATTAATCTTGATTCCTGGCTGTCTAGAGTTTTTCTCCATGGTTATTCAAACTGAATCCAGAGATGTAAAAATAAATTCTTAGGCTGACCTTAAAATCTGGTTAATATGACTTGCCCAAGAATATCCAATCAGGAAGTGACAAAAGAGAGATTAAAACCCAGATTTTTAAATTCTCAATCTTAGGGTTTTTCCACCACACCAATCTTTCTCTTTTTATGTAACCATGTGTTGTTCTCCTGCAGTCTATAGAGTAATAGAACACAGGAATGGGCTTTTAAACTCTGAAATTTCAATGAAGACCCTCAATTAATAAAGTGTTTCCTTGCTATAAAGCAGTTGCTGACCCTGGTCTTTCTCATCAGTCACTTCTAGTTTAGCTACTTTCCACTGACAAGATCATTCTACCTCTCTCTTATCACTCTCAAGAGGCCCTGGAAAGGAGAGCAGCAGGAAGAGAAAGAGGTAAGTGTTGTGGTTTCTGGTCCATAGATTTTGATCCCATCATTTAAGTCACTTAGCACACGTTTCATCCCATAGGCACTTAATACTATACATTCCTTCTTAGAAAAGAACACTAGTTGGTTTAAATTTGCTCACATGATCATAAATATGAGAAAGGAAGTCCAGACTGAACAATAATAGCCTGCTAATCAAGTCATCATCTTTCAACTAAAGAGCAATGGCCAATATGACTCTTATAGTAAGAATCTCTCTTTAGCCTATCATTTCATAAGGAAAAGGAAAAAAAAAAACAGATGCTTCCTGTAATTCTATAGGCTTATCTCTAAGAACTGAGATATAAGTAGGGAGGTACAAGGAGAATGAGAACACACTCCCAAATTCTTCACCTACCTCTGCCCTCTCAAGACTTTCTGCAGATTGGGAATTTACCAGTGATCAGCATTAGCAGAGGAATAAAGACTGAACTTCACTGGATAGGATGGTTTCAAGACCCAAGATCTTCTGAGCCCAGTCTACAGCTGGGCAGAAAAGGCTAAGAAAATATTGTCCCTCAGACAATCTAGAATGCTTCCATGGCCCATAAATGCTGTCAATGACCTTCATTCTCTTCATATCCAAGATCTGTCACTCTATCTCCTCCTTTAAAGACTTCAGACAATTCAAGAATAGACATGAAGAAATCAACAAATGACTTCTTCAACAATATTTAAACTTTATACCTATCTTAAAGTAGACTGTCTCCATGTGGCCACCCACAAATTATATGCTCATGATACACTCATTATAGAAAAGAATGTTTGTGACCTGTTCACACACCTCAAAACAGATGCTTTAGAAAATGTCCACCACAATACTAGAGAGATATTGACCACTAGCTCCCTTGGAAAGTGTTAGGTATACTATGCCATGATCAATTGTTTTATCTCTATTTGATCCACTGTTATTTCTTTGGTGTATATTAGTATTTAGCATCTATTATATACTTCACTTGAGGATTTTGGCAGGCTATTGAACTAAGTGTTCATTTGATACTTAACTACCTACAATCTTATCTCAGATTCTATAATTCAGTTATAAACATCTGCATTATTTTGAATACACTTTACATCTGCCCACAAATTACAATCAGAAAAGTCTTTGCCTTGGAAATTATCAAGTACACTAGCCTGGAACATAGTATTTGTTCAATAAATAGTTGTTGAGAAAAAGTAAAATGGACTTATCAGGCAGGATTTAGATTTTAAAAATGGTGGAGAAGAGGCATAAACAAGTTTATCAACTATCCCAAGTGGTATTTAGAACCTCTGTTTCACACACAAGAGAAGAGTTGCCAAACACAGACTGAGATGTGACAGATGCTTTTGCAAGAACACTTAGCAGACAAATAATGCTTTCCTTCACCTCAAAATTTCACATTTTACATTTTAGTTCTCTCTCCCAGTAAGGCAGGTCTTTTTGGAAAGAATTTACAATATCTTTTCTTGAATCAGAGGCCTCCTTCAGTTATTTGCTTTCCTAACAGAAAGTTTACCCAAGGGAGCACCCATATTTTCTTTTCTGTTGAAAGACTGGGAAAGTACATACCCTTTATTAAAAAGAAAAAAAAAATCTCATTTGGGTGAAGGTTGAAGAGGCAGGCTGGGTGTTCTCGCCATCTCACCAAGAAGTACCCTTGTTATTCTTTCCCTTTTTCTTTTTAGGTTTAAAGTTCTGTGATATTATGAGAAACAACAAAAGGCATTTACATAAATCAGCTAAGTGCTAAGGTAACAGACATAATGAGAAGAACAGAATTAATGTTTTTGGCTCTCAAGCTTCAACAGAAGGAAGCATTTGTTAATTTTCAGTGAGGATTCTTCTGTAAAGTCATTGTCCCAATTTTAAGCATTCTTCAAAAAATAAATTAACCAGCACTATTTACACTCTAGATTCATTCCAAAACCAGAGCAAAAATCATGCCTTATGAATACTTTTAACTATAATTTATAAAGTACACTTTAGGGTCTATCAAGCATTTCCTCTGGAAACTGGGGAAGACTTTGGGCTCTGGCCCAGGCTGGGTCTCAGGAACTGTACTTGTCTTCACAAAGGGAAAAAGAAAAGACAAATCTGGATAAGATGGCCTCAGGAAGTAAGAAATTGTTCAAATATGTATAATTCATGAGGAAGAGATTAAGGCAACATTAATGTTGTTTACTAATGCTTCCTCATGGCCTGGAAAAGTATCTAGTACATAATAGGCATCAGATCCAAAATGTAGTGATTCTGGACATACTAGCAATTGCATTTGTTCAGAATACAAAATACAAAATAAAACAAAATTGTCTTTGTGTAGCATGCCCTCAGTGAAGACTAGCATAAGAGAAGTTGCTATTAGAGAGTGTTGGTTTAAATATCACCACCCCCACCCCGCCTCGCTGCACGATTACATAGCAAAACATGGTCTGGGTTCCTGTAAGCCACTTGGGGGGCTACCCTTGAGGACTCCTAATCCCTTCGTTGAGAATAACTCTTCCTGTTAGACTGTCCATGCTATGTTACTGGGAGTTTAGTACCTCTTGCACTGCTTATTTGTTCTCTCTCATCAAGCCAATCATCAGAATCAAAATGAATGGCAAGAACTTGGTGCCTCAGGGAAAGCAAGATAAAGTCAATAATAAAAAGTGTAGTTGAAATCTATAGGCCAAAAATATGATCTCCTTTCACTTTGAAGGGTCTCAGACAACCTTCCAAAACTACTGGCATAGGCAGGTGGAGTCGATTTACCAAGGAGAGAACTAGACATGATTCTATGACCTTGACTTCTTTGTATACTGGGTCTTCCCTTTACGGACTTCAGGATCCTTCTGAGACACTGACTGACTGTCCTCCAGGATGGCAAAAGTATTATAAAATAAAGATAAAGACTAGGGGGTAATGTGAAAATGGTTTTCTATGTGGATGAGGTGCAGCCTAAATGTTATTTTGAGGTAGACCAGTTAAGTGGTTAAAGGTATAGCAATGGTAGGGATTTGTCAAGTACCCATTTTATGTTCTCTTTTTGGCCATTGATTTGTGGATGATGGGTGGTGAACGATAAATACAAGTGTGCCCTCCAACATCAAGAGATCAGTGGGGTCAGTTGTTGGACACATAGTGATACGGTCTAGGGATGTAGAAGAGCTCATAGGAGAATGGATCTGTTATAACTTATGCACACCGCAAATGAAGTATGCCTTCTGGGTAGGTATCAACTTCTACTAGAAAAAAAATATACTGGACAGACGGTACGGATATCAGTTCACAAACTCAAATGTGCAATGGCACATAGCCACTTTTTATAAATCAATTTAAATACAAATGTGAGCCTGCCTCCTTCCATACTTGCAGGAAACCTCAGTCATTCCTAGAGTCCTCTGGCCAATCTAGGGCTATGCATAGTTCGGTGCCTTACACGGGAATCCAGCTGAGATGTTCCCTTTATTGTTGTATGATTCTTCAATAGACTTCTGCAGCTACTGTGTCTGCCTGGGGCAGTGGCACGTTTGAGGAAGCTGTTTATGAATTCTCTCTGCCAAGATGCACCAGGAAGCCATTCCTTTTAGGAGACTTGCCACATCCTCTGGTTGCTATCCCAGGAAATCATGAAAGCGCCTGCCACTTTTCTCACCCTTTTCATCCACCAGCTTTGGGAACTTCTTTTAGTCTGGGAAAACTCTTCTCTGGTCATATATCTCCCAAGTCACTCTGCTGCTTTCTCTAGGGCATTCCCTCATTCTCTTCCTATGGCACTTCAGCTTTTGGAAACAAAACAAACAAAACAAAACAAAACAAAAACAAGAAGTTCTGTAGACAGTTTCTGCTTTCCACCCTGCCACAAAATTTTCCTGGGACAGGAAACACAAAGGCAGGCAAACTCTAGCTAGGATGTGAGGAAGGAAAAGGAACAATCACAGAAGGAAAACAAACTAATATTCAACTACGCATGTAAAAGAGAGATACCAGAGAAAAAGTCCAGATTAGCAATACTTCAGAGGTACTTAGAAAGTCAGGCTAACTTATGAGAAACCCTTAACTTGGACACAAGTGTCACAGGTGGAATATAATGCAACATCCCTGATTTGCCCTAATATGAGGCCAACAGAACTCCACAAGGCCTTGAATACCCAATGGCCTTGAATGGGCCACAGTAACTGGCCAGGTTATAATCACAAACCTCACTCAACTGGCCTTGCCAGCATTCTGTCCTTCTCTCAAGGGGCCACCACCTGTGTGACCCTATAGCTGATTGTGCCAACTACATGTATGGTTTATATTATCTGCAGTTTAACTAAATAACTACATTTTTCCAGAAGAGCATCTGCTGAGGAAGGCTGTATGAATTTCCTAGGGCAGCCATAACAAATTGCCACAAACTGAGTGGCTTTAAAAAACAGAAATGTATTCTTCACAGTTCTAGAGATCAAAAATCTGAAAGCAAGCTGTCGGCATCACCATATTCCCTCTGATGTTTCTAGAAAAGAATTCTTCCCTCCTTCTTTCAGCTTCTGATGGTTCCCAACAATCTTCGATATTCTTTGGCTTGTAGATGCATCACTTCCAGTCTCTGTCTGTATTGTTCTTGGCATTCTCTCTGTGTATCTATGTCTGTATGTCCAAATATCCCTCTTCTTATAAGGACAACAGTCATATTGGCTTTAGTGCTCACCCTAATCCAGGATGACATCATCTTAACTTGATTATACCTGCAAAGACTCTTTTTCCAAATAGGGTCACATTCACAGGTTCTATATAGACATGAGTTTTGAGAAAACACTGTTTAACTCAGCATAGGGTTGGAAACTCAAAGCAAAAAGAAAGTTTCCTCTTTTTTATGAACTGTGTTGTCCAGCTTGCTGTATCTATCTGGGACTGCAGTAGTCTGGATATACTATCACTGATTGTCAATTGTCCTTGTACAGCCTCTATATCTCATAAGTAACCTTGACAGTAAGCAATTCTCTACTGTTTATGGGGCTTCCTTTGGGATAAATTTTTACAAGGTTTAGGATTCCCAGACTGAGACTGACAACCACTAATCCTTTCTCTCAACTTTGCGTAATGGAAGGGAAAATTAAAAGCCTCCCAAGAATTGTGTCTTGACAGCTACAACTCTGTCTTCCAGTGGTTGAGGGAAGCGATAAAGTTTCAATTCAGAAGTTCAAACTTTCAATTATACAATGAGTAAGTTCTGGGGCTCTAATTTACTTCATGGTGATTATAGTTAATAATACTGTATTGCATATTTGAAATTTGTTAAGAGAGAAAATCTTGTGTTCTCACCACCAGAAAAAGGTAACTGTGTGAGATAATGGATGTGCTAATTAATTTGACTGTGGTATTCTTTCCATAAAGTATACGTACATCAAATCATCACATTGTGTATCTTAAAAACAATCATGCTGCACAACCCACATATATACAATTCTATTTAACCATTATACTTCAGTAAAGAAAAGAAAATAGTAAAAATTTTAAAACTGAAAGAAAAAGCTCACATCCATACACTTCACAGAATGGCACTGAGTAATTCTTGGGACTGGGATAATAGTCAGTCATTCCATTCTAGCTCCAGCCACTCCCTAGCTGCCCACATCCCAGATCCCTCCAGTTCGAGAAAGTAACCCTAAATGCTACTCTTCACACTGCAAATCTGGTCCACCATATGGACTACCAAAAACTCATTTTCAAGAGAATAAATGCAGGAGAATATGGTCTCTGGGTCTGCAATCTGTCTGCCAATGCAAATCCTGCTGGGTTCTGATTGATAACAGCTGCTCCAGCTGAAGGTGGATGACACCTCACAGTGGTCAGACGTTTGGAATGAATAAGCAAGGAAGGGGCCATGATCAGGTCTGCACTGGAAGCTATCACTGTTTTTGCAATTAGCCATTATAGGACACTAGAGCAAAGGGCAGATGAACCAACACCCAGATGAAAAATCCAGAATGTCTTCTTTGTTCTTGAAAAATTTGCATCCAGCCCCCAGTTGTGAATGTAAGTACGAGCTACAGGACAGCAATAGAGCAGAAGCTACCTGAGGGAGAGGTCTCTGAGGCCCCAGGACAACCATAAGACATTGAGAAAACCCTGCCTCCCTTACAAGAGGTAAGGTCTGGACTGGGAGTCAGCAGAATGGCCCCAAGACTGCAAAGGAGAACTAAAGGCCAGGTTCCAGTTAGGGTGGCCTCTGGAAGAAGTTATTCAAAAGTTAGGAAGAGAGTAAGGACAAAATTCATGATGCAAGGTACTTACAGGTATTAGCCCCTTTGGGGGCAGCAAACTAAGCTGGAGAAAATGCCCTTTCTCACCATAGCATTGAGTGAGGGTGGGGAGCTGGTTAGAGGCACAGGATCAAACACCTATAGAGAAACTGAGGGCAAGATATAGGAACTTTTCTTGGTTTATAGTGGAGGCATTTCTCAAACTTAAAGAATATTATGATCGGCTAATTGGTAGTAGGGGAAATGATGTATTGATTTTGTTATCTATACATATTTATCAAAATATGTACATCGGCTTAATCTACCTACATATTTTATTAAGATGTGTCATAAGTAGTGACCCTGATTACTGTAAAAAGGCCATTTCTTCACATTTAACTAATACACTGAAGTGAGGAATAAGAACAACAATATGATCGTTTTTCATTGCAAATGACTTCTCTACTTCTAGATTCTTGGTGATGGGTTCCTTCCTGCCCTGCCCCCATAACCACCACCTGGTGAATCATACTCTGTTAAGATCTGAGTCTTCTGTTTAACTTTAGGATTTCTCTTCTCTCCAGGAGTTAGTCTTCTAACACTAACTAGCTCAACAATCTCACAGTCATGCACAAAAAAGTTAATAGAAATCTATTCATAAGATGTGAAATAATGTTACAATTTAATCCTTTCCTATCTCCCTGCCAGGTGCTTCAGTGGTAAAACTGGACTCAAGAACCTCAACACAAATGAGATGTTATATTTGGTAAGCCAAGAAATTGAAAGATATGATAAAGAGTTCTCCTTCTATTTAACCGAGAATAAAACAAGGCAGCAGATTTTTGCTAATGTTGCCCAAAAGGAAATGCTGATGCAAAGGAATATTAAAAATTTGCAGTGTGACTTTGCAAGAAATGTGAACTCCATAGATTAATCAAATATAATTTATCAATATATCAACAAATATTTATGGTATGCTTTTTGTGCCCTAAGTAATATACTAGGCTTGTTTATGGAACAAATATAGTAAAAATTATATACTACCATGTCTAAACCCTCGAGGAAATTTTTTTAAATTTGCATGAAAGGATAACTAGCATAAAAGCAATGGAAGAAATTACAAAGGAAAAGATAGACTGATTTGACTGCATGAAAATGTAAACCTTCTATTTCTCAAAATACAGGCTTATCAGATGATAAGCAACAAAATTAAAAATATATGTAATTATGTTTCACCAAGGACAAGTTCCTTGATATATGATGAGATTATGATAATATGATATGATATGAATATGATAAGACACTAAGATCCCAATAGATAAGTGGTCCACAAACATAACATTCATAAATGAGAACATGTAATGGATTTACAAATATTTGAAAAAATTATCTCAGTAATTAATCAGACATGAAAAATTAAAACAAAAAAAAATTTAATTTACCAATTTAGCCAAGACATTTTTAATGATAACTGAGAAAATACAGTCTTTCTTATGTGAATATTAGGAGTGAAGAAAGGAAACAAATTACCTCTCCACCTCCCAAGTACGGCAACAAAATAGGAGGGGAAAAGTCTACATCAATAAGTAATGGAAGAGAGAATATCTGAGGGAAATAATTTTTAAGTTAATAGAATTAGAGAACTGGAGGTATTTGGATGAGGGCAGATTGTAGCCTGGAATCTGTTCCATCTCCTGAGAAATTAGAGAACAATTTTGGCAGTGGAGAGCTGAATAGATCATAGGGGACATGGAAAAGGCTTTGTGCTATATTAAGCAAGATATTCAACTACATTCTTACAGTTGACATAATTGTAAGTTTCAAATGGCTCTCTTTTATTTTAGTCATCATTATAGGCTAAAATTATCATACCAAAATTATAGTAAAGCAATTCTGCAGATGGCTAGTACTAGGAGGTCTGGACACCCAGCTCTCTGCTGATATGACTTAACCTGTTGGATTTTAGATATCAGAAGGAACAGATGGACTGCATAGTTTTCAAAGATCCCCCCAACTGAGTTTCTTAAAAGTATTGTATGACACCTGTATCAAGGCAGTCAATCTGTGTTGTTCTTTAGGCCCAAACCTATATGCCTTACCAGTCATGCTGGGGGTAAAGCTGACAGCTCTTTTGAAAACTGCAGAGCTTAACAAAGATTCATGCTTGATGAGAAAATCATTCCTTCTCTCTGAGAAGATGAGCCAAGGCATAACTGAAGACAGGACCAGGAGTCTCCTTAAAGTATTATTGTGAATCATAAAAATAAATGGGCTTACCAGAAGCCAAAAAGTTCTGCTTCTCTCTCATGCTCACAACACTTCAGCCTAGAAAACTTTAAAAGTGGATGTAAATATAATTCACCATGCTCAAAGGAAAATGTCAACAATGTACTCACGCAGCACCTCACTTAGGGCAATGCAAAGCATCCACCTAAACAAGCTAAAAAAGGGAACAGTCTAGTATGTGAAATGTTTTTTGATTATTTTTTTGTGGAGCAATTAAATATTAGAGAAGAAGTACTCAAAATAGTAACATTGCTTTTAGAATATGGACCTGCGGTCCTTCTTTCGGTAATAATTAGCTTGTAGGATCATTATATGTCTTTTCAGGGCACTCACAGCCCAAGATAATAAAAGCCTAACACCATACAAGGCTTTTTTCTTCTCAAGGAGAAGAAAGTTAACCAACTCACTCAAAGTAGTATATGCTCTTTAAGAAACTAATTTAAAGACAACAAAAAGCATCATTTTTTTAACGCATGTAAAAAAAAACAAAATTTACATTTCCATCTGGCAGCATTCCTTAGCCTGTTTGAATATAGCTTTGGGTTTATATTCATAAAGCTCATGCAGTTCAGTCCAAAACTAAAACCTAAAAAAGCAAAGCCTGAGGAAAAATCAATAAAAGCCACGTATATCTATCATTGATTCCAGATTATTGTTTTCCAAGAAAATAAAGAGGATCGTGGTGGATAATCAACATATCTCGAGTCTACGTATTCCTCATGAAATTTCTGACCTAAGAAAACCAGATTTGTAGTTTTTTAAACAAGCAGCTAGTATACTACTAAAGTGAAATGTACAATAACAAATGAGTCAAATTTGACAGGATGAAATGAGTATTAACTTGTAAACTAAGATAAACTAAATTTTGGATAAATTTTAAGAATGTAATCCCACCATTGAATAATTCTCAAAATAGCCAAAACATTGACACCCCCGGTGCACATTATTAAACTTGATTTTTTTTTCTTCAGGAGATGATCATGATCTAAAACTTGTCACATTCAAAATAGAGTTCCTTACGTCTTCACCTTTGCTTCCAAGTATGTTCCTCCTCCATCTTTCACATCTCAAGAAATGGTGCCATCACCCCCACAGTTGCTCAAGCCAAAACCCCCTATCTTATCCTCACACCTCACACCCGACCCCTCAGCAAATCCTGTTGAATTTCCCTGCAAGATCTAACCAAAATCCAACTTTTCTTATCACTTCTACCATTCTGGTCCAAGATATCAGCTCCTTTCACCTACACCATGAAATAGCCTCCTAACTGGACTTCCTTCCCCTACTTTTGTCCACCTTCAGACAAAATGATACACAGTGCCCAGAGCAATTTTTTAAAGTTCAAATAAGATTATGTCACTGTTTAGCCCACCTAATCCTCTGTAGCTATTACTCTCAAAATAAAATCTAAATTCTTGACCTATAACTACATACATGATCCACCCACCATCTATCTCTGTAACCTCGCATCCAACTATTGGCTTACTCTACTCAACTAAAATGTTCTTCTCTCAGATAGTCACCCATTTTATATCTTCACTTCATTTAAGTCTTTGCTCAAATGCTCCTTAGGCCTTTTCTGGTGACCCTCTCTAAAATATCCATCTGCAGCCTCTATTCTATCACTCTGTATGCCTTACCCTGCTTTGGATATCCTCACAGCCCTTAACACTATTATACATATATTTGTTACTGTTATCTTTTTTTCCTGCTAGGATGTTAATTCCATAAGTGCAGGAGCTTGGATGTATTCACAACTGTACCTCCAACCTTCTGAAGCATACTCAAAACCTAATGTCCATTCAATGAATATTTGTTGAGTATGCATGTCCTTGAATGAGGATAATAACAAAAAGTGGATGAAATAACTGCAAGCCTTACTGTTATCAACTAAAATTCATTCCACATATCAGAATGTACCTTGGTATGGAAAGCAATATGAAAAGAAGTATCAAGACACTAAAATGTTTATTACATCAATTTTATTACATTATGGTCCTATATTAGATTTTGCATATAATATAATTTATATGTACAATGTCAATTGCATTATACTTTTCGATATCCATTGCTATCTCTTTATGCTTTACAATATATTGTACATACCGGCTGATTTGAGTCAGAAAAATAAATATTTATTTTCACATTGATGTAATAAAATGTTTACTCGCCTTACATTTGGTATTTCAGTTTCTGGGAATTTGTCTTGAGGGAATTATTCAAAACCTGGGCAAAAATGTAAGCACAATTTTTTTTAAATGTATGAACAATGTAGGAAGAAAATCTAACAATGCCCCAAAGGTTTTAATCTCAATCTTCAACCACCTAAGATGTCCCAACAAGATATCAGCTAATTTAACTGGTCAGGGCATTCCCTAAACTGCAAGATCAACCCCTCATTATTCAGCTAAACCCAAATCAGAATGCTTTTCAATGGAAAACATCTCTTTTTCCTTTTAGTGTGTGTGTGTGTGTGTGTCTGTGTGTGTGTGTGTGTGTCTGTGTGTGTGTGTGTGTGTGTTTAACAGGAAAGTGAGAAAATATTAGAGAGTATGAGTGCTGAGGGAGGAGAGTTCTAAAAAGCTTTTTTTTGGTTTTAAATAGGAAAATAAAAATACAAAAGATGTTTGTGCTTATTCAAGATGAAAAGTGTCACAAACCTTAATTGGTAATAAACCAGTTCTGACTAAAGGTTAACATAAAAATGTATTTCAAATAAAGATGTGCAAATAGATCAATGGAACAGAAGTGAGAATCAAGAAATAGACTCTTGCATTTATGGTCAACTGATGTTTGACAAAGATTCCAATCTAATTCAATGAGGATAGAATAGTTTTTCAAAAATAGTGCTGGGTCAGTTACATATCCCTGTGACACACAATAAATTTAGACACTTACTTCACACCATACACAAAAATTAACTCAAAATGGGTCATAAACCTAAATAAAAGTGATAAAAGTACAAAACTTTTATCACTTTTGGGATAAGTAAATCATTCTCAGATGTGACACCAACCAAATGATAAATTGGACTTTATCAAAATTAAAATCATTCATGCTTTAAACAACACCATTAAGAAAATGAAATGACAAGCCACAGACTAAGAAAAAATACCTGCATATAATATTTTTGACACAGAACTGGTATTTATAAAATTTATAAAAATTCATACTACTAAAAAAATTGAAAGATATATAATATATAATAAGCAATATAATAAATAAATATATATAAAAAGAAATTCTGCAATGAATTTACAGATAGTGCTAAACTGACAATATCCACATGGACAATAATCAATTGTACTACACTAAATACAATTTGCATTTCTCTGGAAAAGAATTTTTATCTGCATTATCAGTTTTTTAAAAGTTAACTTTCAGCTCCACAAGGTTATAAAGAATTATAGTCAAAGGCAAATATAGGCAGAGATAACTCAGATGGATGAGAAGATCAAGACACCCATTAAATTTCGAAGCCTTTTGCAAATTTTTCTTATACAACCACATGATACTTTCATGATAAAAAATGGTATTTAAATGGTGATAGAAGGAAATTTAACTTTGGATGGTGAACACACAATGTAATATACATATGATATGTTATTGAATTGTACATTTGAAACATGTAATTTTATTGGCCAATGTCATCCCTTTAAACTTATAAATAAATATCTAATACGTTAAAATGAAATTTACTAGTTGTTGAATATTTTCCCAATATCGTATGTATTTTTCCAATCTCTGAAAGTTGACTTGGTTTAGCTTTGCCCCAGAAATATATAACCAGTTGACAATAGGATTTGATGACATGGCTTCCTCAAAAGTACTTCTAGGTGTTGGGACTTAAAATATCAGAAATCTAATAAAGGGCTTTCATGTGCCTGGGGAAATTGCCCCAGGATCTAATCAACATCACTCCAAATCGTCATCATCCACCAGGGACTAAAATGTCTAACTTTCTTTAGTCCAAAATTTGCCCCTTAATTAAAGGTAAACTTTCACATTAGAAAATTAGAAGTTATTTCTCCTTAAGTAAGTAAGCTCTAGTCCGCAGTTCCTAAGTCCTGAAACCACTTTATGATTAATTAGCCAGCATAGAAGCCACTTCTAAAGTACAAGAAGGACTCATGTTCTGCATCTACCATGTAAGATAGAAAAAAACCTCAGGCCATTTCTATTTGGTTTATTTCCCATTACAAAAACAGATGAGAAATCCTTAACAAAATACTAGCAAACCCAATTCAACATGTGACAAGAATCATACACCACGAACAAGCGGGATTATTTCCTGGGATGCAAGGATGGTTCAACATATGCAAATCAATAAATGTCATACACCATATTAACAAATTGAAGGATAAAAATCATATGATTATCTCAAGAGATTCAGAAAAAGCTTATCGCAAAATTCAACTTCCTTGTATGATAAAACCTCATAATAAATTAGGTACAGAATAAATGTATCCCAACATAATAAAGAACATATATGACAACCCACAGCTAATATACTCAACAATGAAAAGCTGTAAGTTTTTTTCTCTAAGATCAGGAAGAAGACAAAGATGCCTATTCCCTCCACATCTATTCAGTATCCCAGCCAGAGTATTAGATAAGCAAAATAAAGGGCATTTAAATCAAAAAGTAAAATTGCCTCTGTTTACAGATGCTATGTTCTTATATATATAGAAAATCCTAAAAATTCAACCAAAAAAAACTGTTAGAACTAATAAACAAATTTGATACAGTTGCAGGATAAAAAACCAACATATAAAAGTCAGTTGCATTCTATATACTAACAACAAACTATCTGAAAAAGAAATTAAGAAAACAATTCTATTTACAAGAGTACCAAAAAGGATAAAACACTTAGGAATAAATTTAACAAGGAGATGAAAGACGAGTTCTCTGAAAACTGTAAAATATTGTAGAAATAAATTGAAGACAGAAATAATGGAAAGATATTTCATAGTGATGGATTAGAAGAATGAATATTGTTAAAATGTCCATATATTCAAAGTTTTCTGGAGATTTAATATGACTTCTATTAAAATTCTAATGGTATTTTCAAAAAAATAGAAAAGATAATACTAAAATGTATATGGAACCACAAAAGATCCCAAATAGCCAAAGCAATCTTGAGCAAGAAAAACAAAGCTAGAGGCATCCTACCTCTTGATTTCAAAATATATTACAAAGCTACAATAATCAAAATAATATGATACTGGCATAAAAACAGACATATAGACCAATAGAACAGATTTGAGAGCCCAGAATTAAGTCCACGTATTCACGGTCTACTGATCCTTCAGAAGAGTGCCAAGAATACACAATGGGGAAAGGACTGTCTCTACAGTGCACGATGTTGGGAAAATTGGATATACACATGCAGAAGAATAAAATTAGACCTTATCTCACATCACATACAAATATCAACTCAAAATTGATTAAAGACTTAAATTTAAGACCTAAAACTATAAAATTACTAGAAGAAAATATAGGGAAAATGCTTATTGACATTTGTCTGGGCAATGATTTTTTGGATAGGTCCCAAAATCACAGGCAACAAAAAGCAAAAATAGATAAGTGTGATTTCATCATACTAACATTAAAAAGTTTCTGCACAGCAAAGGAAATAGTGACCAGAGGGAAGAGACAACCTTCTTTACAGAGTGGGAGAAAACATTTACAAATCATACATCTGATTAGGGGTTCATATCTAAAATATATAAGGAACTCAAACAACTCAATAAGAAAAAAAAACCAAATAACCCAATTTTTAAAATAGTCAAAGAACCTGAATAGACATTTCTTAAGCAGAGACATACAAGTGGCCAACAGGAATATGAAAAAGTGTTCAACATCACTAATCATTTGGGAAACACAAATTAAAATTACATTGAGATATCACCTCAAACCTGTTAGAATGTCAAAAAGACAAAAGAGAATAGGTGTTGGGAAGGATGTGGAGAGAAGAGAACCTTATGCACTGTTGGTGGGAATACACATTGGTATAGTCATTAAAGACTGAAATAGAACTACCTGATAACCCAGCAATCCCAATTCTGGGTATACAGTTAAAAGAAATGAAATCAGTATCTCAAAGAGATCTGTAAGCTCATGTTCATTGCAGCATTATTCACAATATCTAAGATATGGAAACAACCTAAGTGTTGTTCGACGGATGAATGGTAAAATGTGAAATATGTGTGTGTGTGTGTGTGTGTGTGTGTGTGTGTGTGTGTATTCAATGGAATATTACTCAGCCTTAAAAATAAGGAAATTATGCCATTTGTGACAGCCTTAAAAATAAGGAAATTATGCCATAATATCCTAGAGGACATTATGCTAAGTGAAATAAGCCGGACACAGAAAAACAAATACTACATGATCTTATTTATATACAGAATCTAAAAAAGCCAAACTCATAAAAGCAGAGAATATATTGGTGGTTGCCAGAGGCTGAGGGGAGAGGGAAATGGGGTGATCTGGGTCAAAGGTACAAAGTTTCAGTTATGCAGCATGAATAAATTCTGGAGATTTAATGTGCATTATGGTGACTATGGTTAACAATACTATATTGTATAATAAAAACTTGCAAAGAGACTAGATTTTAAGTGTTCTTACTACGAAAAAAGTAATTATGTGAAGTGATGGATATATTAATTGCTTGATTGCAGTAATCATTTCACAGTATATACATATGTAAAACATCATGTGTACACCTTAAATATATTCAATTTTTGTCAATTATACCTCATTAAAGCTGGGAGTGAATAAAAAATATAATGAACACCAAAACGAAAAAAAGAAAAAAAAAAACACATGATAGTGTTTTCTTCATTCTAACTGCTCCAGTCTCTCATTTCATCCTTCAAATTTTACTTGGACGTTCCTATCATGTAGTTAGTGCTTTAAAACCGGGTTCCCCAAAACCAGCCTGATGAAGACTGGTCCTCCTCTATGACCTGTTAGGAACCTGGCTGCACAGCAGGAGGTGAGCGGCAGGCCAGAGAGCAAAGCTGCATTTGTATTTGCAGCCGCTCCCCAGTGCTAGCATCACTGCCTCCGCTCCACCTCAAATTATCAGGCATTAGATTCTCATAGGGGCACAGATCCCTGGTCCAAAAAAATTGGGGACCACTGCTTTAAAGTATAAATTGTAATAATCTTTGTTTGGTGCTAAGGAAGAAAGAACTAGGGCCCAGATCTGACAGAGATTCCTCTAGGGGCCTTTACCACATAACTGTTGCTGGCAGTATAAGGGTCAGAATAATTAGCTTGGTGGAGGCCTAGCCCTTGAAGACTTGAAGATATGGAATAGATATATTAATTAGGGCCCTGCCAACTCCTCTAACATTTGTGTATAATGACAATGAAACATTTTAATTGTTATGATTATTATTTAGTATGTTATGATATGTATTTCATTTCTTTCACAAATAAAAACTTGTCAACTGGTATGACAAGTATAGATGTTTCCAGTGAAGAGATCGCAACAGCTACTCCAACAGCTGTCTTCACAACAGCTACTCCATCTACATTAAAAGAGAGAATATTGGTAGAAGTACTGCTAATCATGTAGACATGTCATATAGTGCTATTATTTATACTTACATGATAGACTAATCCTAGTAAGACGTAGGAAGATATACTTTGCTGCTAATATGGCATGGTTCTTTCCTCATATAACTGAGTCATCAGTTTAAAACCTGCAATAGAGAGGGTGATGTTGAGGGAGTATTTTAGACTGTCTATCAAGGGAACTAACCCAGCTCAGGAATGAATGACTACATGACATGTAATGTTCTGATAATCGGCTCTAGCAAGAATGTGAGTTCTGGATCAAAATAATCTATAGAGTCTCTATAAAATAGAGCAAAGTGGGGGCTGGTCCTTGAACCTTTCATGTCCTAAGTAAGAGGCTCTTTTTTAAAGTCTCTATCTCTCTTTATCTATCGATAAAGCAAAACTATCTGGACAATTTGACACAACCATTTTAATGCTTCTGTGTTTATGCACTTGCGTAAAAATGGACATGACAAAATATTAAAGGCACTATTTTTATTTTTTACTCAATAATGTGAATAACAGAAATTGAACCACACTCCCTCCCTGATCTGTCCTCGATCCCATCCCAGGAGACAGATTCAGTAAAAGGGTAAGGCTCAGAGATACAACAGTGATACCTGCTTTGCACATTACTTAGAATAATTTTTCTAACTGGAGTATTTCATGAGTTTTTAAAAGAAGTCTGAAAATATCTGCAAACAGCCACACCACACTGTTATGTAACAAACCATAGGACACAATCCACATCTACCCTATCAGATACTCAGACTTTCAAGATGAGATAGCAAATAAATATTCACCTTGTAACTTTTTCCAACTTCCTTCCTAGACAAGGGACAGAACATCTGATTTAGAAAAAGATCCTGAATCAGCACTGAAGACATCACCAGAGATGGTTGATTTATGATTGGATTAAACAATATCACCTGCCATAAGCTAAAAAAGCTTATCTGCTAAAGCATAGGATTCCGATATTGAAAGGTGATTAATGAAATCAGCAGCATGTTAAATATTAAGCATTTCTTGGAATGTGAACACTATGCTAGAGGTTACTGCATCCTAGAAAATGAAACTTTAAAGGACCTCAAGGTCTTTGGTTCTAAGACTCTGCTGAAGCATAAAAATGTCAAAGCATCTAAATGGGTTCCAGATCTGACACTAGAGGAAAACATGACTGCTTAAGGGTGTTTTAGTTCTCAGATCCCCAGATATTTTCCTTCCCACCTCCAATGCCGTTGCCCTCAAATAAATAGTTAAATTCATCCTCATAGAAACCTTCAAATTAAGACTCTCTTTTGACTTTATATATTGTTTTCATTTGAAAACTTTCTTCTTTCTCCTCCATACTGTTATCATATCTCTCTGGCTCTCCATAATACTATAATAAATGTCTAGTCTATCTATTCTTTAAATATTTTTTGAGTACGTACTATGTGCCGGGTACCTTTTTAGGCATTAGAGAGGTGAATGAGTAACTAGCAGGCCTTGACATCCCTTGTCAAACTATTGGAACCATGACTTCACCAATATTCTATTTTTCCTGCTGCAAGTCCTTGTTATGTTTCCTTCATTAACAATGGAGACCATCCTTTTTCCCTGCCACTTATGCTATGTAACTCGTATCCCTCTAGCTCGCAAGGATTTTCAAAGCTACAACACTTGATTGCCCTTCCTCCAAAATAGTGATCTTTTTAGTTTCCATTTCAAAAATTTCCATTCTCAACTAGCAATCAGCATAGCCATTCCCAGTCTTCTGTGTGCAACAGCCAACTTGCTGCCCACCTTCTCAGATATGCTTTCTATCACTGTGATCTCCATAAAATTCATGGTAGTATAACATGTCTTATTTTAAGATAAAATGAAAGCTCATATTTATTATTTGTAATTGATGTTAATAACACTAACAAGGCACTCATCCACTTGTGGCGTATGTAGAAAAATTCTTGCTTGCACCTTTGCACCAGTCACGTACTCTTTTTCTCCTCCTTCTCCCCTTTCCCTCCCCCTTCCCCTACCTCTCCCTCCCGTCTCCCTCTCTCCTTCTCCTTCTCCTCCTTCTTCTTTCTCTTTTCTCCAGTTCCTTCTCCTCCTTCAACTATTCTCCTCCTTCCTTCCCCTCTTCCTCTCCCCACCTCTTTCCATCTTTCTCCTCCTCCTTCTTAGAGAACATTCTGAAAGACTGAATTCTCTATAAAAATTTTTACACTATCTCTAGAATTATTTTTAAAACCAGCATTGTTATGGCATCAGCACACTCAAAATATTTATATTTTGAAAATATATTTTATGTGTTTATACCTGAAAGAAATTCCCATGTTTCTGGTTGTAATTTAAGTGCTTGTGTTCATTATTCCATTCTGTATTAGTGTAGACAATTCATTCTGAGTAAGATTATTTAGTAAATGGTAAATAGTGAAGTAGTGATAGTCACTACTTCAAGTGTAAAAAGTAAGAAACAGAGCACGAAGGTAGAAGAGGTCACCTGTATGTCCATGTCTATTCTACCACTTCTATGGAAGTTGATTACTTGGAATATGAAAGAAATGCTCCAAAATAAAAACAAAAAACTAGCAAGGAACGTTTTCTCGTCTTGGATTCAGTTGGTATTAGATTGTTGGATTTAGAGAGAAGGAGGTTGGAGGGATTTTTTGAGAAATGAGGGCTTCTTTTGTGCTTCGTTTGTTTATTTTTATCAGATAGAACACAGGATCCAGAAAACTCGGTTTAAGTCATCAGTGATCTGTTAGTACATGGTACTCTCGAGAAACTACTCCGCACCTCTGCAAGTCAACTCTCTTCACATGTAAAATGAAAGGTTGTGCTGGAAGACTCTCTAATCCCCTCAGAACATAACTGCTATTTGTGGTTTCCTACAAACTGTATGACTTACCTATATAATGACCTAGGCAGAAAGAGTTTCCTAGATCATAATCCCCTTCAGAATACTGAAGCCCTCAGAATAGCAGCAGATACAAACTAGAGGTGAGGGGATTATGATCTAGGAAAGCAGTAACAGAAAAGCAGTATGAAAAAAAAAGGTTTTGTTCCACTGCTAACCCTTCACACACACCTTAAGAACCATCTAAGATATTACTGGAAGTTCTACTTAATGGGCAACAAATTACATTGTATTACATTACATTGCATTACCTCCTGGGTAACATTAATAATTAACAATGCAGAGAAACAATCAAATATTCAGAATTATAGATATTTGCAAAACAGCGTTATCGCTGTTTAGATTGATATACATATAAATAGACGGTGGATAAATTAAAGGTCAGTTCAGGTTTTCATCTAGTTATTACTTAGAGTCAAAATACAGCCAAGATAAAGAAAGGGTTGGGCAGGTGCTATGAATTACAAACCTTGCTCATCTAAGTAGTATTATTCAATTAAGTTCAGTAAACACCCACAGTGTATTCAGCACAAACCAAACCCTCCACTCCCAGTTAAAAGAATGCACAAAATACTGGTTCATACATTCTGTGAGCGTACAATTGAGTTGATAAAAAATTAAATTAGTGCTCAACCCACAATTAGGAAAATAATTAAATGCTAAATTCTTGGAGATTCATAAATTCAGATAAATCCAGAGAGAGAGAGGGAAAAAAACTTCCTATAGTCTGGAATTATTGGATTTCCTAAAGAACAATGGAGTAACTCAAAGCATTAATATTGGAATTCTGACTCTGGCCATGTGCCTGGCTTTTTAGTGCCCTGGGTTGCCTGTGTGATGAGAATGGACATCATCAAAAAGCCTAGGCAGCTTATATTTCGCAAACGGAGGCACATGAATATACAAGTTGAGTAAATGAACACTTAAGTACTCACGGAAGAATAACATAACACTTGGTAATGGAGATGTTGGTAACAGGGAGAAAGGGGTAGTAATTTTGCGATGAAGAATTCCTATTTAGGATGGGTTTAGTCTAACAATAACATCAGGCTCTCCCTATAGTTAAGAGACAGACTCAACTAGGAATGTGCCCTGTGGGCATTAAGTGCAATTGCCATCTTCAGGACAAACTACACTTGGTCAGCCCAGAAAGAATTGCTACCGTGCATCAAGCTTACAGTTTAATTTACTAACCCAGTAAAAGCTCCATAAGGAACAGTATCTAAAACACAGGCAGATTCTATTAACAGTTGGATCAGACACATAAAAATGGATTATTCTTTACAGTTATTTGTACAATGTGGAAATTAAAAGAAGAAGGGCAATATTTGTTTTGAAACCATGCTCCAACTATCCTCTCCCAGGTTCATCCCCCTGCATTACTGGAATGGCCTCCTAAATGTTCCCCTCTCTTGCTCTCTCCACATTCTCAACTTCCACCTCACTGCTACTAGGCTAATCTCCCTAAAACGCAGCTATAGTTATGCCTCCACCCTGCTGAAAAGCTTTCCATGATTCTCAGTCCTGCCCTATAGTGGCTAAATCTCTTCCCTCTATATTTCTTGTCTTTTTTCCCCACTATAATCTTAGTTTAAAGCTCTCGAAACTGGATTAACAAGTGCTCTGCACATATCTCCAAGTATTGATCTTTGCTATGACTTAACTCCTCCCCCAAATGGGATGTTCTCTCCTTTTCTTCTCAAACTCCATTGTGAAAATTTTAGAAAAATGTTCACAAAGTCTTTTATATTCCTTCCTTTAAGAGGTGGAACCCAATTTTCCTTGCTTTGAATATGGGATGGATTAGTGGCTCACTTCTAACAAGTAGAATGAAGCAGAAGTGATGATAACGACCCTCAAAACTAGATCATAAAAAGGTCCTCCATATTTCTCTCTCTCTCTCTCTCTCTCTCTCTCTCTCTCTCTCTCTCTCTCTCTCTCTCTCTCTCTCTCTCTCTCTCTCTCTCTGTGTGTGTGTGTGTGTGTGTGTGTGTGTGTGTCTGCGTGTCTGTGTCTGTGTCTGTGTCTCTGTGTGTCTCAAATTGCTGGCTCTGGGGGAAGCCAAGTTCTAGGACCCTTAGGATAGACAAACACTGTGAGAAACTGAGGCTTCCTGCCAACAGCCAGAGAATGAGCCATCTTGGAAGCAGATCCTCCAGCCCCCGTCAAGCCTTCAGGTTGAACGCAGTCCTGGCCAATAGCTCAACTGCAACCTCAAGAAGACCATGAGCAGAACACCCAGCTAAGTTACTCCCAATTCCTGAACTACAGAAACTGTGGGAAATAACAAATGTTTGTTGTTTTAAGTCATTAAATTTTTGGAGTAATTTGTTATGCAGTAATAGATAACTAATTATAATAGCTAATGGTAACTGATAACTAATAGATAGCTATTAAATAACTGACCCATTTCCAAGTGTCTAAATTTTAAGTACATTTCTTGGAAATATCCCAGATGAAGTGCCTCCTTTTCCGCAAATCTCTCCTGGCCCACCTGGGTAGAAATAGTATCTAAAATCAGACAAGGTTAGATCTGTAACTCTCTTGTAGAATTTTATATCTCTATTACAATGACAAATATTTCTTGCACAATTTTCTCCCTTACTAGATGCTAAGATCCTTGAAAAATTGGTTCCAAATTTTTCCTCTTATCTCATTACAGGAGTTAGGTGCATTAAAAAATGGTAAATATTTGTTGAGAGAATGAGAAGCCAGATTCTAAAGTTTCTTTCTTTGCTTTAAAATCCATTTTTTATTATGATGATTTTAGTAAAGAGTTATGTACAACTGAAGAAGTAAGACACAAAATAAGAAGTACTTAATTCCTTTATAACTTTTACAAAAGAGAAAATTGCTCAGAGAAAAATAATTAGCATATTTAAATTTTCCAAGCAGATTAGGTGAGTGGAATTAAATCATCACCATTCTGATGTTTGTCTTTGTCCAAAACTGACACAGGATGAAATTTGAGGAGGCATGGGAATCGAGAGGTGACTATGTTCCTGCCTAAATAAAAGTCCTCACCAATTTTTCTTCCGATTGAAGACAGAAACATTTCTCTTTCATATTGTTTGAGTTGTCATCATCCCTTAGACTAATACCACTCTCCTTACCACAGCCTCCAATTTGTTTTGCACAATATTAACTAAGAATCAACAGCAACATATGAAAAATGAATAACAATTTTAGATTGTTTGTATCTCAAATCCAGGCTTCCCATTTCCTCTGAGTAATGGAAAATGTTAAAACTGATTATGAACTGAACATGAAATGTTCAGAGCATTTGGCTTTTAAAAATGAAAGCACAAGAATTACTATGCTTTGTTGGAGCTCCCCAGATATAATTACATAAAAGGAAGGATTCTTCCTGCCAGCCCTTGTCTTTACCTGGTAAGAGGACACACTGTCAGAACCCATATCCCTGTTTCTTCTGACATATTTCTAAAGTCTCTACTATCAGCCAGTGTTCAGCAGTCAGGAAAGCTCAGAGTTGGGCAGTAATAGCCTAAATAGGCAAACCATATCTATCTCTTATGCAAACAGATTTGATCCTTGATCTGAAGTAACCACAATAAACCTATTGAGACATGTCATATAGGGATAATTGTTTTTATAGTAAATCAGTATCCATTTACAGGTTATTATATACTGTAAAACAACTAATATGCTATTTACATGTGGACTATTATGCATTCTTGACATATAAGACATAGATTCAGCTGGCTCCACTTTCCTAAGCAACAGTGACAACAAAAAAACACTGAGTTCCTGAACTCGGGTTGTTTCTAGCTTGCTCTCAAATGTTAAGATAAATGTTTTTTCAGTTCAAAATTCTAATGAGGCAAAAAAAAAAAAAATAGTGTCACATTCTTAGTTTCTAAACTGCATTTTTAGATTTTTGACTACTACTATTCCTACTCTTTGCTCCTAAAATGAGGGTAAAATTTTAAGAGATTGGGAATCCTTTGAGTAGCATTATTCACACTGCCAAACATTAGATTATAGAGCACATCTGCATTATTTTCCACACTAGATAAATGAAATAAAGATTTAGGCAATAATTCAGGGGATTTAGTCAATGTTAGCTATCAATACAGGTGATTCAAGACAGTGTAATTCTAGTCCTTGGTAGTAAAAGTTTTCAACCTGGATTTTCCAGATAAATAACTCCATATTTCTCTTGTCAGTGTGGACAGAGTTTTGGGGGAAAACTTTACTTTTTTTCATCAGACATACCTGTCATTCAAATTGCCACTCTTACAGCAGCGTATTCTATCCAAACTAACAAATGGACTCTAATGTGCGACTGTTATTAATTTTCCTTATGGACAGTGAAAATAAGCTCTCTCACATTCACCCTATTGGTTGGTTGAATCAATCTCACCTCAAGCCCTACTGAATTTTAATTGGCCAAAGAAAGTCATCAACAGCACGGCCATAGAGTTAAAAAAATGTTTGTCATAATACAACTTTTCTGAAGTGGAAATATGAAGAACCAGGACAACAGAAAAACAATCACACAACTACTATTCAGAGAAAGAAAAAAAGTCACAGAGGAAATACAAGAACTCAGTGAGGTCATTCAACATTCCTACAGGTATCTAGGAAACACTAAAGGAAAGTGGCTGTGTGTACCTAATGTGTGGAATGACAGATATTGACCAGACATGATTCTTAGAGGCTATATTTTTTTTAATCAGATTTTTCCAGAAGCAATTAAAGATAAACCTAAAGTATTTTCATTATAAGAGAAAATTCAGTATCACGTTGGTCTGCTGATTGGTGCACACGCAGGTCAGTCACTATTGGTTGGAAACTACATATCCTTGCTTGGGATCATGCCTGCTCTCCTGAGTAATAATAGTGTCACTTTTTGCCCTAAAAAATGTATCAATTTAGAAAACAAATTATTTGGTCATCCTAATGTTTAGTAGATTAGTATTAAGAGGAAAAAAACAATGACATAAATACACATATAATGTTAAAACCATCTCATCTACCCCCCTCATTCTGATATTCCTCAGTCTTGGTGAGAATATGAAGTAAGTATATAGTTTCTCAGTAACCTCCAACCTGACCCTCCTAATTCAGGTAAGACACACACACACACACACACACACACACACACACACACACACACACCCCACAAACTTTTTTTGGTTCTGACTTTACATATTTGCCCAAACTATTCCCTAAAAAAGAATTGGCTCTTGTTTGCCAATCAGTGTATCACTTTATCCAATACCAAGATCAAGACTCACTTTCTCACTTTGTTTTACTGATCCCACTTGATTTAACCTCACAAGATGCTGATCCTAGAGGTAAAACTATATCGTTCAATTTTTATTACATTGATTTTCTTAGAAATAGATATATGTTAGGTTGAATATATGTGACAAAATACATTGCCCAGACCCTACTGTACTTGAGAAAATTCTGGTCGTTGGCCAGTAGTTCCACTGCACTTCAGCAACAGAGAATACTTCCATCTGGAGGCTCACAAAGTCCCCACTCCTGTGTTTGAAGGGCTAGATACTGTCAAGTTAGAAGGAAAATTCGTCGGTCTCATTTTTCTCATCTACTTTTAATTTTTAAAATTTAGTTGTAAACTTTTTGTAATCCTTTTTAAGTTCTCTGCCACAATGTGAGATATACATAAATAATCAAAGATGGTTCTTGTCTTCCAGATCTTAGAATTTAGAATAATAAGGAAAACAGAAACCATAAAGTTATAGTACAGAATATGATATAATAGGTGCTATTAAATAGAGACAATGTGCTATTAAGTTTCAAAGGAAGAAAAAAAAATCACTTCAGGGGTGGGGAAGTGACAAAACAAACAAAAAAAAATTGTATAGTAGATAGTGTCAAAATTGGGTTTCGATGTTATATAATGAGGTTAGATAATGGCAGAGATGTTGAGTCAGAGGGCTGTCCAGTGCGAAGAGCATAAATAAAGGTATAGGAGTTGGAAATTAGAGTGTATGATTGAGATAAAACAGTAATTCAAACCAGTAGAATAATGGTTTAGAGGTAAGACTTGTCCTACCTAAAAAGGGTAGATTTTTGATATGACTATTTTATCTAGGGAGATCAGCTTGAGAAAGGAAAATGTATATGTTCATAGCATTGTGTGAGTATGTGAGCACACCTACAATTTTATTGAAAATACACATGATTTTTAAATGCTCATTTACAAAATGCAGGGATTGAATAGTCTACTACTGCATACATTCACTCAATGGCTGCTTTCTGCTCAGATAAAGAGAAAATCAACCAGGAGCTTCAAAGAGATCTACCCTCTAGCAAAGATTCAAACTTTCTGTGTGATAATCAGGAGACAAAATAGCCCCAGATCCACGATCCTGTAGAATTTCATGTTTACGTTCAGTAGCTCTGATCTAGGATCATGCTTCTTAGCTTAGAACAGGCTGCATTTTCGG
>NW_006434373.1:8231086-8285375 GCF_000325575.1 Pteropus alecto
GAAGGAAAGCAATTACTATGTTGAAGCCGGCATATTGTACTGTCTTCTGGACTTGGTGATAGAGTCTCACTTTTCCCTGCTCTAAGTCTCAATCAGTTTGATTGACACACAGAACTGTTAATCTCTCTCCTCCCTAGGGAGGGAAAGGAGGATAAAGTGCAATATTGCAGAGCAAAAAGTGGTTTTTACACATCATCTTAATTTTCTGTGATGGAGAAAGAAGAAAAAGAATAAGAATTCTAAGTGGCAGAGAAAGGTTCAAGGTTAATTTGATTGGCAATATATGAAATGCCACTTACCTCGGGCCATTTCAAATTGCCCCTCATTCTCTCCACAGTGAATGAAATGATTCTTTCTAAAGACAGGGCATCAACGAATAATGGCTGCTATTACATATTCATATACCACTTTACATTCATTCAGTAGCTTACTTGGCAAGAATTCTTACAAGTCTCTCCTCTCAGATGCATTGTCAGAAAAGTGAGGTCAGGACTGAGAGGGACTCACAGACACTTTTTAATGGACAGTATGTGGGAACAGTATGTGGGGAAGCAAACCTCACCTGTGGCGTGCAGGTGATCTATGCCTCCACTGCCTCTCCCCTCAGCACATGCAGGGAGATGCACTTTCCAAAGACAGAACTTTAAATGTTATTTAGGACCCATTTGTATAGTCCTCAGTTTTAACAACAAGAAGTATTTCTCAGTATTGAGAGGAGGTAGGAAAAAAATCATTTGTTCCTCAAAAAATAAAGTGAGACAATTCTCTTTCTACATTAAGGGTGATTTTCTCATCAAAGAGAAACTAAAGAAGAAAGTTGTTGTTGCTGTTGTTCTTGTCGTTGTTGTTGTTTTAATAAAAGGATTTAAGAAAACAAGGAAAGTCATATCATGAGTTTCTGAGTTGTGATACAACCAACAATCACTTCTCTGGAGCATGATCCCAATGAAATTGGGGTTAAATCAGTTCAACACTCACTTGCTGTCTAATATGCATGAGGTGCAAAGCTGGCAAGTTTCATTTCCATATGTGCCATTTTATTCCACACAACAAAGATATGGTCACAGACACAGTTACTAAATACAGTCCAAGGAAGGGCAAAAAGAAAATATAGATGGCTCGGTACACACCCATCCCATCTTAAAGAGACATAAAACACAGGAATTACTTATGCAGAATCATTAGCTTTGCATCTTTAAACCATGATCTCTCTCTCTCTTTCTCTCTCTCCCTCTCTCATTTTCTGTCTCTCTTTTTCTCTCGCCTCACTTATTTAATGAGACGGTCAATTGCTGAATTGCTTTTTCTGATTAACTCTCTTCTTTCAAGGTCAATGACTGCCTTTAGCATGATGACAGTGATCAAGGGAACACACAATTCAGATAAACCTGGAAATGTTGACTTATCATAAGTTCAGTGTAATTAAAAGGTGTGCCTATGCCTGAGACAACCGTTTGAAACACATTTCTAGAAACCTAATGTCTCTAACCTTACCCAGAATTTTTGTTAGTGAATTTCCTTTTCAGGTCTACAGTTAAGGGTAATTTTTATAAAGCACTAAAAATCTGCATGAAATTAATGTCAGAATGTAAGCTTGAGCTGTTTTTTTTTTTTTAACTTTAATAATTTCTAACTTAAAATTAGGAGGAAAAGGACTTTCTATTTATGTATTTCTGGAAAACATGAGGTGAATTCAAATACTTTAGTGTATACTACTGCCCTGTGTTTTGACATGCAGTGGAAGTTCTTGAAGAATTATACCCTAGAGTTATTGTGACCACAACTGTTCTCAGTGTGATTGACTTTTTTATTGCTAATGGGATCGGTGCTCCCAAATATGTAACGAAGAGAGAAAATAAGAGAAAAAGAGATATCTCCACTGAGCAGCTATTCTAGAATAGTCTTGCCTCCCTACATCTAAATATCATTCCTGGATGCCAGGATGCATTTTGGCTATTTATGTCTCACAGGGCACTCGAGGGCATCGTTTAAGAAACAAGAGGCAAAATTTTTACTCCAAAAGAACAGTTGATTCATCCAAGTTCAGCAGTAAATCAGCTTGAAATGGTTGAATTCGAACATGAAACATGCTAAGAAACAGGAATGTGTCTGGGTAAACTAAATTAATTTTGAAAAAAACAGCTATCTAGGGGTTTGTAATTTAAAATTGTGAAATATCTAAAATAGTCATATCACTCAAAGTGGTAAGGCCAAAAATTAGTGGCCAAATGGCCAATATTTTAAGAGAAAAGCTTGCCCAGGTAGTGATTGTGGTCATTTGCTCCTTCATCTATAAGGTCTAATGGCAAAGGAGGCAGCAGAATTTATAGTTACTGAACTATTCTGTAATCTGCAATGTGTGAGCTCATCTACAACAATACTGTTACCTTTCTCGCTATTCTCCAAACTCATCTATAAAATGAAAACCATAATACCTACCTGCTAGAGTTGTTATAGGGATTAAATTAATACAAAGCTTAGCATCATGCCTAGCATGCCATAAACTCTCAACAAATGACATTGCTGTAATTACTCTCACACCAATTATTTTTCACTCTTTAGTATTTAGCCATGAACGAATTTTATTGGAAACATTGCGTATTTGACCATAATCCTTTTTTTTTTTCCACTTATCCAAAGAGTATGTGTTGAGTTCCTTCTACATTCTAGGTACCAGGCAAGGTAGAAGGATTGAATTCCCAGGTGATAGATCAGAGTCAGGCAGGTGCATGTTTAACTGTGGCCAGTGGAGTTCTGGGACTCAAGACTAGCCTAGGCAGTGTCAAGTACAACTTCAGAGGTCTTGCAGGCCCAGCTTCTAGACAGAAATGGGTAATTTTGGCAAAAAGTAAATAAATAAAGCTTTCATTTTAGGAAACCTAAGTAAGATCTCTCAAAAGAATCCAGGTGTACTCCAAGTAAGCACAAGCCAAACAGTCGTGTAAATAGTCAACTTGGGAGAACATACGAGCATCTGAAAGACCGGAAAATAAAAATATAAACTCATAGAATGGAAAGAGAGGCTCAGGCAACAACCCATAGGACTGAAGGTTTATTGATTGGCAAGGATCTCAAAGGAAAAAAATGCTGTCATGCAGCCCTGTCCTGGGTTTAATCACATTGATCCACACTCACGTCCCTTTCATACTCTTTCCACTCTGAGGCTATCCTGCAATGCACATTTGGCTCCAATACATATACATATGCAGCCTTGCCAAGGCCGTCAAGTACATGTGAATGTTCTAAATGATAAGCAAGTGCTTGCATTAGCTTTTGCTAACACGTTTAAGCCTTAAGAAAAAAAAAATGACTAACTTTTGCAGTTTTTAATACCAACAATGTTTTTCCTGCTTTAAAAACATTCTTTGTGATATCATTTCTTGAAACATCCCAATTTTAATCACAATAAAAATTTGTTATGTGCAATGCCGTTATCTCCTTATAATTATTCATTACATTTTAGGTTAGTTGTTGCTGCTTTTATAACAACACTATGTTTCCCAACTTCTCACTTTCACATTTTGAACATTGTTAAAAATTTTAATTCTATTGTACCAACCATAGCTAATCACAGTGTTGAATTAAAAATCTTGCAGTTTCCCTTTATATCAATTTATAACAAGTCTTTATTTTAATTATCCTTTGACTGTATCCCATACATTTTCAAATTTCGCCTTTCATCTGCATTTGTTAACGTTTCCATTTAGATTCTGCTCTTGTAAGTATTCAAAAAAATCCATAATAATACCAAAGCAGGAGTTATTTTTGACATGGAAATGCTACTAACAATGTGGATGAATAATGAAATTTAATAGTGAATTGTTGGACTTTGTAAGTACCAAGCAGAAAGCAAAGCACTTCAAATGTGTTGTCTCATTTAATCTTTGGGACAATCTTATGAGGTGCTGATGTCATTACACCCACTCACACATGAGAAACTGAGGCTGAGAGACATTAAATCGTTTGACAGTCACACAACTAAAAATAGACAAAGTTTAGAACCTCATCCCTCTAGCTCTAGGACCTAGACTCTCAAGTATTACACCATGTGCAGAAAATTTTATGTGCTCTTTTACACATGTGCTTTTGTGCAAAATACTTTTTAATGTTGAGGTAGCCAAAGGAAATCCACACAAAATGGAATAAAAGTTTTGGCACTTTCAAGCCTCTTTAAACTTTCATTTTTTTCCTTCTAATGTACCCCTTGCTACTGCATGGTTTCCATTCAATCACGGCTAGAATGCCATAAAAGAGGTAATAACACAAATGATACTGAAATAACACATGCAGCCAGAGGAAAAATCCATGGGGAAAACAGAACAACATGAAAGCAAAATCTGAAGGCTCTCGCCTTGTGGTGGCTGCTGCCTGCCCAGCACCCTGGCTTCACAGCAATCAGCCACACACTACATAACAAAAATTTCCATCTCTAAGATGTTATTATGGGCCTCATAGAACAATCTGTGTAAGGTCATATTTGCATAAGTCAAGTGTTCCACAGTCTGTACAGCGTCTTTACCTAATGCAGGATTAAATCGCTGGTGTGGATTGTAATTAACCCTCCAGATTGCCCTAAATGCCAGCCAGCATTCACTTAGAGAAGAGTGGCTGGAATATTGAAGAAGTGAGGCACGGAACTGCAGTTAACCTCTCCAGCACTCAAAAGCCACCACAGCACAGAAATTATTCAAGAAAGAAATACTCTTCTATGCACCAATGCCCTTTTATTAAGTAAGTTAGTACAAACAAGGAAAAAGTGTGTAAGTTGGCAACAATGAGGACTTCAAAGGACCATGCATGGTATCACCAGATCGTCAGCAATGCAACACAGATATCCTTTAGCCCAGTGGCATCCAAACTGAATTTCCAGAAGCCCTGGCTCCCTGCCTCAGAGATGCTTTAGGAATGAGAGAGAAGGGACCAGTCAGGGGATTATATGCCTTCAATTCTTCCCTCAGCTAGTGTGACTTCACTTTTATCTAATAGGCGTACTGGAATTTCATGCATGATTTGATTGGAAAGATGATCTGCTGCTAAATATGAAGTTGGAACACTACTAATACAGCGCAACTTTTACCTTTTACTTACATCAGATGGTACTGGTGCAAGATTTAGAATCTCGTCCAATGATTCAAGACTGGAAAGTGGCAAAATCTAGACTGGAACCCAAGTATTCGAATTTCTTGTCCAATGCTCAATCACCATACCTTGACCTTCATCCATTCCTTCTTCTGCTTCTTTCTACTCTACTCTGGAACCTCCATTATTATTTTCCCCAATTTTGGTAAATGCATAAATGTGAGAGATACAAAGGTGCTTCCACCATCAAACTTTAAAAAGTGAGCAGACCAAAAAGCCATGTATGACACATGGTCACTGGAGCAGAGGTGCCCTTGGCAAACTGTGCCTGCTTTCCAACCCTGCACATGTAATGTCTAAGCCTGTCTATATTAATCTACTTAGCCTAACTTCTTCAACAATTATATTGTATAGAGCTCTAAGCTTTATCAAACACACACACATAATTGACACCAAAATATAAATTCTGTTATATTTCATATTTTGAAATTGGCCCTTCTGCAGAGAGGTTGGAAATTATTTATCCTGCCAGGAATGTTGAATTTTATGGTTAGATAAGGCTTTACAGTTGACCCAGTCCAACTTTTTCAGTCTACTGTGGTTTTAAGTCTACAGGTGAGAAAACTGATACTTGAAATATTAAATGATGTCATAAAGTCTTTAGTGTCTAAGTCAAGACCGTAGACCAGGTCAATTAATTCTTAGTACCCCGCCACTACACATTCCAGTTGTGTGCAGTCACAACCACTCAGCAGAACAGATTCCCTGGCATATGGATAGTTGGTAGCTCAAACCAAAGCCTTATTGTATGACTATCTCTAGGGACCTTTGCTATACATTCTAATAAATCCTTATGTTTTCCTTCATGGTACCTATCATAATTTTTTATGACTTATTTTTTAATTGTTTAAATGCATTTATTTATTTAATGCATTTATTTGTTTGTTTGTTCATTTGTATATGGCTTTCTCCCCCATGAAAATATAAAGTCCAAGAGGGCAGTTGATAATTGTATTGTTTAACATTGTTATTTCTAGACCCTACCACAATAGCTAGAACATTGTAGAAGTGAAATGAATGAGAAAATGAGTGAATAAATGAATTTAATAATTCTATGAAAATATTTCTATTACTGTATTTATAGTAATAGAACTATGAATTCATGGTTTAATAAACTAGGAGCTTCTTGAGGGTAGTGTCTGTGTCCTGCTGTATTGACAACACCTCATTTATGCCTTATTAATACAGAAAACACAGCCAATAAATATTCATCAGATAAATTATATTCATTCATCGGTAAAATCTAACAACCTCGAATATATAATAAGTGCTAAAAACACTCTTATGCATTGCTTAATAGGGTACTTGGTTGACTGGTTTGTTGGTTGGTTGATAAAACTCCATAAAAATCAGATGTTTTCAGAGTGGCATTTTTAAGGAGCCATCATAAAACCTAGTGGGTTTTTTTATGAAAACCCAAAGATGTTTATTTGAAATATGATTCCTCTAATTTTTCTTTTATCCTCCTTTTTCTTCTCTACCAGTTATTTATATATATATCCATTTTGTGGAATAAGTTTTACTTGTGTTCAGGACAGTGTACACAGGTAAACCGTCAGGGAGCAGGTTAGCGCAGCCGCCTTCTATATATGTCACTTCAAGTTCATTGATTCATAACTCTGAAAACCAAAAAGGGGCCAAAGTTCAGGGTAACCACTTATGATTGTGAGCATCACAGCATGTAATAAAATAGTCATCGAGCTACTGCTTATTGGATTTGAGAAGGTCATTCTGAGTATGGCTCAAGGCTAAGTGCCTAAGTGTATCATGGGTAATGCCTTGGATTTGTCTGCACTTTTTAAGAACATCTTTACAAAGCAGATGACAGCTGTGGAAAGCAGAACACACACAAACTCATATAGATCTTTCCCACTAACATTTGGCTTTACTTTTGAAATTTTACAATGTCTATTTCACAAAATGGAAACGTAACAGAGACGGTTTCTTAGCAGCTATTGAGAAGTGAAAAAGCATCAGGAGTTAGTCTTTCGTCTTTCCACCATATTCCAGGTGGAATGAAAAGAACATTTGGCAACTTGTGTTTATGTGTATGTATAAGTGCTTATATATTCCATTTGTTGTTAGCCTTTTGCACAGGGGAAACGAAGGGTCAATGGATAATTGAAATCTACCACTGATTTCAAACATTTAATTTCATGTAATCATCTTACTCTCTTCCTTCGCTCTATACCTTGCTAAAATGATATTTAAGCTGCTTTCTTTCCCTGTTTCTGCCTATCTATTGGTGAAGGAGTTTAAAAAGCATGAACTCATCATGAGGCTAGCATGATGACAAGTCCCTCGAAGCTGCCATTGTCAAAGGCTATCCATACCATAGCTATGTCACCTCCTGGATGGACTCTTACATGAAGTGAACAATATCTAGCATGTTAGAGATCCCATATGTTTTGAATCCCTGCAGGAATCTAAGCTGATAGTCACACGTATGTGGGCATGCATAGTTTATTGGCAGGTAAGCCCATCAAGAGCTTATCTGAACACCTACTAAGGAACTACCTCTCATCAAAGGGAAGAGAAGCAGGCAGCAGGAGCACAGCGTGGAGGAAAGCCTAAGCATTAGAGCATTTCCAGTGCAACAAATTGTGTAGTTTTTGTCTCCGGACTTAGGCACACTGAACACCTGACTATACGATTATAGAAAGATGACTATAGAAAGAGTATTGTGGGGCCAGAGGAGGGCAACCCAACCGAAGAAGCTATTTCACTAAAGCTTAGGAAAGCATCCATCTTCCTCCTACCAAAGGTGATAATGATGATGATGATGATGATGATGGTGATGATGGTGATAAAGGTGAGAGGAAGAGTGAGACAGAAGCAAAAAAACAGCAGTCATTCTCTACTTCACAATAAAATGTAATCGGCTTCTGTCTCTCCAACCCCACCCCAGGGCTTCAATCTGCAAACATAGCAAAACCCAAAGGCTGCTTTGTTAAAGTTGAAAGGTTGTGTTAGCATCTGGCAGTAATAGACATGCTTGTAAGCACATTTGGGAAATTTCTGAAGTGTTTAAAATCCTGCGTGCACATCTTGAGACAAGTGAAATTTGGGTTGTTCCTAATAAAGTGATCCCATTTGTACCCACAACCGAGGGAGGCCTGAGGAATCTCAGGATACATATATATCCCTTCATAATACATTTAAATATTAAATGACCACTAGATATACATGAATTGGGATCTATAACTCACATGATCAAATTCAGATTGCATTTTCACAAAATTTATTAGCTGTCTACTACATATAGTACACTGTGCTAAGTGCTATATGGGATTTAAAGGTTTTAAAAATATGGCACTTTTTACATTGACTATGAAATATTGCTGAATATATATTTGCATATAGTCATATATAAGAACTCCACCCCCCTGACTTGTATTTCTGGCGAGTTTAGACATTCAAATCATCGTCACTAACTGAATAAATCAGTTTAAAAGGCCTGTAAATTGCAAAGGAAATTGTTGTCAATAAGTCTATGAACTTTGCTCTCAAGAAAAAGAAATGAAGTCTCCCTTAAGGCAGAAGGCACGGGCTTAGTATGATGTCTAAATTTAAGTTCACTGATGTTACATTTAGTTACCTGTATTTCTCTGGAAACCAACAGCATAAGAAGTGACAACTGTCAGCAAGGGGGACAAGACCAAGAAACTAAACACTGTGACAATCCCACTGAAGTGATGGGCTGAGGTACTTCCATGACCCTAAGGGCACACTCATGTCAAAACACATCAGTGCGTGTCGCATGTTCAACTAACGTGTCTGAGTCATTACAAGTAGGCAAGCTGGTAAACTAGGTAACATATAGATACATCACATTTAAGATTCTCACAATTTCTTTAAAAATAAAAAACTAACCACTTAAAGGCTAAAACCCAGGAATATCCCTCACAAAACTATGATGACACATTTAGGAATGAAGACCTAGAACATCTGGCCTGAATTAAACAGCAAGTTAGTGAAAAGAAAAAAAAAAAAACCCAAATGAGAATCCAGGTTCTGAGACCTGACTGGAATATGAAAGAGAATGACAAAGCTTAGGAACTTAATGGAACCTAAACAAGATTTTCTTCTCCAGCCTCATGTTTTACAGATAAAATAATTAAGATCTAGAGAGATAAGCAAGTGACTTACTCAAGGTCGCAATTTAGTAAAGAGTAGAAATGGGACAAGAACACAGGTCTCAAGAATTCTAGTATTATATTCTTTCCATCAAAATATGATCTCTTTTCTAAGATAGTTTAATAGAACTTACATCCCATAGGCTACAAAATGTCATTTGGTCTCTATTTCATAACAGGCATACTATTTGAGGTAGCTACTGTTCCTGCTTGCCTTTAGCTAAAAAAAAAAAAAAAAAACTAGAATAAGGAAATTGACTGGATGAACTCACTTATAAGCAGATGCACAGCTTTCAATACCTGAAGCAGATATTTTAAGCAACTGCCGCCACATGTTTCAATTTAAGAGATTTAATGAGAATAAATTATGTCCTACTCCCCACCTACGAAAACATGAATACTAAAGGAAATGTGGCACAAGAGTACACACATCTTCCTTTTCAAGTTTCAAGTATTTCTTAAGAACCTACTATGTATGAGAACTCTACCTACACTTCAAGTATGTTAAGTTCTTATATGTAAATGGCTCAGATTCTCAAAAGGGTGACCTCAAGTCTTCTAACAGTGCCTGTAAAATTTAATAATTGGGAGGCTAACACCAAATCTCATTTATGGCTGCTTTAAATGAAATAGATCACAGTTAATAAAGAGCCTGCAAATTAAAGTAACCCAGCAGTCTTAACTAGCAATTAAAATGACTTTTTTTCCCTATCAAAGGTGAAACCATATGCCGAAGCAGATTTTTGTCACGTACAAGATAAACGAGCAGTTTGGCTCAGTGGGGAATAATTCCAGTTCATATTGAAAGATCAGTTTCAGCATCAAAATCTTGTTCTCTCAATGTCAGGTTTCTGATATCAGTTACCTGAAGACACCTGGGCTCAAGAGCTTTCCCCGTGGGAACACAAATACAAGATAGGTGTTCTCCTCATTCCTTCCTGTACCCTCAGAGTAGAAAGAGGTGAATTAGGAGTTTAATACCTGATATGTGTTCAGAACCTAAATGTCAACAAAAGCCTAAACCGAGTCTCACCTGCCTCACTGGGATTTGTAGGTGTACCCAACACGATTATAGAAGTATGTCAGAAATGAGGAGCAAGTTGGGAGAGAAATGCGCATGGCAACATCTAATCAAGGTTGATGCCCATTTTACTTAGCCAGTGGATCCCTAAGAACATGTTGGAAAGGATAATATGGGCTCTAAGAAGTGTCAATCATCTTCTAAGAGGTAAGATAAAGCCGGACATAATGCACACATAATGTTAATACGATAACAGTCGATTGCAAGCTCATCTGTTTAGATCACTTCTTCTCAAGTACTTGACTTCCCTCTATGTCTTCACTTACTTAGGTGGGAAACAGATTAGAGATAGTGGAGGTGGCATGCCTGATAGACAGGAAATGATTACCGATATCAGAAGACAAAAGACAGGTAGAATGAAAGAGAAAGTTTAGATAAATAGATAACAGATATACAAATGCATGTTTAGATAAATAGATTTATACACATATATGCATATCTCAATGACAATAAGGATGGGATGGACCAGTGAATGATCAGTGGACAAGAAAAAAAGACATACTCGTTCGATACCTACTTAGTTCTAGTCACTGAACTTCCCACTTCCTATTCATTATCTCACGTAATCCATCTGTAATGGCACTGCTATTTTACTTATTTTACACATAAAGAAAGTATTAACACAATTAATAACATCATCAGGGTTAAAGTTAAAAGCTAGTTCTGCATGGCTACATAACTCTTGGGTTTTCTACTACCCACACTACTTCTCATTCAAGCTCATGCTAAAATTAAGAAGATACTACATTATAAAATGGAATGCAAGCCATATAGATTTGCTCTGTGAATGCATAATTATAAGCTACACCTTCATATCTACTCAACCATTAAACACATGCATTCTACTGAAAACCAGGATAAAAAGGCAAGACAGTACAGACTACTCACAAGTAGGTGAGGAGCATATTTTTGTCCAATATTGTCTTTCGCCACCTGTATCCTTTACATTTTCCACGGTCTCCACACCCCCACCTCCCAGCTACTTTTTTACTTCAGCAGTTCTCACACTCTAATGTACATGAAAATTGCCTAAGATTTTGTTAAAATAACAATTCAGGTTCAGAAGATCTGGAATCTGAGATTCAGCAGTTCTAACAAGATCCTAGATGATATAGATGCTTCTGGTCTGAGGACCACACTTTAGGTAACTAATCTCTGCTCTACAACCCATTATTAGAGAAAATCAACATGTTGCACATAAAAGGATATTTAGCACCATTCTATGGGCACTGAAAACATTTAATACACCTAATAATAAGAAATGTGATGTGAACATGAGAGATTTGAGTTATATGTATATTTGAAGGACTAGGATCACTAAGTCATAGAATCCACCTAACTCCTCCCCAAATTACCCAGATGTAGTTTTATATTAATAAAACCAAGAACTGTACAGTAAATAATAGAAGCAATCTAAATGCTATTTAAATATATATTTACTTCTTATTCATGATCTTTCACCCATTTAATTTTCTCTGAAAGATTACTCAAGTCACTTTTTAAATGGGTTTCAATGTTTCCAGGGCTGCAGCTTATTATAAAAATGTTCACAGCAGATAGATTCTTGCTTTAGTACAGCACTATTTTTGAGCTGGCAGACACCGAAATCAGTATGCGGATATTGTACTATAAACATTAATTTAGTATTATGTGGAAGGTTGATTGATTAATAAATACACAAGGCAGGAAGCCTAATTTAACTCTTAATTCACTTTTTTTTTTTATTTCACAGAGAGGGAAAAATTAATCTAGAAGTGTTGATTGATTGAGAGTTTTAGTCTCGTCTAGACAGAAATGGAAAGACTATGAACCTGGGACTTTGCAAACTGCATCATTTGCAAAATAAACCCGATCAACAAATTTCATCACAAAGTGATTGATGGTCAGAAAGGAAAGGCTGTAGCTCATGGAGAAAAAGAATATGTAATCATCTGAGGAGCAGCTCGTCATGCAGAGTGAATCAAAGAGAAAGAATTAGCAAGTATTTTCAGCTCAGAAGCAGATACAAATGAAAGAAAATACACTTGAAATTTTTTAAATGAATGAGCATTAGAGCACTCCAGTAGACTAGCAAATTAGAATTAGTATATTGCATTATTAAGAATGTACAGAATATAAACATATTTTAGCTGCTGTGGTCCTGCTGCTAAGACTGCGTGATGTAAAAAACCAACTTATACTCTTGCCATCATCAAAAGGTTACATTTAAACCAAATGTTCTATATCCAGATTTGAACAGTGCTAAAAATTTTCTAAAAACAAGGGAAACATACTCATTTTTCTCTTTTTGTAAAGTAGCAATTAAGCTGAGTAGGGCAATTACTTATAAATTTGACCTGCTTCTCCTTCCTGATTCTGTTTTTCCTTTCTAGCTCATGTTTACACAATGACAATCAAGGTCAAGTTCCAAGCCCTAAGCCTCTGAAAGCTGACATCAGCATCATTAATACTATTTACGTTTAGTGTACTCATGGAAGAAAATGGAAGGAAGGAAAAAACTGCTAAATATTCTACCAGAGATGCCGATCAAAGTTCTCACAGCAACCTTTTGTTTTATTAACCTCATTTTACAAATGAGAAAACTAAAGAGTATGGGTGTTAGAAAGATTGGCCAATGCTGCAACACCTATTAAGTGGCAGAATCCCATTTATGTTGGGTTCTGTGCATGCTCTAAAGCATGATCTTTGTACAGGATGCATCAGAATGGCCTGAAAAGCTTGTTAAAAAAGATCGTTGGGCCCCACATTCAAAGTTTCTGATTCAGTAATGTCTTAGTTTTCTTTGCCTCTGTAACAAATTATCACAAACTCGGTGCTAAACACGATTTTCAAAACACAATTTTGTTCTGTGGGTCAGAAGTCCAATTACAGCATAGCTCAAGTGGGTCCTCTGCTCAGAGACTCATAGGGCTGAAATCAAGGTGCCATTACGGCTACATTCCTTCCTGAAGCCTCTGGGGAAGAATCTGCTTTTGAGCTCATTCAGGTTGTCGGCCATATTCAGTTCCTTGCTGTGGTAGGACTGAGGTCTTCATCTCCTTGCTGGCTATCAGGCATGGATCAAGCTTTCTCTTACAGGCTACTTGGATCACTTCCCATGCTTTCCATGTGGCCCTGTCCAACAAGGCCATCCCTCTCACGCTTTGTATCCCTCTGCTTTCCCTTTTGTTGTAACTCTAACTCCAGCTAGAGAAAGTTCTGTGCTTTTTAAGGACACACTGTGATTAGATTGGGCCAATTGGATAATCTATAATAACCTCCCTATTTTAAAAGTCCAAAACTTTAATTACATCTGCAAAGTTTTTTTTACACATAATATACATGTAATACAGGATCCATGGATTAGAGAATAGAAATCTTGGAGTGGTGTAGCATTCTATTTATTGAGCTGGGGCCCTTGAATTTCCATTTCTAACAAGTTTATAGGTGATGCTGCTGGTCCCAGTACCACACTTTGAGAACCCCTGCTCTAGCTTCTACCCCAGGTGTGACCCATGGCAACAGCTCTTTAGAATCTCAAAATCTCAGGCCCTATCCCTGACTTGGTAGATAAAAGCTGCATTTTAACAAGAGCCCCAGGTAATTTGTGTGTACATTAAAGTTTGAAAAGCATTGTTCTAGGACTGTGAAAAACAGGGAAAAGGAATGGAGTAAAGTATATATTTTATTTATTCTCAAAACCTTTTGGTTTGACCTTCTTTTGTCAAGTTATTGCCTTTCTTTTTTATTTCTTTTTTTTTTATTTTTTTTGGTAGGAATGGAGAGAAGTGTCTTACCTATAAAGTTGCACTTGTAAAATTCCTGCACTCTCTCTGCGAGTGGTTTTATTTGCCTACCTCTATTTCCGCTTTTAATTCAAAAGTGGAGGAATCTCTCTGTGAACTTAGCCCTGGAAGTGTTTGGCAACTTGAAATATTGCAGGTTGGACTCAATTACTGATTGGGGTGTCCTGACAGAAACACCCCTCCTCTGGTCACATCCAAGGTTGGATGGGAATAAATTTGAAATGACGCTCAGATGGTCACCCCTGACCAGAGACAGGGTGAGCCCCGACAGGTGCAACATACTCTACTTTTACTTTGCCATTAATAGATTACCTCTGTCCTGGAAAGAGATTCAGCAAAATCTAAGAGTCCCAGAGGAGGAGGAAATATCATTAACTCTTTTATTGAGGATGTTATTGGTTTTCTGTGAGTTACCATTAGAAGAAAGTGACTGCAGTTAAATATATTAAAGAAGACTGCAGAATGATGCAGACAGCTTGTGACTGAACACACAGCTAACTTTCAGCTTCAGCTTTAAAATGCCTAAATGTAATTACTGAAATCTGATCATTAAACATTCAGAGAAAAATGGAAGATGTTTTAAGATGTCGACATTAACTGAAAATTAATTATCTCAAACTCCCTTGATTTTTCTTAATTTAAAGTGAGGTAAAGAGAACAAAATAAAAATGTAAGGATGTTTGGGAATGAAAATAAGAACATATAAGCACAAAAAGTTTTACTAAGTAAACTCCTTTGGAAAAAGACAAACCAGCAAACTCACTCTCATTCTCTCTCTCTCTCTCCTTCTGTCTCTCTCTCTCTCTCTGTCTCTCTGTCTCTGTCTCTAGAGTCAGCAGGTTGCAGTTAACACACACACACACACACACACACACACACACACACAGTGTGCTATTTCTTTTTTAATGCACTGAACTTCAGGTAATATTGGTCCATACTTTTTGCTTATATCAGTTGATTATTCCAGAACCAGCATGAAGAATCATATAAACCATCTCTCATTCCCAGCACATTCTCTCTATCCTTGCACTTGCTCTCCTTTGATTGGATAAGGAAACCATGGGAGTTCCAGTGCTAAACCCAATCCTCTAAAACATTAGCAAATACTCTGTAAGTACTCAATAATAAAAAAGTGTTGTATATTGACAAAGGATGTCAGCAACTCAGAAATGTTTAATGAGACACCTGAAAATGTAGGTCAGTTATACCACCAAAGAGTCTATAAGGCAGTAGCCATTCAGGCAAGATATGGCACAAAGCCAAAGAGATGATAACTACCCCAGCAACTTTGAAAAGAAAAACAATTCTCACCTCACTGATCAATGCCATTCTCCCACCTCCATTTCTGGAAACTGTTTACCTCAAGAAACATTTACCAAAAAATAAACATTAAAAAAACAAACAAGCAAACAGTTTCCTGAAATCATAGGACTGTTTACTTTTGAAAAACACCTGGCAAAATACCTTAGCTTTCAACCCATTGCTCATGTGCCAGTGTTCCTTTTGATCTCTTTATTAGGGTGAGAGAAGAAATGGGAGAGAATTCAGATCAAAGATGGATCTCTCTGGTGTCACTGGGGGCCACAAGATGACCTTCTATTGGATTCTTGGCTTAAGGGGTAGTCAAGGGTTGCTGTGCAGCCAATAACCCTCAGACAATCTTTGTCTGGTATTTTGAGCTCTGGGCAACACTCTAATTCCTTTGATGAAAGGCTAGTCTATGGTGTATCTCTTCTTTAGAGCCTGGGATATAATATTTGCATTTGTTTTATATGTTGCTATTCAAAATGCTGCTACTAATTAGTATGTCTCTTCTGGAAGTTTGCGTGTGGGCTTCACTATAGTAAAGGTCAGCACTGCCCTTTCCCAGCTAAACACCATCATGAAAAGGATTTTCTAATTCCTATCAGGACCATTCTTCCATTCTTTTCACCTTTTCATCAGTCTAATTGCTTTTCCTCTTCCTCTTTCCTTCTCAATCAATTGAAAGTGAAGGTAGAATCTGCAAGGATCAGGGATGAGAGGGGACCTCAGTGGGCTGCCAGAGCCCTTCCCTGAGCAAAACCTACTCCCTTTTTAGATTTCTCTTTTGCCATGTTCCCACTCTTCTAAGCTTGTGGAAGCATTTTGGTCATCTTCAAATTTTCCTTTTCTTTGACCCATTTATATTCAATCTGCCCGCCTAATTGTTATGGTGAAGAATTAAACCGAAGTACTTAGTAAAGTGCTTATATCACAGTCTTCTATAATTTTTTTATTTCATTTAAATTAACTTCATTAATTTCATTTCCGCAGTTTTATTCAGCGCACCCTGGATGAACTCCTCACCTTTCTGACCTGTTGACAGAGCTGCACCTCTTCTTCCGTCCATCCCCTGTGCTGGGCCTGTCAGCACTAACAACTAGGCGAGCCAGGTGATAAACCTGAGCTCTCAGCAGTGTGTTCCTCGGCTTTGCTCAGATCATTCACCATGAAGTACTGTTGCTTTTGCCTGATAGTATAACACAGGGCTTAAGAACTCGACGACCTGGATTCTAATTTCATCTCCACCACTTACTAGCTGTGTGACCATAGACAAGTTCCTTAATCTCTCTGTCTCAGTTTCTTCATGTGTGAAATGGGAGTGATAATAACAGTGCTGCCCGATGAACTGTTAGAGGATTAAGCGAGATAACCTACAGAAAGCTCTTAGTTTGGGCTTGACACCCAACACGAGCTTTGACAAGGGTTAGCTGTTACTATTGCTCCCTTGAATCCTTTTCTCACTATCTCTGCTTGCTGCCCCCTCAGTTCTGCCTCTCAGCATCCCTCTAGGGTACCAGTGCCATCACCACTTAACTTGTATCCAGCCCCTGGCATCACCTCCTTGAAGAATCCATTCCTCGCCTAGCACCAGAGAAATCAGTGCAAGCAGAAAAGACCCATATACCATTTCCCTACTACAAACCTTACTTATAGCCATCTTCCCAAACCATCTGGGTTTAACAATCAGTGTATTTCTTTACCAAATAACAATGACAAAAACATACTTTTGTAAAACACAATAAAAATTAATTATTGGAAAAATTTAATGTAAAAAAACATACACAAAATACAAGCTTAAAATTTCTATTATTAGATTTAACAAGCATAAATACTCCTTCACAAATTGCTTTGAAAGTTTCTAAACATTTATTCCCAATTTCACTCTCTTCATGTACCCATGACAAACAGTTGCTGAACCAAGAACGATCCTTTGAGAAGCAGTGTTAGGTGCTTGTCATGACCTAGGCTATGGCATCTTTGTCGAATCTCCCCACCACCCCAACTCACTCTTTCTTTCTGTCTTCTTCCTTCCTTCCTTCCTTCCTTCCTTCCTTCCTTCCTTCCTTCCTTCCCTCCTTCCTTCCTTCCCTCCTTCTCTCTTTCTTTCTAAATTACTTAGGGGTTACCCCAACATACATTTCTATCTCTATCCCTCCCCACATGCCATTCCATTTCTCCTTCCCATTTTTGTGACCAGAAAACTCTTGAACGTGTTTTAAGATCCTGTTCAGGTGTTGTGTGGCCTGAAGTCTCACATATCTGCTCTTTAGCATTACACATAGCTCTGTTTCTCACACTGAGGTTGATTGTCACCACTGTCCAACTCTCTTGTGGTTCGCCTGCCAGCCCTCCAGTTGCCATGGTTCCTCCCTGTCTTAATAGCTATTGATTGATAAGTCCTGCTACCTCCACCAAAGCTGCTGCAGCTCTAGTACTTATATGTTAAAGGAAAACTCCCTTCCCCCTCAGTGACTAAAGCCACTTGAGACTTCTAATGAAAGCCTGCTTGTTCCATTTCTGTCTCTTCCCTAGGCTACTTGAAGAAATAAACTTGAAGACTAATCCAAAAAATATCTAAAGGACACAAGCTTGTATCTAAAAAACTTTGCCAAATTCCTTATTTGTACCTGGTACCCAGCTGGATGCAGTAAATACAAGAGGAAAGACAGAGCCCCTCCAAAAGAACAATACTTAGAGCAGTTCAAGATGTGCTATAATCATAGATTGTACAGGTGGTTACAGTAATTCAAGGAATAGCACACAACTGGTGACACAGGTTTTAGTCCTGAGACATAGTTCTGCATGGGTCTTTCTTACGTCTGCACATCTGCAGAAACACTGACAACCTTTTTTCTTTTTTCAAGGATGTTTGTAAAGTGAATAGCCTTGAAAGATAGAAGTATGTATCTTTCTAGAGCAGAGGGAAGAAATGTTTGTTGTGTGGTATAACAAAAATATTGTCTCCCTCCTGAGTAAAAATTGGGCAGGTTTCCTTGTAGCCCATTTATTTAAAAAGGGTGGAGTTTCCTAAGCTCAGAGTTTCTCAGCTGTGAAGCAAATCTAGTACATGTGCATCATCCTCTGTGGTATTTGAGGAGCAAAAAGAACTGACATGATCATGAAGTGCATGCTGCCTGCTCTGTGAGGAGTAATAAAGTCCTTGTCTCTTACCCAGGAGTGTCGTATCTTCTACAGGCATCTATGAATCTGTGGTGCGCTAACGTGTGAGCTTGAAAGTAGGGTAAAATCTAAGAATCTTTATAGTTCTTGACATTTAGATGAGGCCAAGGAAGTATTTCATGAGTCCTGATACCCAGTTGAGCTAAGATATGCAGCCTTTGTGTAAGTTAGCCACAAGGGCATTTTACAAGACAAAATGAAGAGCACACTGAAGGACAAGAAGGCACAACCACACAATGTATTTAGGAAAATTCAAATAGAACAAGGGTGTCCAGATCATCACCAAGAGTTTTGTACACAGTCATGAAACTAAGTCAATGTACAGTAAGTTCTCATTTAAAGTTCTTAGAAACTGCAACTTTAAGCAAAACAATATATAATGAAAGTAATTTTACCATAAGCTAATTGGTATAAATAAGAGTTTAAGAGTTAAGTTACTACAGCATATTTGCGGTCACAACAACATCACCAAACTTGTAAATAAAGACCCAAAACACTTCTAATATTAAACATTGAAATAAATGTGAGCTATACATACATTTAAAAGAATTAATGCAAACAAAGATAAGAGAATTATTTTCCAACCCGCTTATTCCAGTTCAGGGACATGGGCGGCAGGAGCCTCTCCCAGCAGCTCAGGGAACAAAGTGGGAGCCCACTATCAACAGGGCACCCCTCCATCACAGGGTGCACTCACACACACCCACACTCAGACTGGGACAATTTAGACACAATTCACCTCGTGCACATCTTTGGGATGGGGCAGGAAAATGAAGTCCCTGGAGAAAACCCACCCAGACGTGGGGAGAACATGCAAACGGTGGCCACAACAGCGGCCTCACCAGGAATCAACTTCTTTTTCCCATCAATGTTATAACAAAGTGACATTAAATGAAACAACATTATTTGAGGACCTGCTGTATTCAGTTTGGCCTTAGGGTTTGTTCTGAGCTAAGATTTTAAATAATATTAGCCATAGTATTTAAATTAGCTAAAGCAGTACTTCTCAAACTATGTTAAACTTAGGTTCTGTATAGTGTTAATTGATGTGCAAAGAAAAATAGGTTTTTCTTGCATAATTGTTAGTTCGTTAACTGCAAACAAATTTCAATAGGTTTCTTTTCCCCACTGAAGTATTGAAGTCCTCCTCAATACTTTAATACGGCAATACATATTTCAGATCACCAAAGGCTCCACCTAGCACACAGCCTAACCCATGCTACTCTGATCAAATATCCTTTGGGGATCCTGATCAACATTTCCCAGAATCATTGTTCTGCTCCTGCAGATATGAGTAATGTTTGTCTAATCTGTTTTAAAATGACTATGGCATTATAGTCACTTCATGGATTATATAAATATCTAACTTTTTAAAATTTAAAATAAAAAATAAAAAATGGCTATGGCAATTATAAGAAAACAAAAAATATATAATTGAATAGAATTAATCTTTGGCTAGATTTTTTTTATTCATTTTTTTTTTCAAAAACAGTTTTTAATTATCTGTTCTACTGGAGCAAGGAAAAAAATGGCTACATAAATATTGACAATAGTTTTATTCCCCAATCCTACAGTGTCAGCGTAGCCTACACTTTCTTTGTTCTATATTTAATATTTGTTTTATCATTCATCACTTATTCATAACTGAGGCTCTGTTTCTTGTGCTTACATCCATTAAATGAGAGAATGAACCACTGTATTCTGCAAATATTAGATGCTGTAATACTTAATACATTTTTAAAAATAAAATTAGGCATTGTCAAAATATTTTCAGTTATTTTCCCATTGAAGCCAAAAATACATTGAGTTCTTACCCAAATCCAGTGATGAAATAATTCTGAATATTTTTTTCACTTGTACAAAGTTTCTTTCAAAATCAGTGGCAATTCTGAATGTGGGCTGGCTCCAAGAAGAATTGTGTGGTGACTCTTACGCATAGATCCCACACTCAGACATGCTGATGTGCAATTTGGGTGTTTTTGTTGAGTTTTAGATGTTCAGCTTACCGTTGTTTCAGGGAGAGAGATCTGAGGACGTCTCTCACTCTGCCATGTTTTCCCCTAGATTTTTTTTTAAATGTGTCTATGGGTTAGGATTCTGTGGTTCTAAACCTTCATGACCTAAAAAAAAAAAAATTGAAATTCTTTAAAAGCATATATGCATCTATTCTCTGATCCAATTAATAAGTCATTCTATTAATTGCACAGGTACATTTAAGCATTTAAGTCATACATCCTCATCTCTAACCGACTAAACTGTTCCAAGATCAATTCATATAATACTAAATATAAATATATATAGATTACAGTAAAACACAGCAGGTTTGAAATTAGTCAGTACAAATCAAATATTTACTTTGCCAAAGAATGCACTTAGAGTTTTATTATATTCTATGTTATTAAAAATGGAGAATAGCATACTTATTTTAATATGGAAAGATATATATAATACTATGTGTATTATAATACTATGTGTATTATATGTGTGCATATATACCATACATTTTAGAAACACCTATACAAGTTCTTTCAACTCTAAAACTAAAAAGATTAGAAAACAAAATAAGACAAAGTTGATAACCTTTTGATTGTTGGCCACTTTATGGCTGAAACGAAGGTTTTAATCAATATTATAAGCACACACTACAATTTAAATGTAAATATTACTTCGTTAAAATTGTAGAGAAAATTGATATTTCTCATGAAAAATTCCCAAGAAAAGCTCTCTTGGCCAAAACTATTTGGAAAATTTTGTTTTCATTTATTTCAACCTATCGAAGGACAAATATTCAATGTGCTGGCTCTCTGCTCTGCAAATTCACCATTGAATCCTTTACCTCTAGCACAGAGCTATCATATGAAAGACATCTGATCAATATTTATTGAATCAATGAATGAACTTTTCACCTTGCAATTGTTATGATAACCATATTGTACAATTTTAAGTACATTTGCTGATTTCTATGAAATTCTTTACCACCAATCCATTTTGTTTAAATGAATAAAGGCAAGTTCATTAGAAAAACAGAGAAATACAAAAGAAAAAGAAATATTTAAATGATTTCTCAGAAGCAACTACTAAATTATTGAAATCCTGAGAAATATATATATATTTTAAAAATAGAGTTAAAACAAAATAGTAAATATAGTGTTCTGTTTAATATAGATTTTTCCATTTAAACTAAAAAACAAACACATTGTCATTATCGTTTTTCTTCTGCAAAATCATTGATAGTTTAACAATACTCATTTATTTCAACTCTATGAGCGTCTTCTAGGAAGTAGTATTTATTTCATCTAATCCTCTAACTTTTAACAGAGTAATATTTTGTTATTTAAAATGTCATGCTAGGAGCTGGAAATTCATGCTAAAAATCAATATGAGATTTTAAACCACATATTTTCTGTCCTTATCTCCAAATGCCTTCTATGTCTCCCTGGTTCATAGACTTTGTTCCTTCATTTGTTTGTTAGTTTTGCTGTAGTCAGGATGATCCTTAGCTGCAAAGTCTTCTTCACCAATTTGCATATTTTAAAAATAGAGTTAAAACAAAATAGTAAATATAGTGTTCTGTTTAATATAGATTTTTCCATTTAAACTAAAAAACAAACACATTGTCATTATCGTTTTTCTTCTGCAAAATCATTGATAGTTTAACAATACTCATTTATTTCAACTCTATGAGCGTCTTCTAGGAAGTAGTATTTATTTCATCTAATCCTCTAACTTTTAACAGAGTAATATTTTGTTATTTAAAATGTCATGCTAGGAGCTGGAAATTCATGCTAAAAATCAATATGAGATTTTAAACCACATATTTTCTGTCCTTATCTCCAAATGCCTTCTGTCTCCCTGGTTCATAGACTTTGTTCCTTCATTTGTTTGTTAGTTTTGCTGTAGTCAGGATGATCCTTAGCTGCAAAGTCTTCTTCACCAATTTGCATTTAATGAAGAGTCATAGCCACAGATATCCCTAAATTATTTGTGCTTATTAGGTTCATATCATGACCTTTTCTATAGAAAGATGAAAACAATTCCTAAACTCAACAAATTCATGACATATGTGGGAAGACAGTCTTATACAAAACTAACTGTTCTACAGAATGGAATTCATTTACTCATCCATTCATTGATCCATTTGGCAATGTTTATTTAACCTATATTATGGCACAGGTTTTGCAAAAGCTATCATAGATACTAAGACTAATAAAATACTGTAGTTTCTGAAATGCTTCTTATTCTCCCTGCATTACCTCTACCCCCGCCTTAGTCAAGGCCCTGTATTTCCTCAAAAAAACAAAAAAGACTATTGTCTACAGTTTTCCTCAGAATCTCCAGCCTATAGACAGTTGTCCATTCTTCCTAATGCATAAATTTGTTTAAATAACTCCCCTCTTCAAAAGCTTTAGTTGTACCACATTACTTCTGGAGTAAATTATAACTTCCTTAATTGGCAATAATTTAAGGGCCTTGATATCTTGGCCCAAATCTATCTTTCCAGTCTTAAAAAACTAACATATTGAGGAGTAATTTACATTCCAGCCCTTTCACATATATTATTTCATATACATTACCCTAGCTTTTTCACATATATTATCTTTATAATAACACTGGTGATTCACAGAGCACTGTTGTGTGTTCCCCCAAAACATTTTAATATTCTTCTGGACACAGCAAAGATTTGATTTCTAAGCTCCTGACATTTAGATAGAGCCATGTGACTAGTTTTGGCCAATGATGTGAACAGATTTGGTTTATGTACAGGCCTGGTCCCTAAAAGATCTCCCACATTCTCATCTTCTTACCTCCCTTCTGCGGTGAATTTGGGCACCATGCATTAATGGCATCCCAGAAGCAGTGCCTAAAAGTCATTCTACAGCAGAGCTCCCATATTATCCTGCCTCCCTCCTCCCCCCAATCAAATTGGACTGGGATGTTAGGAAACATTAGAATTTTATCGTTTTAAGTCATTGAGATTTCTGGATTTGGTTGTTGTTGTAGTGTAAATCACTATATTTTGACAATGCAGCCAGAAATTAATTTGATATACTTTTATAAATGAGAAAACTAAGGTTCTATATGGTAAATATCAACTCTATGTGGTTAATAAGTAGGACAATAAACTCAGGTCTTTACTTTCTGTGATTGTTAATTTTATCTGTCAACTTGACTGGGCTAGGGGATGCCTAGATAATTGGGTATGTCTGTGAGGGTGTTTCTAGAAGAGATCGGCATTTGAATCAGTATACTGAGTCAAGATTATTCTCACCAGTGCGGGTGGGCATCAGTCAATCCCTTGAGGACTTGAATAGAACAAAAAAGGTGGAGGAAGGGTAAATTTGTTCTCTGTTCCAGCTGAGAGATTCATCTTCTCCTGTCTTTGGACATCCATGCTCCTGGTTCTCAGGCCACCAGAATCAAACTGAAACTAAGACTTACACCACCATCTTCCTGATTCTCCAACTTGTAGACAGTAAGTCATGAGATTTCTCAGTCTCCATAATCACGTTCCTATAATATATTTTTAGATTATCTAAACTTTTCATTTTGTCATTCTACCTTCCTCTACTCATGCAATAATGCTCCTTAAGCATTATTTAGCAATTGACATGTTTTCTGTTCCCTAAACACACAGCACACTTCCCCACCTCCAGCTTTTGTCCATAGTGTTGCTCATGAAGAATGCTTCTCCTTTATCTACATGCTTCAAAACCTACCATCAAGCACTGACTCAATCTGCCTCCGTGTGAAGCCTTTCTCGATGCTCCTGAGCAGAGGAAATCCCCTTACCTCTGCGTTCAGGTAGCACCTTGTCTCTCACTTTCTTACAGCTCTTATAATATCATAGGACTGCATTTATTATTTCTTCCATTAGATGGAAGGTTTTCAAGGACAGAGACCATATCTTACTCTTCCACTTCTATTAACTAGTTTGGACTATCCATACCCAAGACATAACTTTCAAGATATCCTGACTCTTGTTGTAAAGTGCTACGTTATTGATCTACCATATGATCCAGCAATCCCTCTACTGGATATTTACCCCAACGACTTGAAAATCCATATCCAAAAAGATATTTGCACACCAATGTTCATAGCAGCATTATTCATAGTGGCTAGGACATGGAAGCCACCAAAGTATCCCATGATAGATAATTGGATAAAGACGCTGTGGTACATATTTACAAAGTAATATTACTCAGCCATAAGAAGAGATGAAATACTGCCATTTGTGACAACGTGGATGGACCTCGAGATAATCATGACAAGCGAAATAAGCCAGACAGAAAAAGTTGAAAATCACATGATATCACTTATATGTGGAATATAAACCTAAAAGCAACAAATGAATAGGACAAACAAACAGAGACTCATGGACATGGACTATAGACTAGTTGTTACCAGAGGGGAGGAGGTGGGAGAGGAGGGGGGAGGTAGACAGGGTAAAGGGGGTCGAATATATGGTGACAGAAAGAAATCTAACTATGGGAGGTGAATACACAGTGTAAATATATATGTGCCTTATTGTTAAAGTGTACAGTTGAAACTTATTAGATTTTGTTAACCAATGTCACCATAAAAATAATTAATTAATTAATTTTTTAAAATATGTTCTACTTTAGTAGTTGCATTTTAAAGACAAAAGAATAAAAAAAAAGACACTATATGCAGTATTGGGTTTTCATTGCCTTGCCCATAAGTCACTAAATAATTATAATGAATAAATAAATGTGATGGTTTAACTGTTTAATCTATCATTAGCATATACATGGATTTGCAGTGAATATCAACAAAAGTCACTTCTGATAACACAGAAGGATAATATATGCAAAGGATCTTCTGGATATGGTGTCCACTTTGATCTCATTTTAAAATACAAAATGTTAGTTCTGATTTTTAAAGTGTACTTTGAAATCCTCTGATCTTCTCTAATGAGCCACTTGATTACATAAGGCTTTGCCTCCTGTTTCGAAATGAGTTGGCAGTGTCTGTGTTAGCCAGAGCTGGACTAAGGAAATTTGAATAGTGGTGGAGACTATTAACAAGCAGTTATTCTTGCTTTACTTTTGTTACTACAAGACAATTTACTTCAGCAATTTTTACCTACTAAAAAAATTACACAAATTAGAGGATGTCTTTAAAAATGAATAGCTTCTAAATAAACTTTGGATGCAATTAAAATTACGATACTTCTTATGAAGAGCTATGTCTCCTTCCATTTGGCACAAGTGACAAAGGTTAAAAATGCCCTCCTATAAAAGACCACATAATTAAACAAAGCAATTTTGTAATTACCCACTACACAACTGGATAAATTCCAAGTTTCATAATTATTTTAACCTATAGATGATCTACTTGTACAAAAAAATAAAATAAAGTAAGTCCAAAGGATAAAAGGATAGAATTTAACTTTGGCACAATTTAGCTTTATTCCCATTTCTCCCAGTTTGTTCAACTACTCTTTTTTAAGAAAATAAAAATAACAAATAATAGTTTTCTGCTTCTTGTATCTCCCTCTTCAATTAACTATGTATAGATGTGAGTATAGAATGACAGGATTTCTGCTTGAGAATTGCTCAAATCCAGCATCAGAAAAAAAAGATATAAAAGTGGTACCTGGCATACTGAAAACTCAACCCCTACCATCAACAATTGCAAGAATAATGCCTCAGGAGAAGCTGAAGGAATTTATTATAATAATCTGATAGAGACAAAACTCTCTAAAAGGCAAATCCTTTAGGATCCCTATAGGATCAAATTATACCACTACATAAGCAAATTCCGACCAGACCAACCTTCTGTATTGAGGTTCCAAAAGTTTTATTTTAAACTGCACACGATCCTGTCATTGTTTTAAAGTGCCAAAAGGACAGGCTCTCTCACCAAGCTCCAAATAAATGTTCATCTACCTCAGGGTCCAGCCTCATTTTCCCTGTCACACTAAGATGAAGGACATCCCCTTTGGGTAACTATACAGAAGGAATCGATTCTGCACACTCTGAAATGACCAAAAAAAAAAATCTTTTTTAAAAACCATCCTTCAGAATTTTCAGGTCACTGAATGAATTTTAAAAGCACAATGATGACCAAGTACTTTCATCAAATATCCATGATGTACCTTAGGCATTTTGCTGAGTACTAATCCTAATACTTGGCCAAATTTCACCTTTGAGAAAGTTCCATTGTTAATTATTTAGTCATTTTACTTGGAAAGTACTATTCTTGCTTTAGGCCCAGAACACTTCTTCACAGTACAATAAGTAAATGTCCCCCAGATTCCAAAGGCTAGGCGGAGTTTCTATAAATGAAAAATCTAAAAAATGATGACATCTGTTGAAGTTGCATTCAGATCACACTATTATAGCTTGATAATAACTTTTCCAGAAGGTCACTTTTACCTTCTTAAAAAGTGCAAAACAGAACATGTTAACCAATGAGTCACAGGGTCCAAGTTCAATGTCCTATGGGGACTCACCTCCCAGTCTGAGCATTCAGCTGAAGAAAGAACAAGGGTCATTGCATGACCACAGTAGTCCAGGCAAAGCAACCTGGATTTGTCGTTCAGCCTCCTCTCTTTCTAAGTTTTGGTATAAAAATACAGGACTAAATTATCTATTTTCTACACAAATCATACACCCAACATTTTCTATTAGAAAACAACTTCAAACAATATAAAAAAAAGCATACACTTATGCATCACTTCTTTTGCCAAATACTTTTCTAGGTGTCTTATAAAAATTATCATTTTTAATCTCTATGACAAGCTTTCTAATTTTTTTTGTTTGCATGAGAAATCTAAGGTTCTGAGAATTTAAGTGATTTTGTGAAGGTCTCTCAATAAGTAATATAACTGAGCATCTGTCTCCACACCCCATTATCTTTCTACTATGGCATGTTGTATGTGTTACACACTGTTAAGAAGGCTCTAACTCCTGGTGACCCTGTGAATGAGTAATGTGCACAATGTCCTGTCCTCAGCTGCCTTGCTCAGCTCCTGCAGACTCATGCCTATGGCTTCTTTTATGGAGTCAATTCATCTCATATTTGGTCGTCTCCCTCTTTTCTTGCTGACTTCCATTTTCCCAACATTGTTGCCTTTTCCAAAGAATCCTGCCTTCTCATGATGTGCCAAAAATGGGACAGCTTCAGTTTTGTCATTTGCCTCTGGTGAAGTTTCAAGATTAATTTGTTCTAGGACCCACTTGTTCATCTTTCTGGCAGTCCAGGATGCTCATTGAGCTCTCTTGCAACATTATATTTCAAATAAATAAATGGTTTTTTTTCCCATCAACCTTTATACTGTCCAACTTTCAAATCCGTGCATAGTAATTGGGAATACGAGGGTGCGGATGATCTTAGCCTTGGTCTCTAATGACACATCTTTGCTCTTGGTGATCTTTACAAATTTCTGCTTTTCTGAGTCTCACTCTGATTTCTTGACTGCAGTTTCTATTTGAGTCAATAACTGCACCACGATAAACAAAATCTTTGTCTTCATTGTCTATGTCAAAGTTGCATATTTATTCTCTAGTCATTATCTGTGTCTCAAAGTTTAGATACAGTCCTGCTTTGGCAGTTTCTTCTTTCACTTTCATCAGAAGTCCTTTCACATCATTGCTACCTTCTGCCAGTAAGGTGGTATCATCTGTTTATCTTAAACCATTACTATTTCTTCCACCAACTTTCACTCCTCCTTCCTCAGAGGCTAGCCCAGTTTTTTGTATGATATGTTCTGCATCCAGATTGAACAAATAGGGAGATAAAATGCATCTTTTTATAATGCATAAAAAGATGGCCTATAGAAAACCATTCTGTCTTTCCATATTCTGTCCTGACACTGGCTTTCCTGTCCAACACGACAATTGGTCTTGATTTTTCTTTCCTTTTTATTTCTGGCATTGTCTTTTCTCATTCTTCCCTAATAATATTTCCAGTTTCAGTCCACAGTTCTTCTGGGTCTCGGTCAATTAAGTTTAACAGTGCAAATCTGTTTTTTTATGTGAACTTATATCCAACAGGTATGTCATTTATGTTATATTTTGGCACTATGATTCTTCCAGTGCTCTTTTTCAGCTTGGTTGTTTGAAGCATGTTTTTGTTGGACAAGTTGTTTGCTTTGCAGAAATCCATGAGCTGATGTCTGCTTCATCACCTCCGTCCAAATTTTCCAATGACATTTCATTCTCCTTTATTCCCTACTTTTGTGTTTCAGTTGCTTATAACTATCAGCATGTCTTGTTTTGGGTATGTGATCAATTTCTTTTTAGATACTAGTGTAAAAGCTTTCAATTTCACCTTCTTCAGCCTCTGTGATTGGAGCATAGACTTGAATAACGGTTATGTTAGTAGGTTTTCCTAGAAGTCTGATTGATATTATTCAATCGGACCTTGCACTGTAGCCCCTAATTGCCTGTGCCATAGTATTAAAGCCACTCTGTTTATTCTGAGTTTGTCATTTCCAGAGTAAAACACTTCATAGTTGCCTGACTGGAAATGTCTCATTCTGGTCCATTTTAGCTAGCTAACACCAAGCACTGTAATGTTTAGATGTTCCATTTCTCACTTCACATGGCATGTTACCTCCATAAATTTTAAGTTCAAAATGCTTAGTTCATGCTTCTTAACCTATCAACCTTATTTTCTTTGCTGTAAAAAACGTAACATCCCCAAAATCACACACAGCTGATCACTGGCAATGATGGAATTTGAATGCTGGTTTTATGTCTCTTTTCAACATACAATAATATTCGAAAGAAACTAGACCTTTGATCTTCCTCTGCCAATTTTTTTCTTCCTTCAGCCTCTTCTTTCTCAAAATGTGGGGATCATTATGAAGGCACCTTTCCTCTCAATGACACACATCCTATACATCAGAAAGACATTGGTAATTCTCCCTGCAAAGTATTGCTCAAACACATCACTTCTCTCCATCTTCATCTCTACTTCTAATATTAGTTGCTATCACCTCCAGCTGAAGCTAAATTATTTCTTTCATTCACTCAGTCTTCCAAAAGAGTCAGAGGGATCTTTTGGAAATATAAACCAGGCCATATTACCTCAGTACTTAAAACCTTTCAGTGACTTCCTATTTCATTTAGAATTACCCCAATCACCTCTCTCCTACTTTCTCCCACATTCCTTACAAATTCTTACTTACTTCTTAATTCCTTTTCCACTTCAGGGGCTTCATGTACCCCTTTCTGCCTGGAGCGCTCTTGCTCTTTCATCAGGCCACTTCACAGATACTGACACGCTGAATATTTCCTTGCCTGTCCACTCCCGTTCAAGCTGAGTTCTTCACTTACCTCCTTTCATAGTCTCCTATATTAGTCAGGACATGAGCTAAGCTGCAATGAATAAGAGATCCAAAGAGACAATGACTTAAATAAGATAGTAGTTCATTTCTCTGTCACCTTATAATTCAGGAGTCCAAAACTACAAGGGAGAGTCTGCCCTCTTCAAAATGCAGCTTTCCTCTTGGTGTCTAAGGCTGCCATTTCCATTTTCATCATTTTCCAGCAGCAGGAAGGAGGAAAGGGCCAAAGGAATAATTACTTTTTAAGACTCTCCCCAGAAGTGGTAAAAATCAGTTCTGTTCATAGCCCATTGGTCAGAATTTAGTCATTTGGCCAAGAGATGATGTAAGAGATTATAGGTTTTGTGATGGTGTTCACACATTCTATTATTAAAGACAGGCAAAATGAACATTGGTTTAAAAAAAGATAAGCAGCCTCTCTGAAATACAGTACTCTTGTCTGTAGAGTGTTGATACAGTATCTATCTCATTTGGTTGCTATGAGAAATACAATGTATAAAATGTATAAAATGTATAAATACAATGTATAAAATGTATAAAATGCCATGTACCTGGCAGGTGCTCAATAAATGTTAGTTTTCTTTCCCCATCATGTTCCACCTTCATTCACAAGTAGGTGGCAGACTTGAGTTTCCATAAGCGTTTGTTAAATGAATGAATGAGTGAAACTATGCAATTCATGGAGCTTCCAAAGGAATCTTCCAACACACTATATTCATCATGTCACTCTCATACTTAAGAATGCAGAAGACCTTTCAATTGCTAAACACAAAGTTCCATACTGAGAATTCAGAAACCTGGAACCTCCCAGCCTCTGCTGCCCTAAGCCCCATTCCTTCTCCAGACAGACATGGCAGCCTTTCACCCAGCCCTCACACTAGCACAGAACACAGTACCTACATGTAATATGTGCTAATGACTACCCCTTGCTGGAATGGAGGAGGAGCCATCCGAAAGAGTTCTCAGTGGTCAAACCTAAAGCGATCTGAGCAACTGGATTATAACCTAAATTATAAGTATAAATGTTTGAGTCCATAGAGATATAAATAAATGATTGATTAAATTAATAAATGGGGGAGACATATATCCAAATATCTCCCCCTCAAGAGGTAGAACATAACCCTCTACTCCTCAACTGTGGGCTGCGTGTACTGACTTCCTTCCAAAAATTACAGTATAGAAAGGAAGAAACTTTACAATCACTACCTCAGCCAAGCGATCGAGATCAATATCAATAGTCATAAGTCATGTTGATAGTATGTACTCCTGATACAATGTGATAATATAATAGCATTTCTCTCTGTAATCATCCTCCCCAAAACCCCAGCCTAACCATGAGAGTAACATTATACATATCCTAATTGAAAAATGAGTACTTGACCAGTACTCCTCAAAACTCTTAAAGTCATCAAAAACAAGGAAAGTCTGAGATAATGTTACAACGAAGAGGACCTTAAGGAGACATGACAATGTCCAGGTGAAATCCTGGCACAGCAAAAAATGACATTAGGTTAAAACTAAGGAACTCTGAATAAACTATAGAATCTAGTAATAATAATGTGTCATTAGTTTATTAACTGTAACAAATGTATCATACTGATTTAAGGTGTTAATAATTGGAGAAACTATATTGTTTTCCCAAATTTCTGTTAATCTAAAATTGTTCTAAAAATTAAGTTTCTATTAGGAAAAAAAGGGCCTTGCTAAACACTGCCCTCCCATCCATTGCACAGAAAAGACTGATGCCTTTTGAGGCTCTACCAGTCATAGTGGTCATGGTGGGGAAACTCAGATTCCAGAAGTAGACATGTTTCTGCATGTGGGTTGAGTTGGGTATGGGCTCCACAATTTGGAATAACATCTCTATGCTAATCCAACCCACTTTCTTCCTGCATTCCCTTTTGTTCTTGGTACAACCATCTCCCAGCCCTCTAAATTCAAGACTTCAAAATCAGCCTCTCCATTTTTTGCCTCATTTTCTAATCCTAGTTCCTTTTAACTCATAATTTTACCTCAAATCCAGTATATAAACTCGGTACCTCTGTCTTAGTTCAAGTCTTCAGCATCAATCATCCATCTGCCTTTATAATTCTCCCTGCCCCCGACTTCTTTCCAGTTTCAATCCATCCTCCAAGGTCACCAGAACAGCTTCTCCAAACAGATGTTTGACCATGTCAATCCCTGCTTAAAAGTTACCCACTCCTTTCAGATAGAAGGCCCACCTACTAGCACTAATAGAAGGTTCTTCACACTCTGACCCCAGCCCAAATTTCCACTTTCCTTCCCTACCCCTTCCTCTGATACACCTTATGCTGCAGTCACACCAGGTTGCTGCTGCACCTCCACAGGTTCATCCTGGATTCTTAGGATTTCATGCCTTTGCAGATACTGGGAGCTCTGTCAGGAATTCTCATGCCATCCCTTCCCTCTGTTTCTTCATTTGGTGAACCCCTCATTCCACCAACCTCATTTCAGAACTTTCTCTGACTCACCAAAGCAGAGATCCTCCCTTATAGCACAGTCCATGTGTGATTATACTGATTTCCACAAGAAGAGTCTTTCATGTGTGAGGACCACCTGCCATCTACCTGTGTCCTCCATGCCAATGCCAATGCCTTTTGCACAGTGGGCACCCAATAAACGTATGTTGGATGTTTTCATTCAATGACTCCACATAACCCTTCTGGACCACACTCCAGGGTTCCCCCTACCCCTCTCCTCAACCCCACACTATCATCTCCCATCCGCATCAGAACTTTCTTTCTCAGATGACTGTGGTCTTGTTCACTTACCCGAGGGTCATCCAGGACTCTCAACAGCTGGAGTCAGAAGAATTAGAAAAGAATTGGCACCTTGAGCTTAGCCACAGGCAGAAGCACAGGAGGCAATCTAATCGGTGAATGTCTCCCTCCTTTTATGTAAATATATTTCCTTGTGTCACTGTTATATCCTGCTGACTCTAGATGGAGCAGCTGCAGCCATCAAGGGGGCAAAGGAAACTGTTTGCTTTTTCTAATAACTATAGCTTTCCCATTGCTTCCTCTCTGACTAATCAGTTACGGATTCCAACAGAGAGCACAAGAGTGCCCCCTGCCTAGTCCCAAGCTGATAGGGTGGGGTCCCACTAGCCTGGCTAACATGTCAGTCTCTTCATGACTCTCGGAATCTATGTAATGCTCCCTTAAAGTAGATAGAGATATCATCAAAAAAAATGAAAAATGAATCACTTAGAAACCAAATTAAAAAGGGGAAATTACAAAATAAATTTCTTCAAATAAATCATACAGAAACTCTAACATGTTCATAAATTGATATTAAAAATTTAGCTTAAAATTGACCCCTTGACCACTGAATATCAAATAAATATCAAAGGCTACATTCACAGATTGTTTTCCAAAGTTCTTTTTAAAGAACTCTATATTTTATTACCATTAAGCCATTTCTCTATTTTTGTACAGTTTTTCTAATAATTTAAATTATAAATCACATGAGTGTTCCCCTTATTTTTGTTTGTTTGTTTATATATTATCTCATATCTTAAATAACCATTTTTCTTATTCTTCAAAACACATAAGGCCAATAATGAGAGATGGAGCCGGGGGTGAAGATTGGCACAAAATTACTAGCGACCAGTGTTCATATTTGGGCCCCAACTATGCTGATTATCAGTAAAATTCCTCCCTTGACAAAAAGTACTGATGTTTTTTTTCACTGGGACCTAAACCTGTTCTCTGTGATCCTGATAACATCTAATGTAATTCTATACTCAAACTAGAAATGAAGTGATGTTAAAGGTTAACATTGTTACATGGTACAATTTTCTTAATAAATCTTTATCAAATTTTATTTAAAAGCATGCCGGTGTCAAGAGCAACTAATATATTAATAAGAATCAAAATCAGAATTTTTATTTCAGTATGTTCTACATTTGATCATTAGATAGCAGTGATGTAAAGTTTCCTTTTTTTATTCTCCAAACTGATATTTGCATCAGAGTTAGCAGCTGATAATAGAGAGATTATGAAAATTTTGGCTAAAATTAAAATGCCAAAACTGGATCTTCTGGATAATGAGAAACTGATTGCCTTCATTACTGAAGAGGAAATGAAAACAGCAATAGAGAAATTTGCAAGTAGCAAGCCTCCTGTGGTGATGAGTACCAATTGGAATAGGATAAAGCTTTTGAGGGAGAATCAAAAGATCTGTTATGCAGGATTTATGAGCACTGTCTACTTATGAGACCCATGAAAGCTCCAACGGCAAAAGCTTTTGTTCTTGTAATCTGTCAAAAGTACCAACATTGGTCCTGTTTGCTTAATTAATTGCACTGAAAAAACAAAGCCTTCCAGGTAGGAACTGAATAAAATAATTCAGGTTGAGATCGGTGGTTGTTTCTTGCATGGTTGCACTTATTACATGTGCAAAATTGCTAATTTACGAGTGCCAACAAATAGATTTAGACCTCCTTTCTATAGCAACTTATGAATTTGCACAGAAAGCCTTTATCATGTAAAAGAGAATTGTTTACAAAGGCTTTTAAACAAATTTCATTTTCAAGAACTTTAGTAAATGAAATATAAGGCATGAACCCCTCTGTGACTATATTGATTACTAGTAAGAGTGCTTCTTTCTCCCTAGGAAGAAACATGTGGAATATAGATGCCTTTTCATTTCATTTTATCTATTGATAAAAGAAGATTATGTTCCAGTCACTAGAGAAGTGATTCAAGGTAAAAGTTAAGTCGACCATCCTTGGTAACTGTGTACTTCATTTTACGGTAATGCATTCATTCTACTTTTCAAATTACTTTAAAAATCTTGTCTCATCAAAATCACCAGAATCTACAAAGAAACACTTAACAACAACAACAACAAAGACATAAAGTAACTTTGCTAAACAGCACTTAAAAAGTGGTAAAGAATAAAATCCAAATCTCTTCAGCCAAAGGTAACTTTTTCGACAGGCAATATTCAAGCATTTCTTAAAAACTTTGCAGCTGATCACTTATTTACTATCTTTATTTTTTTCTCGAACTGTAGCCCCACACTGTCTGTGGGTGAAGGAAAAAATAAAATTTCATATTATCTCAATTGCTTCTGAAATTATCCTGAGACAATGCAAACATACACTTCACGATGTATATGTGAGAAGACATGGTTATGGTGTCATCATAGTCTCTCCCCCATTTCTCAGCACCTTTGGTTTCTGCTTGACATTAAAAGTCCTTGATGCAGAAGAACAATTTAGAATTTATGTTTGCCTTAAAGCAAGATTTTCCAGACTAGTAGCTTATTTGACCCAAAACATGTATATCCTTTCCTTGTCTTTCAATTAAGAAATTTTACTTCCCAGTGAAACAAAAGATAACAATAGTATATTAAAGATTCAGAAATTAGCACCCCCTTCAGCATTATTTACAATGGTCAAGACATGGAAGCAACGTAAGTGTCCATCAATGCATGCATGGATAAAGAAAATGTGGTATATTTATACAATGGAATAGTAATCAGCCATAAAAAAGAAGGAAATCTTGCCATGCGTAACAACATGGTTAGAACTCCAGGACATTATAATAAGTGAAATAAATCAGGCCGAGAAAGACAAATACCACATGATTTCACTTATATATGAAATCTAAAAGCACAAACAAAAAAAATGAACTCATAAGTACAGAGAACAAATTAGTGGCTCCTAGAGGCAGGGTTGGGGTGTGGGCAAAATGAGTGAAGGTGGTCAAAAGGTACACACTTCCAGTTATAAAATAAATAAGTCATGGGGATGTCATGTACAGCATGGCAACTATAGTTAATTATACTGTATTATATATTTAAAAGATGCTAAGTTCTTATAACAAGAAAAAAATTTTTATAACTATGGGTGGTGATGGATGTTAACTAGACTTATTGTGATCATTTTGCAATATATACAAATTTCAAAGCATTATGCTGTATACCTGAAACTAATATAATGTTGTATGTCAATTGTATCTCACTAAAAAAAAAAAGTCAGGAATTAGTAACACTAGGTATATTTAAGTATACTTATTGAAAGAATCTTTTAAAACATTAACAACTTTATTATAGCATATATTTGACTTGTAGACTGTTTTTTTGACATTTCCTTATCTTCTATTTGCATGTGAAATTAATATCTCTATTTTTCAAATATAAAAACCAGGCTAACTAAAGAATTATTGTAGATTTTTATGATTATAGGAATATATTTTTATCACGCTTTGCCAAAGCTATTACAGATTACTAGAGAAGTCGTAACAAGAAACAAATTGTTGAGGAAGCTATTAACTATTTGGTATTTCCAGCCCATATGGAAATATTAATATTATGTAGTCGTGAGGATATGATAGGTATATTTAGTATAAAATTAATATTTTCTCAGTGGAATGTTTTGTTTTGTTTTGTTTTGCTTTTGCTTTTAGAATTTTGGTCAGATTCCCATAAATACCAATGTCATTCAAAGTTAGCACAATTAGGTCTTTCTTGTGATAACTGTACTTGGAAGACTGCATTCCAAAACAATTTATTATGATTAGGAGAGCTATTTCAACAGATGGGCTGACCCATGTAAAAAGAAGTATGTGGACATAGAATAGTAACAAACCATTACTCAAGGAGTAGTCAGCTTTTAAGAAATTCTCTAGGGTTTCACTAGGGGAGTTGAGACTTGCCACCCAGAATTATCAAGCTTCAGAGCCTATTGAGCCAGACCCCCAAACCTAGATTCAGTCTACAAGGATTCAAAGCAGGCTGAAAACAGACATAAGAGGGCCATGATCGAATGGGAAATGTTGCTGTGTGTGTATGTATATGCGTGTGTGTACACAGCATCAGTGCCTAAGTCTGCCAGGAGGTGGAAAGGGTGAGAAGAGGTGACAACTGAGCCACAACTTGCAAAGTAACTAGAAGAATGTCTTATAAATCAGAAAGATGAGAGTGAGAAGTGTAAAGCCTCAGAGGTCTGAGAAAGCCTACTGCGTTAAGGGACAGTGATGTTCACTGTGGCTAGATTGTGACATGCAAGTGGGGGAAGGTGGCAGTATAATGCAAATTCAAGGAATTTCTGCTGGGAATGCCAAATGATTCTGGAGGAACATCCTCCAGGACTGGCCTAGAGATACTAGCTGGAACATGTGACCATTTAGGTTCCAGAAGGGTGACTTAGAATGGCAGAATAGTATGTCTGTCCAGACTGTGGCTCAGATTCTAGAGGAGACTGCCAGTGTTCACATCTTAGCTCTGCCCTTTCTAGCTTCATGACCTTAGGCACATTACTTACTCATCTTAAAATGGGAATGATCACAGTATCTACCATAGAGTAATTGTGAGATTAAATGAGTTAATTATTTGTAAGGCATTTTGCATGCACTTGGCAAAGAGTAAGCATTACCTAAGTGGTAAATAAATTAGTGGTTGCAGCAATTAAAGCAGCAGCTTTTTACCAAGAAAACTTGCTCTGGATTCCAGGTCTGACAGGACCCATTTTTTACAAAAAGACACTCAAAGGCTCACTGAAGTCTCAGACTCTAGGATCTTAACCCAATAACTTACTCTAAGGAAGAATTCCAGTTTTGACCCATGTATTAATTGAACTGAGCCTTATATAAAAAGTTATGGGGTTCATCTCAAAAGTAGTAAGTATCAGGCTCTCCAACAGAAATCGAATGTGAGTCTCTTGGTTTGCTTTAGTGGACAGGTGAGAAGGAAAGCTGCAGAAAAATGAGTCTCGAGCAAAGCCAAGAGATTTTTTTCCCTCCCTCAGGGCTCTTTGATTATCTCTGCCTCTCTGAACAGCAATTATTTCTTTTTATAGGTTCTCCAGAAAGAAATACAAGGTTATTAAGAACATTTTTTAATTCACGTAGCCCAGATACTTTTGGGTAACTGTGTCATAATTACTGAGTTATGTGTCCAGATTGTATATAAAATAAATTGCTGTATATATATGAACACATGAAAAATGAATTACAATATTCCTTATAATTGCAGCTAAAATCTCCTAAATGGATCATTAAAAATTTTACAGGAACACTCTGTGTTGCACTATGTCTTCAACGTAAGCCTGTGTGACATCAGGGTCATCAAACCTCATTCATACAAATAGAAATACAGGATCATGTGAGACAATTTACTTGCTGATTTTTTTTTAAGATTCATGTTACAAATACTGATCTCTACTCAAAATAATAAAGAAGAGAATATGCCAGTTTCATCATAATAAAATAAATGCATATATACATGTATGCAGCAGAAAACACTGACTTTAACATTTAATGATACTAATTAATAATATGTCAGGATCAGCGTTTATTAAAAATTAATAATTATAGTTAATAATTTCAGAGTAAAAATATCTTTCAAATGTTTACAATTTAGACAGTGAACATTTCTTTAAAATGCAAATTAATCTGAATGTCTCAACATATGTCTCTCACATCGCACCACCACTCCTGCCAAAATGTAGCTTTACCTATAAAAATAATGGGTGAGAAAACCTGGATAAAATATAGCTAATATGTAACTTGGGCTGGACAGAAACCATGAGAGTTTATTACATTTATATATGATTTCTGGAAAAAAATAAATGCCTCAGAAAATCTTTCATTTAGGCAAACAGTAAATTATATTTTGAAAAAGAGAAAAAAATGAAGTCAGGAAAATAAAAATAAGGATCCTATCTAAAAGAGACTAACAAAAGGCTTCTGATATCACAGATTATATTACCTTTCAATATAACTGTGCTCCCTAGTGGGGACTTCTAAAAGGTTTAGTTTAAATTTTTTAGAAGTTTGTTTCATGTAAGCATCACCACACATGCCAAATGATCCATTAAGGATACTCCATCATAGCTTAAAGAGTTTTGAGTTAAACACTCAGAGTATCATGGCCTAAGATGCTAAGAAAATACGCAGCTCGATTTCCATTTAATGTAACTCTGCAAGAAGATGTTATCCACAGAACATTTGCTGCATTAAGGCAAGCATTTATACCACGCCTTCATAACTATTTGGATGCTTCTGAGCCCACTAGACCAAAGTCCATCTGTTTTAAGATTTTGGAAAGTTAGTCAATTTCTATTATTCATATATGGGATCTGTATATATAGAGTATGCATTGCAAACATGCCTAGATATCTAAACTATATCTTTGTGTTTTCATAAGGACTTTCTACCACCAAGACAACCTACTTTCCTGGCCCACACCTCTCAAGAACCTCTGTCTTGGGTCTTTCTCAAGCTAAAAATTTCGGAGTTTAGAATATGGACCACTGGAATTTTTCTCCTAGTTATCCTGCTGTCATATGTACTATCTCACTGATAGCCAAGTGTCCTGGAAATACCTTTAGACCAGAATAAGTAGTATCTGCATACTTGGAAAGAAAACTGATAGCTGCAAGTCATTGAGAATGTCTTGGGCTCAAGACACTGAGCCTGCCCTGAGAATGTTCTGTCACATGAGCCCCTAAAGTCTGTTCAAAGTCAGTGATGCAAAAAATATCCCCAGTGGATTTCGAACAAGTGCCATGTTGAGAGTGGGAGACATTTTATACTCAAGAGGGCAAAGCGAAAGATGCCTGTCTTAAAGGGATTTATTTCTCGGAGGAAATTTAAACAGCTTTCTTCTTCCACATCGGTCCTTCATATTTGCTTTCTTTCCACTTTTTCATTCTCAGCAGAAATCATCAAATTCAGTTAGGCAAATGGAAAGAAAGCCAAGAACCCAACTGGTTTGTAAGAAGTCAAGAGTGATCAGAGAAGGCTGTATGGAACAGGTAGAATGTGAGCATTTAACTTTAAGATTTTGCTTGAGTGCAGACGAGTGAAGGAGAGCATTCTAAGTGGGTGATAGCATGGTGAACAAATCATAAAGACAGGAACTTCTGTGGAGTATTCAAGGAACAGTGAGCACACCTGCTTCACTGGGAGGAAGATCTGTGTTGAGGATAATGAGGTCGGTTGGGGCCAGATTGTAAAGATTCTTGAATATCAGCCTAAGAGGGTTGGAATTTATCACACAGAAATGAGAAGTCATTAAAGGCTTTTGAGATCATGGAAACTACACTTCAGGAAGGCTTATCTGATAATGATGTGCAAAAGAAATTTGGAGGGACAGAATGAGTTATAAAAAACTAAAAAATGGAAAATGTCAATATGCCCTAATCCAAATCTTTCCCTTTAGCTCCATGTGTTGACTTGGTCTCAGTGGTAGAAACCCAAGGAAGGGAAAAATGGACAACTTCTCTCATCCAATCTTACCCTCTCCTAACTCCCCAAAGCTAATCCAACCCCATCCCCTAGAATAAGTACTTCGGGAGAATCCCAAGTCCAGCTCTGTGTTCTTCCTCTCTTATTCACTTACTAGAGACATATAACTAGATAAGGATAAGACTTTCCCTTTAAGGAGATTGGATTCTTCTTAGCTGGTTAAGTGCTCTTTATGATTAGTAAATCTCCACCTGGGACAAGGCCAACTAAATATATCTGAAATGCCTTGGATAAAAGGCCTCAGTCTACAGAGGCTCCTTACCAAAAGGACTAATCTTTCTGAGTATTCTTCACACTATATTCAGTACTATTGAAGTTTTCTCCTCCCTGCCTGTCAAGTTTTAGGGCCAGAATGCTGCCTAAGGCTACAGCAGACTTGAAGGTTTCATTCTAAGCAGAGCTCACCTAACCCTCTTTCCAATGAGGCCTGCTGACCTCAGCTTGCTTGTCTTTAGCTTGTCTCTCCAAGACTGTGGGTTTTCAGTGGCCACAGTGGCTCTGACCCAATTTCTCACAGCGATACTGTCACCTAAGGAAATTGCAGCCATGCAGTTACTAGGTGGGAAGGTTTGAAACACAGTGAGAGCAATGGGAGGAAAAAGGAAGTATCATATATAGTATGCCTGGTTTCTCCTATCATATCATAGTGAAAGGGCTCTTTGCCAATTTACTCCAGAAGAAAGCGCAACATACAGATCATTTCCATGGCATCCTGTGATAGTTAGAAACATGTCAATGGCATTAAATCTTAAAGTGCCTTTATGGTACTGGTTTTAGGTACTAAGTCTTAGAAACTCATAGTAATTATGTGCACAGGCAAACAAAAAAACAGAATGAAAGAGTCTTCTTTGCCTTTCTTCTTTCAAAGACATTAAAATTGGGTCATTGAAGAAAAACTCAGAATGCTGGCTCTCAAGAATTTTTCATGACTAAATCCAGGTCGATCTTATTTCTTTCCCATAATGCAAATTTGGAATTTTTTTAATCATCTACTATTTTATAAAATATTTGATGAGAGAAGATGAGAGAAAGCAAAGTACATATAAATGGAATTGTTAAAGGAATGAAACAGAAGATAACATATCTAGAGTAACTTTGTTCCTAGTATAGATGGTAACTCAATAGTAGTTCTTTTATAGGAAGAAGGCTCATATAAAACAAAGATTTTAGCCTAAGTGGAGTTTATGCGTTGTCATCCTCCCAAAACCTTCCATTAATAAAATCTTACTCTTTACAGCTAAAAAAGAAAAAAATCTTCCAAATTATTACTCATATTAATACTTTCATAGAAGCCCTTTTAAACATTCCTGAGTCTTAAGTTCAAGATCATGCTTGACCAAGATTAGTAAAGCACCATTCACCATACATCTCCGATCCAAGCCCGGGGTAAGGGCTGTGTCAAGCCACTTTTCACCATCTCTACTGCTACCCCCTTTAACCATGCATGGCTTACTGCAGCATCTTCTCCCTATGCTCGCCACTGCTAATGCTTCATCTACTCTCAACATAACAGCAAGAGAAATCCTTCAAAATCACTGAACCAAGTTATATCCAACCTGTTCAAACTCTTCAATGGCTCCCTCTTTCACTCAGAGGAAAAAAAACTGAAGTCCTCAAAATGGCCAGCAACAACCTACACATCTTCGCCCATCCTAATCCCTCAATTCATACTGTATGATCCTCCCCCTTGCTCATTCTGTTCTACTAGCCCCACTGTCTACTATTCCTTCAGAACTCCCAGAACAGCCTTTCCCTAGGGCCTTTGCTCCAACTGTTCTTCTGCCCCCAGACACTATCATGGCTCACTTACCCCACATCTTCCCTGTATTGTCACTTTCTCAGTGGGGCCTCTCCTGACCATTCCACTTAAAACCAAGGCACACCACTTTCACCCAGAAATCCTAGAGCCCCTGACGCTGCCCTATTTCTTTTATAACACTTATCGCTTTGATATATCATTTACTTATTTATCATATTCACCATTAAATATTGGTCTTCTCACACTAGAATGTAAACTCAATGAGAAGGGGGATTTTTCTTTTGATTTATTCTTCAATTCCAGTTCCTAGAACTATGCCTTCCACCTAACAAGCACTCAACAAATATTTGTTGAATGAATGTCAGTGAATGGTAAGTGAATTCTTTATTGCTAACAAGAGTTTCATGTGTTCAGATTTTATCCAGAAAGAAAAATTTAAGGCCAGAAGAACTGCAAGGCAGGCTACTGGGACTGTTTTCCAAAACTGTGAACTGAGAAGGCACATTGGGATTCCCTGTTCAGTTACCACACAGCCAAATCTCTAGGATACCAAATTGTTCATTCTTCCTTTCAACCATTCACTCATTTTTTTCTGCATGCTTTTTCAGAAATCTTTGAGTAAAAAGGCTTTTAAGTATTACACACTTTACTGATGATATTTACTCATACATGAGTCAAAAAAATAAAACCCATGTTCATTTCCTTTTGTGCTAGATGCTACAGAGGATTTTTTTAAGAGGAAAAGACATGGTTCTTATGCTCAAGGAGAACAGTCTAGGTAGGAAGACTGGAAAGCTGAGTTTGTACAATCTGTAACTCAATCTTGAAATATCAAAAATAATACACACTGTTAGGGGCATTTTTACTTTCATCGACCATAGGGAAACTTAGTACTTACATGTTGTTTGCTCCTGAATAAACAGGTTGAGACACTGAAAAACTCTCCTCTCTAGTTCTGCTATTTCACCAAGTCACATATAACTCCTTCACTGACCTCATGGTCTCTACAGGGAAAAATGGAGTGCAAAGGAAGAGTGGAAATGCAAAAAAGAAATCAAATAATGGCTTAAAACATTTTGTCTTACTTTTCTCTTTTCTCTACAGTGGTTCTTAATTTCAATAGATTTTATACTCTTTCGAGAATCAACGGAAGTTATAGACACTCTCTCCAGAAAATTGCACACATGTGCTGTTGGTCAAAGTTTAACCCAACGAACAGAATCCACTAGAGTTGTAGTTTTTCTCTTTCCAGACATTACAGTGTGGGAAGGCACACTGGAAGGAGGGAGGGAGGTAAAAAGCATAGAAAAAGGGCAAATAGAAAGCAAGCACAAAAATGTCTGCACAAATGTAAATGCATCCATGAGCTCCTGGCTCAAAATTCTCCCGAAGGCAGAGACCTTAAAACAGTAAGCCCAGGATGAGAGAAAGATGGGCGACAAAGCACTTTGCACCAAAGGAAAACAGAATGTGGCTATTCTTTCATGTCAACCTTTTCAGCCTACAAGCCAATCTGCAAAGTCTGAATTATAAAACCAACAGGAGACTTCAAGGTCAGAGGATACAGTCATATCACCTCAGCTTTAATTTCATCTGCAAAATGGGTATAATAATAAAATCCTATTTTATCTACCTACTGGTATTGCTATGAAAAATCACAGGAGATAGAATATGTGGAAGAGTTTATAAGCTCTCAAGTGCTTACAAATTATGGCTATTGTTAGTATGTCTGTTTCAAGATACAGATCACCTTTAAAGAATCGATAGTTACTTCTATAACCCCCTTGAAAAGGAAATCTCTTACCTGCTGAAGTGCTCTAATTAATTAATAGTAAACTGTGCCTAATAAAATCGACTGCTTCAACATAAGCCCCTAAATATTACCTGATTGATCAAGAAGCATTTCCACTAACAAAAATCTATTAAACACAGATGAATCAGCAATATTATTATTGAATAAGTGTATATATATGTGCCAAACATTACACAAAGGAAACCAGACCAGCTTTCTACTAGAAATGCATTTTAAACCAAAAAGATCACCCAGAACTCATCATTCTCCCCTCTGCCCAAACTTTCCTTCACTCCATTTTGTTCTCACCATCATAGCATCACTATCCACCTGGCTGGCTTTAACCACTTTCACCTCCACCTGCCCCAAATCAGTAAGTAGTTCAGTAAATAGTCACTGTCCTTTCAATCTGTCAATACTGTTTTTATCTAGATAGTCTTCATGTTTTGAAGAAACGATGGTAGAATCCTCCTAAATATATGTTCTTTATATTGGGAGCAGGTTCTCTACAGGTAAATTAGATTAAACTTTCTAGCTGTGCTGCTCAAATCCATCATAGCTTTACTGATTTTTATTTTGCATCATCTACCAATTACTAAAAGGAGTGTGATACAAATCTTCCACTATGATGGTGGATTTGTCAATTTTGCCTTATAATTGTATCAATTTTTGCTGTTTTAATTTAAGCTGCATTATTAAGTGATTTACAGGTTTAGAGTGGTTATATTCTTATATTTTCCTCCTGAATTTTCCTTCTATCAAAATATAGTAATCCTCTTTAGCCTGAACAGGCTTTTTGCCTTAAGGTTCATGTTGCTTGGCATTAATATAGTTATACTACAGTTTTATTTTCATTAGTATTTAGCTGATATATCTTTCTTTACCCATTAATTTTCTTTACCCATTGTTGTGCCCTTATATTTTAGATAGGTCCCTTATAAATTATATATAGCTGGCTCATTGTTTTTATTTTTGCCTTTTAATCTATTTGAATAATCTCTGGATAATAAGTGGTAAGTTTAATTATATTTATTGTGCTTTTTACTACCATTTTACTATATGCTTTCTTTTCATCTGTTTTTCTACATTTTTCTTCCTTTTCTGCTTTCTATTGGTTTCATAAAGTTTTATTTATTCCTTTTCTCTCCTCTATTTATTTGGAAGTAATAAATTCTATTTCTATTCTTTTCGTCTTTAGTGTTTTAGTATTTTGACAAGCTGTCCTCATTTCTGGGTATACAAAATAGAGCAGGTAAATTGGGATGATGGAAATGGTTTCTAGGCAAAGTATGGGGGCAAAAATGAGGTATTCCACTTCCAAGGTTGACCATCCTCACCCTGTATAATGCTGCCCTCTCTTCCTCTTTCACAGTGTGCATAGAAGCCATTGCTAAAGTCAGTGGTGTCCCAAAATAGAAGCCTGGATTGCTGAGACATCACTTCAAAAGACAGTAACCCTGTTAGGGTTTGTTATCTCGACATGGTCAAAACATATTTAAGGTCCAAAGATAATCAGCATATCTAACCTTAGACAATCTTAGAATGATTTAAATTCAGACACCGCCTCCCTTATATAATTGTGCAGTAATTTCATTCCATCTTGATTTTGCCACCCTTCAAATTCATTGCCATCGTTGTTTTATTCATTTTTACCCACATGCTTACCATTCTTCATTACATCTCACTCTTTTCTTCTGGATTCAATTTCTTTCTTCTTGAAGCAGATTCATACTGATGTTTTTAATCAAGAGTTTTGTTGGTAGTGAACTACTCAGTCTCCCTTTATCGCTACACGTATTTATTTTACCATGCCTCTTGAGATATAGTTTAACTGGTTATAGAATTTTCACTAACCATTATTTTCCCTTGGCACTTTGAAAATATCATCTAATTATATTCTAGTACTCTTTTTGCTGATGATAAGTCTTCTATCAGTTAATAGTTATTCTTTGGTAGGTGAGCTATATCTTTTTCTCTGGTTGCTCTTAAAATCCATTTGCCTTTGGTGTTTTGAAGTTTCATCAGGGAGTGTTTAAGTATGGATTTATTTTATTCATTCAGCTCAGGACGCATTGAAATTTCTAATCAGAAGATATCTGTGTTTAATTTCTTTTTTATTCAGTTTCAGTCATCAACTATTCAAGTATTTTCCTCCTCCTTCTTTCTCTTCTTTCACTCTGGAATTTCTTCTAGAAATATGTTGGACCGTCTAATTTTGCCCTTCACATCTCTAAACTTGTCTTTATTATATTTCCATCTCTTAATCTTTTTGTGCTGTATTCTTGATAATTTCCTCAGATTGATCTTCTAGTTCACTACTTCTCTCTTCATCTGTTCACTAATACTGTTTAGCTCTACCTGAAATCTATCTTACTCACTGAGATTTTCATTTCAATGGCTGTATTTTTTTTATTTCTAGAAATTATATTGGGTTCGTTGTCAAATATATCTGGACCATTCTGATAATCTTGTTCTCATTTTGATATTTGATATCTTATTTTATGCCTTTAATCATGTTATAGTCACTATTCGATACTTCTATTACCTGACGTGCTTGGAGTCTAGGCCCATTGTTTGTCTTCTTTGCTGACTCCTTCAGAATGGACTGTTTTCTAACAGGTTCCCTAGCTTAATAGGCATATTATCTTTGTTGAATTACTTAATTAAATTCAATTTCCTAGTCTATAAAATTAAATTAGAAATTGAAGCACCTGTCTCAGAGTATTGTTGCAAGCATTAAATGAGGTAATATATATAAAGTCTTTAGCATAAACTCAGCTCCAATAACTTTTGTTATTAGCATTCAGCTCTGGATTCTCTCTAGTACCTGTAATAATGCCTAGCTCTTAGCTGCTACCCAGTAAATGCTTGATGAAAAAAAGAAGAATGTAGATTAAAAAGTTGAATCAGTTATGGCAAATTTTACTATATATTATCCAAATATTAGTACTCTTTGGGCTATAAATGCCTAACATAAATATTTTAAACATGTATTCATTCATTCTCTCTACAATAACAGCCACTGTTCTAGTGATGAGATAAATGGCAATGAATGATACAAAGTTCATTAGCATGGGGTTTGCATTCCAGTGATGAGGAACTGACAACAAATAGATCATCTATGAGATCTATGAGAGATAGAGAGAGAGAGAGAGAGAGAGCGAGAGCGAGAGCGAGAGCGAGAGCGAGAGAGAGAGAGAGAGAGAGAGAGAGAGAGAGAGAGAAGAAAAGAAGGAAATGGATCCTAATTAAGGCTTAGTCAGAGAATTAAAGTGATGTGCTGGAAAGTAGTTAGGTTCATGCTTTACATTGAATCAACTTACTCTATAGTGACACTGAGCTGAGACCTGAAGGATAAGAGGAAACCACCCATTTAAAAATGCGAATAATAGCATCCAGGAAAATGGGACAATGAAAGCAGGCTTTGCTCTTTCAAAAAGTGTAGAGGCTGTGTCTAGAATGCAGTCAGATTAGGGAGTGGATGTTTTGAGATAAATTCAGAGAAGTAGATATGGGCCAGGTAACTAGGGCTTTGTAAACCAGGATAAGGAGTCTGGAGTTTATTCCATAGGTCCTAGAAGCCACTGGAGAGTTTTAAGTGAGAAATGTCATCATCTGAGCTTCGTTTCTAAAATATCACACTGGTTGATGAATGTTTGAGATGGAGATGCAGTAAAAACAAAAGCTGGGTAGTTGCATACTTTCTGCCTGATCCCCAATCTACCCTTGAAACTGCTGTCACTACCACAACCACACAAAGCTCTGGTCTCATATGGCCATCTGGTGGCCAGCATAGGAACTGGTTGATCCTGTAGTCTCTGAAATACCCAGATCCCAGAAAATCCCCGTCTTCCATCTTCTCCATCTCTAATTAAATTTTTCCCAGTCCCACTTTTAAAAATATCTGTTATTCCATTTATTTTCTTTTTGTTTTTACAAATATGACAGCAATCGAATTTTTTATTGTTTTTTTTTCATTATAAAACAAAGTCTGGATTACATTCAAATGACAAGGTTTTAATTTTATTAGTGAAATTTATTATTAATCATAATAGATTTCATGGAAAAATGAGTATCAAATTATCCCTGCCCATATAAACCACTTACAAACACTCATAGAAATAACGTAAGGGGTAAATAAGATAATTTATGATATTACTTTACCAAGAAGGTTGGAAGTCAATCTCCTGTATATATTTTTAGTTCCGAATGTGGTCCTAGATGTGTAATTATAACATCTGGAACAGCTGGTATGTGCTGAAAGAAGTTCAGGATTTTTTTTTTCTTTACTGAAAAAAGTAGCAGTTTGAAAGATGAGACTTTATTTCAAATGGGAAAGCTATTTATAACTGGCAGTTAGCAATTGTTGAAACTAGTTCTGGCTGATAGGTATGTATGTATATGTATACACATGTGCACACACACACACACACAGACACATACACACACACCCATACACATACACCCATACACACACAGCCTTTTTCAGCAGCATAATAGTCAAATCAGAAAACTCCCAACTTTTTCTTGCTAATACAAAGCAGCTCTTTTTATATTAAAAAATCTCCTTTGAGAGGATTTTCTACTTGTAGTAATGTGGCTAATTGCAATGATATATGGAGACCTACTTCGCTATTTTTTCTCGCTAATATTTTCTTGTCAGTCAAATTGAAAGATCTTAAAAGCAATGCTTACTCACTCAACTTTATTCAGGAAACATTGACACATTATAGAAAGACTGTTAAAAATTTATTTCCTGTGCATAAAGATCTCCTGCTGCTTCACTAGGTGGAGTTGAAGCAATGAATTTTTACCCCAGACATAATTAGATTGACTCCTAGTCTGGGGATACTTTAGGTCCTTCCACATCAAAGAAAGATCTGGATAAGAGGTAGCAGAATTCCTCTTTCTGGGAAAATTAATTAAAGTGTGATTTTTCAGTAGCTGTTAGTGAACTATAATGAGACAGGCCTGTTGAAAACCACTGTGTTCTTGGTAATGATCTTCTTTTTCCCAGACCAGCCTTATTGCTGAATTATCCCAAAGTATCTCCTCTCATGGGCATACACTACATGAAATGAGTTAGGGGTCTTAGCCTTCTTCTTAGCAGAGACTTGTCACAGAATCTTTCACCACCATCGGCAGCAATTAGCACTAATTGGTACCCTCGGCAGCAGTCGAATGGAAAGGTCAGTGATGGAGTGAGCAGGCAGAACAAATTACCCTTTCACCTCTGGAAGTGAACTTATTGGTTCTGTGTGGAGCTGATCTGTTCCTGCTATCTTTGCTGGGCCTAGAAGGTGGATTAAGGAGGTATTTATTCTCTGAGGCTGTCAAATAAGAGTATCCGGGAAGGTCAGTTCATTGAGTGAACAAAACAAAGCTGCTGAGTTATGACCACTGAATAACCATAAATAGGTCTCCCCATATTCACCCCATATTACCTCACCCCTCACTTTCAGTTTCTTCCTATAATAATATAAATCCAATCAAAACAAGTGCTCTGTCAGCATTTTTCTCTCTCTTGCCACAGAACCCACACGGTTTATACTCATTACTATATAACCAGGTCACTCGGTGGCTAGGAAGAGGTGTTGTCATTTGTCTTAGCTTTGCTTCTCTATATATTCATCCTACCTACTCCTGAGAGATGAGGGGATTGGTGTGAAAATAAGTAAAATGACACTTGTACAAAACTTTTATCTTTGTAGAATATTAATTCTACTAAGTGTCCACGTGTTTGTCATTCTGATATCTTTACTATCGCCACTTTAAGTCAACAGTTTGTGAAAAATCTGAGAGAACTGTCAGGGAATAATTAATAATCCTTTGCTATGAGTAGGCACCAGATAACTTGGCATCACTCATAAGACAACAGAAGGAAAAAGGATGTTGGCATTCTGCCACTTTACCAAACTAGCTCCTCCCTTTCACTTAACTCAGATGCCAGCACTTTTCTGAAGGCTGAGGAGAAAGTAACGGAAAAGAGAGTGAGCATTTGATTAACAAAATCACAACAAATGGAGTATCAGCATATAAGGTAATTCCCTCTGTCTTCCTAAGAACATTAAGTTTGAAACTAAACAAAAACTATATACTTTCAACCTTTGCATTACTTAGAAAATACTTTTTATCTGAGTTTTTAAGCATTTACTTGGGAGAAAAGAACCAAGAAATGGTTGACCTAGAAATAATTCAGCTTTGCATAGATGCCTGAACCCAGACATTAGCCAAAGCCAAGAGGGACCTTTCAGGACCATTTATAACTAAATCAATATGTCAACTGGTCCTGCCTTCAACTCACTCAAGTTTTTGTTTAAAACTGAAAGATTAGTCCAGAAACGAAACTGCCCGAAGAAGCATGTGAGAAAGATAAATTTGTTCTGCTTAGTCTTCATTTCCCTTCCTAGAAGGAATTCAAGATGAAGCAATGAGGTATTGAGCCTGAACATCTTTTTATTCTCAGTGACTGAGAAAGCACCTGACAATAGCAAATGTTCAACATTGTGATATGACAGAAAGGATAAGTAACTGAATGGTCACTTAAAGGTTAGTAAAGGAATAAAATTTATAGCAACTAATTTGCTTAATTCATTCCATTCAGGCAAACTGATCCTCTTGACTAAGTTTGGAATTAAAGTGCCTGGAGCAAAATGAAAAATTTGTAACGTTAGCTAGGGAAGTTCCTCTCGTCCATTTACTCAAACAACAAATGTTTGTTGACACCTGTGATGTGTCAGACACTGTGCTAGGCACTTGGACACAAAAATAAAAAGCATAGACTCTCCCTCGGTTAGAGTTCAGTTTAGTTGAGGGGGTAGAGATAAGAACAAATAATAACAAAGCAATACGAAATAACTATACCAGGGTGCATCAGGAGAGTACACAGGAGGGGAGTTTATAAAGGACATTTACGTTGGGTCTTGCAGAGTGAGCAGGAAACCCAGATAGGAATGGAGTTCCAGGCTGAAAGCGGATAGAAGAGCAAGGAATGGCCTGTGAGAGAGCACTGTGACCATGGGGATGAACGTAGTTGAGTATCAGCTTTATAAGAAAAATGGAATGGGATAGAGAAGAAAGGAAGCAGAAAAGGTGAAACGAGTGAAAGGAAATTGATAGAGTCTAAAAAAGTTTGACCAGGGCCTATCTGCTACCTAGAAACAAGTTTGGACTTTAGTCTATAGACAATAGGGTACCACAAAAGAGTTTTAATTGTTAGGGTAGTGACCTGATTGGATCAACTGGAGGACAGTTTACCTAATTTGTTCAGCTAAGTCAGTGTACATTGTTCCTCATTCATTCGTTTTGAATGAATGAATGTTTGCAGAGAGATCCTATAAGATTCTGTTTTTTAAAAAACAACACAGTATAGAAAATGAGTTGGAATAGAAGAAATATAAAGTCAAGGAGACTGTTTGATGGCTATTAAAAGGGCAATATTTAGGAAGTAAAACGGATCAGCCTTGATGACGAAATGATCCACAAGTTAAGAGAGAAGATGGATTTGAAGATAACTCTGAGGTTTCTAGCGGAGAAACTGAATGATCAAAGAAATGCTTATCGGTAGAAGAGTAGAACCTCTATTTTTAACTCAAAAAAAAGAGGTATTTGTCCTTCAAAACAGTCTCAAATTTTTCATTTCTATGTTGAACTATTATATGCAAATGGAATATTTCCTATCTGTGCCAGAGAATAGCAACAAATACTTTAATCCAGACGAGTGTCACAGAGATCAAGGAAAGTGTTATCTTTAAATATTTTAATTTAGCAAAGGTATAGTTTGTATATTCTGTGCCTATAGTGTTTGAGAAGTGATATTTGGATTTAAGGATGAAAATTCATTTCAATGAGAAAGCCTCATGTTTATTCACCCTTAACTTCTTGATCTAAAAGCAATCCCAATTTTATCTCACCTAAAAGTGTGCATTATTTTTCTTACTGAAGTTGCAGCTCAAAAACCTGCGCAACCACTCAAGGTCCAGAAATAAAGAACAAGGACAGAAAGGTGAATCCATTTCATATAAATATGAGACAGACAATGGCAGCGGCATGTCTGGGCCAGTGGTGGGCCCCTTCTGAGGCCTTGCAGACATTTGCCTCCTTTGCCCCAGGCCTTCTGGGATCCAGGCCTGTACATTATTCATTTTGCCTTTGGCACCCAGAGCACACACTTCCAAATATGCAGACAGATGGATGGACATAACTATGCAAATAGTTTCTTCCTAGCAAAACGTACCTGAAAATCGCATTTTCCCAAGCTTCCCCTCAGGCATTTTAAATACTCAAAACCAGGTAAATTTTTTCAGTTTACACTTAAGTTAACAAGGACTCCACTATGCAGGAGTTCATTTCAATTCCAAAAAGAAAAGGTATTTTAAAAAAGTTATAAGCTGCTTAAGTATGGTTCTGCACAATTTCACTTGGTTTTTAATCTGTATCAAAACTACACAATAAAATTATTGTTACTTCCTAACTGGCTCTAGCAAAGGTTTTATTTTATGTTCTCACTCCCGTCTCTCACAATCTCAGGAAATTAAGGATAAAATTTGTAATAACAATGTTTATGTCACAAATATAAACACAGGGAAGTCGGAAAGCATTTTAATAAGGTTCTCCAAATTATTTAACTCATCCAGGCTGTTCTTATTCAAAATCATACATTCTTGTCCTATTTTCTAAATATATAGTTTATTGAGGAATGGATGTGTGTGGGTAAATCTCTTTGCAAAGAGAATCTTTCTTTTTTGCTTTTGTCGACTTAAATTTATAAACCAAGTAAACTGAATTACTAAATTGTTTTACTAAACATACAGTGAAGAACTTAATTTTTCTTATTGTATTTCTTGGTAGTACCTATCAGGACAGCTAATCAAATAGACTTTTCATAATCTACTTGGCCTACACAAAGCCATGTTCTTTTTTCTCTTTGATTTTCTATCTGAAACATATCAGAGATGATCTGAAGCATGAGTGAATTTAAATCCCATATGAATTGTGCCTGGCATTTGTATTTTACCTTTATATTCAAGAAGGGCTTTTTCTGACAAACTCTCTATAGTGACTTTGAAGAAAACAGAAACGAGATGTGCAAACTGAGCAACCCGCAGAGTGCACACTCTTAGGTGAGATAAAATTGGGATTGCTTTTAGATCAAGAAGTTAAGGGTGAATAAACATGAGGCTTTCTCATTGAAATGAATTTTCATCCTTAAATCCAAATATCACTTCTCAAACACTATAGGCACAGAATATACAAACTATACCTTTGCTAAATTAAAATATTTAAAGATAACACTTTCCCTGATCTCTGTGATGCTCATCTAGATTAAAGTATTTGTTGCTATTCTCTTGAACTCCCACTCGGTTCTACCTGGACTGGATTTGTTAGTGGCAAACAATTCCCTCTTTCTGAGCACTGCACAAAACATTTTTAAAACGTAAATCCTGGCAATTTAGAAAAAAAATGGTGAAGATGATAGAGGCTCTGTTCATCTCTCTGGAGACCAAATTAAAGCTGTGATGGAAACAAGGAGCAGCAGCAAGGAAAAATCGCCTGGGATAAACAAGCCATACAACTAGGGAGAAATCCAGGAAATCACCCTACAACGGCAGAAGGTAGGACGGGGCAAAGATTTGGGGCCGCCTGGTCTCCAGTGGCTGAGTGAGACAGTGGCAGCGGCAGAAGCCTCTTAACGGGGCCAAGTCTGCAAGCGAATTTTCGCGGTGACGGACCTGCTCCCTCTGAGCACCAGTGCCCATTCGGCTGCATGCAGAGGGCACCAGGGACTTACAAGGAGACATTGTGGGAGTGAGGGCTCAGATGAGACTCATAAGGTACAGAAGCGCCAGGGGTATCCATTGTTCCCTGTTGAGCCCTTCCCACTCCCAGTGCACAGACACAGCACTACCATAGCCATGATGTCATCAAACTGGATAACAGAGGTCATTAGGCCCAGAGATTCCCTGAAACCCCGCCTCCCCCAACTCACAGCCCCACCCAAGCCACATCCAGGTTTATCCTCATCAAATCAGGTGCCCCGTGCTGAGACTCACACTGGTGGAGGCAGCTAGCCTCGGTTTCTGCTGTGGCCTTTTGAGGCAATTATAAGCACAGCATCTGTGGATTGCTTGCTGAATATTTACAGGTGGCTCTGGAGGGGTAGCGGCTTGGGCTAAATTTGGCCTGCCGCTGAACCCCTCTCAGGACTGGGCCACTGGACACCTACTTCACAAATCCACACTAATAAGATCAGGAGACTTAGGAGCTTTGCTTAGTACATAGAAACAAACATAGAAAGACAGCCAAAATGAGAAGACAAAGAAGCAGAAACCATATGAGAGAACAGAACAGAGATCCAGATATAATGGAGTCAAGTAATCTAACTGATGCAAGAGTTCAAAACATTGGTTATAAAGATGCTCAATGAACTTAGGGGAAGAGTAGATGAACTCAGTGAAAACTTTAACAAAGAGATAAAAAACATAAAAATGGAAATGGAAATTACAAAAGGGAACC
>NW_006434373.1:8285975-8347668 GCF_000325575.1 Pteropus alecto
AAAAAAAGCATGTATCAAAAACAGGAATAAAGAATGGTAACAACTACATTCCTATCAATAAGTACCTTAAATGGAAAAGAATTAAGTGCTCCAACCAAAAGATAGAGTGGCTGAAAGGATAAGAAAACAAGTGAAAAGGAAGAGGATAGAAAAAGATATTGCTCAGATGGACCTAGAAGGTATTTAAGTCAGACAGAGAAAGATAAAAACTATATAATTTCACTTATATGCAGAATCTAAGGATTAAAAAGAACAAACTAATCAAAAACAGACTCACAAACATAGTGGATAATTTGGGGATGGACAGAGGGGAGGGGAGTTTGGGGAACTGGGAGAATGGGGTGAAGGGCTAAAGAAGTACAACTTAGTAGCTGATAGATGGTTACGGGGCTGAGGAGCACGGCATAGGGAATGAAGTTAGCATTAATACGTTGGCTAGGTAGAGGGTCAGGGGAGGGAGGGAGCAACTGGGGGAATCATTTTATGAACTATATAAATGTCTAAAGAATGTACTGTATACTTGAAACTAATTAAAATTTTAAAAAAATGTAACTCCCAATTCAACAGATTTCTTGACATCTAATCACAGCTGCCTGGTTGTATCGCTGATAGACTTAAAATTCCAAATCAGTTTATTAATGTCTTTATGTATTTATTCAATGAATAAAAATGAGAATTCTCACAGAACTCTCTTTTTAAGTTAGTAACAAAGCTAGAAGCCATCAAAATGATAAGGTACAAAAACCTGGAGAATTAACCTTTAAATTGCTATCAAAGGAAAGGAAAACAAAAAAATGTGGAGGTCATTCAACATAGCAACCTCTCTCGTAATAAAAAACAAAATGTCATGCATGCAGATATTGGCCAAGACAAAAGAGAGAAGTTATGTCTATTAAAGATTTTTCACCTGAATGGCCATTTTCATTTGATGATCCTTAGCATTGTGAGAAAAATAAATTAATTTAAGGTTATATATCTTCAGTGCTTATTTCTATAAAAGACTTGAAACAGTTGAAAATAAGATAATATGGTAAGATGATCTATCAAGAGAAATACTTTTCATAGAAGGAATTAAAGTCAGCAAATAAAAATCTTTTCCCAACAACATTGTGGAGGCCTACGCTCTGCTTTGCAAGCTACATTGTCAATAGAAATATGGCTGTGTGAAGTATCTGCAAGGAGCTAGACATGAAAACAGGCCCCTGGGAACATTATGGAGGTCTTCGATTACTCCCTAGGAGAGTCACTCACTTTTGCAGTCCTTCAGGAGAATTAGAGTCCAATAGATGGTGAAAGTGCATGTAGTTCATGTCTGTTTCAATAGTAAAATATAAACAGACCTCAGAAATTCAACTCAGATAAAAAGTGGACATAAAATATGACAACTTTAATAGTCGGTAAGGCTGTCTCTGACTCTATGCTATTTTGAAATGATCAGTCTATGTTGAATGATAAGTAGGATTTATTTTTAAAAAGAAAGTTCGAAAGTTTTATTATTATGATTTAACTTGAGCTTTCTGAAGAAAACTTAAATGATTTTAAGAAAACATCAAATGTGTCTTTCAAATTCCCTAAATGAATCTACATATAAGATTCTAAATATAAGATTATATACCTTCTTGACCTTTAATCTAGGAGCCAAGTTCAGGTAAGTACCTATAATTTCTCAGCTGGTCCTGGTGGATGAGAATTCCCTCTTACCTATCACTCAACCCTCGCATGATTTTGAGTAATTTCATCAGTTACCGAAAGGGAAATATTGGACTCTGATCTTTCAAAGCAAATAATTCTTTGAGTTTATAGAGGGTAGGAATTTCTACAGGAAATCCAAGTGTCATAGTCTTCCTGGATGGCTCCAGGCAGGTACACAAATACATTAGAGTACTGCATTTCCCACAGACAAACTAAAGTCAGATTTCTAGAAGCAATATGTCCTGATTCCTACCATAGTTATGAAGTATAGCCGCTGCCTATATTCCATTGCTAAAATATTGAGTGTGTGCAGAAAAAGTTCTCTCCATCTTGGCCGGATCACTTCTACAGCATCGCCTCACGTATTGGAGAGCACAGTTTCATGGGACATATTGAGTAATTAGAATATGTCCAAAGAATATAATCAAGATTCTCAAAGTAATATCAAATGACAGATGATCGAAAAAGAATTGGAGATGTTTAGCCTGAAAAAGACCAACTATCTTATACTCCTCTCATTATAATTATGTAGAAAAGGTTTGTTTGGTGTAGGAAAGGCTTATTTTTTGTTGTATATAAGAGGCAAGCAGAGCTCAGCTCCATATAAGGAAGTACTTTCTGATAATTAGAATATATTGCCTTGTCAGAGGTAGGGGTCTCCCCTTCCCCGAGGGAAATCCCATTCACCATCTGTTAGCAATACTTTAGAAGATAATTTTGTACTAAATAAGCGATCAGACTCCTAACTTCTAAGGTAGCTTCATATTCCAGGTTCCCAATAGTCTATACATGTGGTTATTTCATAACATATTATACTTTAAAAATTTTTTGGTTAAAAATTCTGAATCATTTCTGGAACCAATAGCTTCTTCAAAAGCAGCCCAATATGCCCCAAAACACTTGATTTGATGCCAGTAGATATGATTCCCATTACCTTACAGAGGGGTGGTAGATAAAACCATAAAAGCATGGACTTCAATGTTTGTCTTAAGTTCAAATCCCTGCTTCACTATTTATAACCTGTTTTAACCCAGATACGTCTTTTAACCTTACTAAGCTTTAATTTCCTCATCTGTAAAATGAGATTATAGCATTTAGCTCATAAGATTATTGTAAAGATTAAGTGAGATAATGAATATAAAGAGCCTAGTAAAGTTACTGAGTTAAAGAAACCCCTCAATATAGGGCAGCTGTTATTACTAGACAACTCATATGCCCTTCAATGCCCCTTACAACCTAAGCTTGGGATGGGCTTTTCTCCTGCATTGCTTTAAGACTTTCCATTTGCACCCTCTTATATGAACCACACACAGAATAGGGTGAATGGGGAAGGGGAAGGACACAAAATGTGTGTGCATCATCCATATATAAATACACCTGAACACATTCACACACGTCTTTTTTTAAACTTTTTGTCTTTAGATAATTATGGATTCACATGCAGTCACAAGAAATAATGCAGACATCCCATGTACTCTTTACACGTTATATACCTTTTCATGTAACGTTATTTTCGTCTTTATTAGGCATTCTTGTCAGGTTTTTTTCCTTCACCCAATTTATTGACACAAAGGGTGGAAATAATCAATGTTGCTGAATTGACCAGGCATGAAAACACTAAAAACCTGAGAGAGTGCCTTCCTGTGCAGTTAGTCTTGGTTTTTTCCTCTAACTTGACACATCTCACTCCCTGCTGAGTCTTTCTTTCTAGACAACACCTGCCCACTGCTTCATGAAAAGCAGAACCCTCATTCAGGATGAACTTCTTGGGTTGTTGTAAAATAGCGTTGTGGCTCATTGAGCAAAGGATACAGTTTGTGTCTAACATGGTAATATTCTAATGTCTATTAGATCAATTAATATTCCAGTGCTGAGGTGAGGTAGTGTGTTTTCTTTCTTCCAAAAACAATTAATCTGTATTGACTGAGCTCCAGGGGAAATATATCCTAGGCTATGTGTGAGGTTGGTTTCAATACAGTTGGAAGCTTTCATGTGGAAAATGCTCTATTTAGCAATTACATGCAATGAGAAAACTTGGTATTCATAAGTGATTCAGTAAGTCACAAGCCATGAAGAGTGCAGAAAGGGCCAAAGAGAGACAATGTGAGCATGATTAGTCATATAAACCAAACCAATACTTCCCCCAAAATACCAGTCAACAGAATCTTGTGGGAAGCTTTTTAAAAAATAGATTTCTGCACCAAAATGCACCCTTCTAACCTCTGAGAGTTCTAATTGAGGGGGCTGAGGCAGAGCCAGGGAAATAACATTTCTCTAAAGCTTCACAGGGGTTCTGATTAATAGCTAAGGTTGAGAACTACTGCTCTGAGCCAGCATATTTCAACAAGATAAGTGTGCACTCATATTAAGAAAATGAACACCTCCCTCCACCCCCAGTTCCAAAATTTCCTCTTTATTTTGAAATTATTTTTAACAATGATGATGATGAATTCCAGTTTTCCAAATTGGTTCATGGAGATTATCCTAATTGGAGATATTAGTATGTCAATTTCATGGAAGAACATGACTCTAATGCATCACAAACTTGAAAAGAAAAAATATATTATACCCCACTGCCAAAATACTTCGCTTGTGGTATGTTAAAAACAAACAAACAAACAAACTCACTGATGCCAACATCTTCTAGTTTATCTAGCAGGTGGTAAAGCTAGATGACTAATGGGGTTCTTTCCCAGATACACATTTACACTGATCAAATCAAGAACTGTCCTTGGCTAAGCTCCCCCTGCTCTCACCCTAAGCCTGACAAACTCCTTTGCACCATCACAAATCCTACCCCAAATGCTATCACTATCTGTGTATATAAGAACTTCCCCTGTAAAGACAATGTAAGGGTTGAGAGTCATCTCTGCTACTAGGAGTATCAACACATTTTTAAATTAAGAGCCTATTTGAATATGGAGCTATTACACTCTGTAGCAATAAAATTAAACATTGTCACTGTCTGTTCCTTAATAGCTTACAAGCATTTTATATTCAGAGTCCCTAAGCTAGAATTTTAAGAAATATCCCTTTAGTCTTTTACCGTGAAATAATCTCTACACAATTTTTCTCACTCCCTCTTCATAAACTATTTATAACTATGCTTAAAGTATTAAACTCGAAATGGACATAAACAGTGAATAAACATAAAAGAATATTAAGTGCAAACCAAAAGGTTAGTCTGGATCTTGTATTGTTGAATAAAGTTGTCTTCCCAACAGCTTAGAAAGGATGGAACCTCCAGGATTTACCTACGGGGTTCATGGAGGTCTCATGGGGAAGAGTGTTCATTCCAGGAATAAGGTACATTTTAAGACGTGGATCATCAGATACAATAAAGGAAATGAAGAGGAGACAGTAGAAATAGATACAGGCATCTCCCTTATGTGCCAAAATACCCCAGTCTCAAATGATTAACACTGAAGTGTAGTGACAACAATGGTTCTCAAACTGTGGTCCCAAGACAAAGAACATCAGCATCACCTGAGAACCTGTTAGAAATGCAAACTCTTTGGCCTTGTTCCAGATTTACTAAATCAGAAACTCTGGGTTGGGGTCCAGCTTAACAAGCCCCCAGGTGGTTCTGATGAGCACTCAAGTGTGAGAACCACTGTATTACAAGAAGCATTATCTGACAAGTCTAGCCAGATATCTATTCTCAGGCTTTAAGAATCAAAACTTCTCTTTCCACCCCAATATAGTCTCTTCTCATTACCTCTCTACATTCTCTTAGTCTTCTCTTCCCTCCCCTTCCATGCCCCTTTCACATATGTATGTATACGTACACACACACACACACACACACACATCCTTTCACATATGTATGTATATGTACACACACACACACACACACACACACACACACACAGAGCCAATGAACACTGTATAGCATTCAAAGAACTGGAAACCTGCCCTTATTTTTCCTTTTTTTGGAGAGTTTATTCATAAAGTGTGCACAGTGCTAAGGCAAGGGATGGAATTTAAACAATTCCTAATGAAAGAGGATGGCACCACCTATTTATCACATTATACTGTTGTGTATTTACCCCTTACTGCTTTTGATACATTTGCATGTAATCTTTCATAATTCAGTTCATTTGTTTAAATCATTTCTTTTATTTTCACTTATTTAAAAGGCTAAGTTTATTTTACAGATCACTGGGGCCTCCCAGTGGCAATTGTAGGTAATTTCAGACTCAGATTTTATTCAAGAGCTTTTGAAGAATGGTATCCAAATCCTTAACAGGCTTTTCACCTAGTTGGGAGAATACAATCGAATGAAAGCAAGCTTTTTATCTGAGGTAGATTATGTTGGTATCTGAACTGAATTTTCCTCAGGTGTTGGCTTTGACTTCTTGCATTTATCAGACTCCATATTCAGTCACTTGCTTAGTATAGATGTCAGTCAGCAGGCTTCAGGTGTTGCTGGTCAATGTGAGATCAACCAGGAATAAATACAATAAAAAGACTATCAGAGACAAACTTATCTTGTGATTGATTCCTTTTTCTCAATAACCTTCAGGTTTTCTCCCTAGAATTTCCATTCCTACCATCTTGCCTTTGAAGTTATGACTGCTAGGGTGGCCACATAGCACCAGTTTAAGATACATAATTTTTCCCTCCTCCCAATTCTGGAACACTCTTTGGCTACTCTGGTTCACATCGCTCTCCAGTGGCAATTGGCACAGTCCTCTGAGCTTGGTCGTCACATGACAGCCTCTGACAGCCAGCTTTCCTCTGACATCATGGAAGCAGGCTGAGCCACCCATGCCCGCATCGGCTTACAACCTGTCACCTGTTCAGCCCTCCAGCCAGAGTTTGAGACTTACTCAGCAATATCGACCTCCCAAAATCGAGGTGCCTGTCATCTGATAAACCTTAGGCTAATAGAGGCTGACAGCCATTTCCACTTAACCAACCATTTTGCTGCAGACATGCTGGTGTACTTCCAATCTCAAGCTCAAAGACCCTCGGCCCTCTTCAAAAGGCTTTGCTGCCTGAGTCAATACTGCCCTTGTCTTGAAAGATTGCCGAAGAGTGGTTTCCGGGAACTGGTGTGCTCACATCACCCCACAGTAACCTTTGTGCTGATGCAGTGAGCTTACCACCTAGTAACAGGCCTATAAACACCAGCATCATTGACAGATCAGATGATGTTTTAAAGTTCAACCCTGTCCCCTTGGCCTTTTCTGCTGAAAAGTCACCTGAGGGCATCTTACACTTCCTTTGCTTCATTCTGCCTGAGCCACCTTTCAAGAAAAAGATCGGTTTTTGCTTCTGCCTCAGCACCCTCTTTATACAACAGGGTCTTTTTTTATACCCACACTGGCTATTTTAAGATCACTACATATCTTTAAGTTAATTAATCTAATATTTTCCCAAAATGCCTTGTAAAGAAAATTTTATTTTAAGTGCTTGCTGGGTATATACATACATTTATAAGATCATACTCTTTGCGATGTATTGTTAAAAGGAGTTCATGCAGGTTCATCTCAATATTATCCCGCTTATGCTAATTTATGCTCAGGAGCAAATAAAGAAAATTTTCACTAAATTGGATTGCTCTGAATTAGCAAGAATAAAAATCAAATTTAGGATTTTTTTGTAGGGCTCAGAGTAGAAAATGGAAATGAGGGGATACCCGGAAAAGAGCACAAGCTTTGAATTCAGAGAGACTGAGATTCCCATCCCATCCTACACATGTGTGTCACCTGGGAAAAACTGCTTCGCCCAATGGGCCTCAGTTTCTTCATATGTAAATTAGGCTAATATCTCTAGGATTGCCAGCAGGATTCAGAGGTGCTGTATGTGAAATGTCTAAAACAGAGCCGAAGGCAGTGAGTGTTCCATAATGGAGTTATTACTTCAGCGAGGATTAATAAAAGCTACAATTTTTCCAGTGAGTAGTTCAAACAGGTCACTCTTGGCTATTTCTAAAGTTTCTTACATGCTGTTTCTTCTGCCCAGAACACAACCCCTCCCTTGTCTCTTCATCTCCTTCACCGGACTACAGGTTACTTCTCCAGGAAGCCCTCACTGACTCCCGGGTTGTGGATTAAGTTCCCTCCTATCAGGACTCCTAACACAGCTTGGTACAAGTATCTGTTTCCCTGGCTATGCATTGACTCCCCTGCATCTGCCCAATTGCACTGAGCTTTTAAGTTTCCAGGAAAACTGGCCCATCTAACTTGTTCTCTGTATGTCTGCAGCCCCTGTCTGGCATATTGTGCGTTTTCAATAAATATTGAATGAATGAATGAATGAATGAATGAATGACAACAATTAGATGGTTTCCTGGAGAAGAAAAATAAAATCCAAGTACTGTAAATGTAGTTGCATTAGTTTTTATATTTTTGTAATTGCCTTTAAGCCTCCTTGAATTACCTTCAAAAAAACATGAAATCTGTACCCAACAGGTCTACACTTTCCTCCCCCAACCCCAAGAATGCTGCACATTCTTATTAGATATTTATTATAAAAATTATAGCATAATTATTATAATAAATTATAATCTTATAATTGTTCCTCAATTTCTCTTTTTAATACATGATTATAAAATGTGTTTATCATGTTTAACACCTTTCTAATTCTTAAATTGACTACCTATTAATCACAGAGATCTGAAGGAAGGAAGAAATCCTTGGTAGAAAAGTGTTAATTATTTACTAGTTGCAAACTGTACTTTTACCTCTGAAAACCAGGTGGGTAGAAAACATTACTCAGATTTTAATCTAAGAATTTCTTACATTTTTATGGCTTGTTCTTTGGGCTTATTTATGGTGGTTTGTGACAGAGACAACCTTTGCCATTATGATTTATACTCTTCCAACAAAGGAAATACAGAAAGAGATAAGAAACCCAAATTAAATCATAGCTCTGGATAAGAAAACCCAAATTAAATTATGACACTAAAAATAAATTTTAAAATCCAGTGAAGGTAAGGGGCTGACATAATTTTAAATTAAAGAACTGTATAGATATATAGACTGTGGACAATGAAAATATAGCAATTTTCAAAGTCTAAACTACAAAAACTAGTATTTTCTAAGTAAGTAATTTTCAGAAGCCTTATAACCTGTATTTGTGGCATTATGAAATAATGCCTGGCTACCAAAATATTTTTTAAATGCTTTGTTTTAACCTTACTCGCTTTGTGCTTGTTTGGAAAAGAACATTTTTTTGGTATGGTAAAGTGTTAGTGGTTGGCAGCAGATACCCAATATTTTTCTTCTTTTTTTTTTAGTTCCATTTATGACAAAATTGACCTGAACATCTGTTTTCATTTTTAGTGATACTTTCAATTTCCTTGATGATTGAGTGCTAATTCTAAAACTTAATTGGATTTCAGGGAAAGACAATTGCCTTAGAAACAAAGAATTGAGAGGAAAAACTCTGGCCTTTGAGCTTTCCCAATAAAAGCACTGTTCATAATAGAGGCCAAAGGTTAGCTCAAAAGAATAGGAGTCAATGGTGTATGCCCAGCAATCGAAATACTACACAGCTATACACAATCCCTGCAAACACTAATGTCCAGACAGAAACTCTTAATAAAAGGAGTTAATATGACCACAGAATTAACTGATGCTAACTAAAGCCACCTAAGACACACTGTCCCATTAATATGACCACATAATTATACAGAACAGTATCTTTGATTTTGTGTGGAACTTGGAAGCAGAACAAATATTGAATCTGAGCTTGCAGGTAAATATTCTAGACTTAATTTCACATCAGAAACTCAGAAATGCCCAAACCTGGATGTGGAATTCATTTGTGAACTATTTCCTGGCTTCGTAAAGAAGATAGAAAGAATTAGTTCCACACAGAAACACACTCACAAATGTCTATGGTTTTTAAATTGCTTTGCGATATCCCCTTACATTTTGCAAAAGTATTTATCGACTGCATTCCCAATTTAGTTTCTTATTTTTACTTTATAATTTGTTGAAAAAATGCATATATTTGACAATTTTTTACTTTTTCCACAGGCATATTTCCATGAAAACTAAGTTACAATAGAGTCAAAAGAAGAAGCACAGTGTATTAATTTTCTTCTAAGCTTATCAATAAGCTTACTTAGCTCATCACTTAAGGTTGACTTGAATTCTTCTATTTCTAGAACCCAAAGTCCAGCTTGTTTTCAAAATTAGTACATCAAACTCCTACCCAGTGGACGTGCTTAATTTCCAAAGGGTATTCAGAAATTATCTGCTCACATGACAATAGCACTGCTTAAAATAAAGTGGATACTCTCTGTCTATGAAGAGAAAATCAAGCTCCTAGAAACGGAGAATTTAAAGGGAAAAAAAAGAAACATTCTGTTATGTTTCCTCATCTTTTTTTCCCTCAGCAATGAGTTTACACTATTGGCTCAAAATCTTTAGAAAGTTATCAATGCCAAAATGATTTATCCAAAAAAGTTAACCATGTATAAATACAAAATAAAAACCAATTTTTGAAAAATTCTGGTAGACAAAAATTGGTACAAATGAAATAGGATATATCAATAAATTGTAAGATAGAAGATTTTAGTATTTAGTTTCCTGAAGTCAGATGACACAATCTGCGGCACAAAATAACTCATAGTTACATGTAAATTGTAAGCTGCACAGTATCACCAAGTTGGTATGTATGCTGTAGAGCAACAACTTTGATAATCAGTACGTGTATTCTATTAGAAACCCAGAAAGTTACTGCAAGAATTGCATTGAAGTTTTTAGTAACATAGTTTAATTCCTCCAAAAAAAGGCCAGATAAAGGCAAAATTCATAGTATAACTCCTTTAAATTAAAGTTAAATCAACTCCTAGCCATAAAAGAAAAATCATAAGATAGAAAAAGCATACTAAAGTTACATCTTTTGAAATTAAATTTTTGTAAAATTGAATATAGAAAAGTGTGGAGAAACTACAGCAAAAAGATAAAAGTAGACAAGCACACAGAATGAAGTGAAACAGGGGAGGCACAGTATGTGTGGGTGGGTGTTAAAATTTGCAAATGTCTGCTATAAACAGAATAAAACAATGGATATTTAACGCTGTGTTTGACAGATTGACACCTAGAAAAAAAGGAATTATTATGAACCATATGGTTGGTTTGGTCCTAACAGTCTTTGAAACAAGGACATTTTACCTTTTCTACCTAAAAATAGCTTAGTAGTGATGTTCAAACATTTTTTAGGAGAGAAGCCATTTTTTTACCACTTCCTACCCCAAGATTCCTGTTGCTGCACCTGAAACACTCCTTTGAGGCAGAAGCCTTTGAGACAGAAGCCTTTGAGGCAACTTTGAGGATACTTCAACCTCTCTACTGGACCAGTTCAAAAATCACTGTGGTAGTAAATAACATACTTCAGAGTTAACAGATACTAATATCACTTTGAGGTGGGGACAGAACCTCGAAAAAAACCTCAAATATACCTAAGTCTGATTTCTTAATGTTGGCCAATCTCAGGGCTCAGTCCTTGCTTTCTTCTCTATGTGTTTGCCCTTGCTCCCTGAATGACCTTTATGAACCATCCCTAAGCTGATGCCTCTAACTTTATGTCCAGTAGCTTGGATCAAACTTTAGAGTCAGCCTTGACTCCCCTATTTCCTTACACTCATATTCAATATGTGGGAAGGTCTGTTAGCTCTAGCTTCCAAACACATCTAGAACTGACCACTTCTCACCACCTCCAGAGCACGTTCTCTGCTGCAGGCTGCCATCCTCTCTTGCCTGGGTGGCTGCCACATCCTCCTAACAGGTCCCGTTGCCCCTTCATAAGAATTCTCAAAACATCGGCTAGATTTGTCCTTACATGGAGTGATGTTTCACTCCTCTACTCCAAACCACCTGGTGATTCTCCGCTTAACCAGAGGAAAAGCCAAAATTCTTTCAATGGCCTTAAAGGTTATGGTGGAACCTGTGATGCGCTGCCCAGATCCCCTCCAGGATGACTTATTACCTCACTGCTGGAAGTGCTGCTGGCAGAAGGCCCCAGTCAACGTCTTCAGGGATTGCTTCAGCTAAAGAAAGTCACCTCATCCAAGATCGCAGAGCCTTCCCAGGGCAGCCAGTGATTGAATGACATGGAGTAATCAAGACGCAGATGTCTTCACCCAACCTGAGACAACTCTGAGAGGCCAATCTAAGTCCAGCACTCCATGTGGGGGTCAGCTGAGGTTGTACTTGGGCCTGCATTGCAGTTTGACCTCTACTTTCATCCTACTTCCTTACACTCCTTTCCGCAGGTCTTGATCCCAACAGCACTCTCTAATAATTGATCTGCACACCAAATTCTGCCTCAGAGTCTGCTTGCAGAGAACCCAGACCACAAGCCAGCCGCCGCCTACAGCCTCTCCAAGGCCATATCTTATCAGTCTCCCCAGCCTGCCCTGCTCCAAGCACACTGGCTTTAACGTTTCTTCTAGAGGATTGGCGTGTTCCTGCCTTAATGTCCTTGCACGGCTGTTCCTTCTGCCTAAAACACACTTTTCCAGGTTTTGCACTGCTACTTCTCTTACCAACTTCGAGCTTTGCTCAAATGTCACTTTTCAAATGAGCCCACCCTGATCATCCAGTTAAGGAAGAAAACAAGAGAAAAAGATTTAAGGAGGAACAGTTCTCATCATTTCCTAATGTATTTGCTTACCTTTCTGGGTACTGATTTCATTTGGAAGAAATGACTTCATTCATTTAAAAGAACGAAAATTACTGTTTTAAATACACAAAGACAGTGCAATGGTGAAGAACACAGGCTCTAGACTCAAACAAGCCTGGGCCTGCGTGCCCCATCACTGCGACGGCAACTGCGAGGCCTGAGGCAAGTGACTTTACCCCTCTCAGCCTCAGTTTCTTTATCTGTGAAGTAGGATCATATTACTTATACTTCTTAGAATGGGTGTGAGGATTAAATGACTATGTACGCAACAGGTCTGTGCAAACTACAAAGGGCCATATAAATATTGGGAATTACTGAGAGATGGCTCTATGAACTGCACATACCAAAATATCTACTGGGAGCATATTTGTACCCTGGCTTATTGGTCAGAGTCCTAGAAATTAATCTTTTTAGGTCTGCTCAGCCCTGCATGGACTAAGAACTTCCAGCAAAGCAGAAAAGGCTGTGCTTAGGAGAACAAGAATCACCCCAGGGGCACAGTGATAGCCTAGCAAACATTACTGGGACGCTAAAGAGTAGTTACTGACGAATATACTCTTGTTATACGATACAAAATCTTAATTTTTTGCTCTCCTTGCACTGACTTTAATTACTTCAGACTTATTCTAATCTTTAAGGCCGATGTGAGAAAATCACATAGGCTTTCAAATATCTAGATCTAAATATGTTCATCAGAAAAGCTTTAAACTTTAAAACCAGCCACTTCTCTGGTCATTTGAGATTAGAACCTAAATCTTTTTATGTATTTTCAACCCAAAGTTTTTATATTTATTTGTCTCTGTGATACAGAATAACTGTGTTTGGCTTAAAAATGAAACAATAACTCCTCCAAAACCTCAACTGTTTTTATGTTTGCTTCCATTCATTTTTCATTTGCTAGAGTGAAATGTCCTTGCCCATAACCTCAAATCCACAAGCTTGATTGATTTCAGAGGTTGCACTGGAAGCCCACCCTGCCAAGCAGAGATGATAGACCGCCTGTAAGCTGGCACTAATAAAAACCACAATAAGCTAACGTTTACCATTATATCATGGTATCTGCCCTTTCAGATTTATTTGCAGATCCTACTATGGTCCATTTCTTTCTTTCTAGTAGAGAATCACATAAGCTTATGTTAAAAACAATAAGGAATTTCATTTTAGAAATGCCATTATTGAAAACCACCATTCTCTAGTTATATATTAAAAATTACAGTAATTGCACCATTTATTAAAATGACCATAATAAAAAATGGTGCTGTGAAGGGATAAGGAAAGCAGACATTGTCCTAACTAATAACCACGTAGTATGGCTTTGCCGCCCTCCAGATCCATGTGCTATACCTGAGGGGGGAGGTGCGTGTGTGTGTGTGTGTGCACCCCTCTTGGGAAAGTCAGTGCTATATCAGATTATCCAGGATCTTCTTTAAAGTCATAATCTACTAGAAAAGAACCTTCACTTTCCAAGTCCTCCTTTGAGGACATCATGCATTCCTCTGATTTTTTTCATAGCTTTATACAACTTAATATTCAGGCTAGGAAAACTAGAAATCTCCTCCAGATCAAACAACTCCTTAAACCTGTCTACAAATCTATTTTCTTTCTCTAACCTGAATTTCATGACCCAGAGGATGACGGTAGTTTCTGTGCACAGATGGTCAAAAGTAATGAGGAGTTCCTCCAGGAAAGGATGAGCATAGACAACATCAGCCGCCAGGATATAGTCGAAATTATTGGAGGACCTGGGGAAGTTCTTGTCTAAAGCTACGCCCCAGGAGAGTTCTTTAACCTGAGGCAAATGTTTACATTTCATTTTGGTGTTTCGGGAAATATTATATTGCAGGTTTCCAAGTAATTCAGGCAAATCTGTGGCAGTCACATAAGCACCTGTGAAGCAAAGGATAGTAGATAAAGTAACCCTCATGGGATGAAGTAAACAATCAGGTTTAAGTCAACATGCATTTTGTAATTCTGCGTAACTGCTAGTCCCAAAGAAAAAACTAGTCAGTATACACAGGAGACAAATCCCCTTCAAAATGCATGCTAGGGGAGCATTACGCCTTCCCTTAAAAAAAATTTTAGGTTCCCATGGTATTTTTGCACTCCATCGCATTTTTCTGTTCTCCTGGTTTTTCTTGTTTTGTTTTGCTGTTGTTGCTGTTGTTTTCTATTTATCAACTACATGCTAGGAGAAAAATAATCAAGAGAAAAGACAACTCAAAATAGTTGGTACCCTCATTAGAAAAATCAGAAGCTATTGCTGAAAGATGAACAGGTTCTCCCTAAAAGAATTCTGATACCCAGTCCTGTGAGACCAAACAAGTATATATAACACTGGGCATTCTTTCATTAAATAGGAAGTACTCAAGTGTGAGAAGGGAAGGAAGGAAAGACTTTTCCAAGGCATTACATTGAAAGTATGACAGCCATGTTATGCCCCAGTTTTCAACTTGAGCCCATTTTAAGTGTGAGTCTTCCCATCAAAAGATGTTTAAAACCTGGCCACAGCATGCATATAGTGCTCATATAGCCAAAGATCATAGATGCAGTACGGAACGCTCAGATGAAGATATAAACCATTTCCGAGTTAAAAGTAAATAGTGATGGTCATTTTCAGAAACAAATTAGAAGGTGCAAAATTATAGAAACCAATAACCAATAAAATTTGGCCCTTAAAGTGAACTTTGAGTAGCAGCAGCAGAGCCCAAAAGTAATGTGTAAATAAATCTAGGCTTGGCCAATTCCACATCATTAGACAAAAACAGACTCGAGTTAGGAACAGGAAAGCGGAACTGGAAGAGAAGTCTAGTTTAGCTCAGACCAGTTTAGAACCCATTTCTTAGCCACGATGTCAAATTTCTCTGGCCACTGATTGTATTTTGTGGAAAATATTAAAATAGGAAGGAAATGTGCATATCATTGGTAGAATCGCAGAAATATAAATCTTCACATTCTAATGTCGGTGGGTCTATTATTTTCAACGAATCTTTTTAAAATCTCATGAGAAACAATACACCCCTACTTATAGTGAATATAAACGATCTGACTATTAATATCTTTGCACTAGAGAGGTAAACACCACCACTTTTAGAATGACTAAAGAAAGCTTTGGTCTTTTGATATTTGTGTCAAGTTATACGAGCAGAATGAAAGGATCAATTCTTTTTTTAAAAAACTTCTTTTTTCCCTCTCTTTAATTCCCCACCTCCCCACTTCCACCCCTGACCTATGGATGCTGACGTTTTCCCCTTAAGAACCGGATCTCTGAAGGCGGAGCGTCTCCCCTAACACACTCACAGCATGCACCCAGGGTTGGTGCACCCAGGGTTGGCACCCCCAGGGTATGGTCCATGGATCCACCTGGGGTGTGAACCCAGGACTTTCTGCATGTAAAGCAGATGTACTAACCACTACACTATGGAGCCATCCCCAGGATCAATTCTTTTTAATGAAACAAATGACTTGCCAAATACAAATTCTGCTCCTAGATCGAGAAGCCTTCAGGTATAAATCCAATAGCGTCTCTGATTCTATGCATACCAAATGAAATGCTAACTTTGGAAAGCAATGTCAGGATAGAAATTTGTTTTTTAAATATCTGGGGAGTACTTATTTTCCCAGTGTTTAGAAAGTCGTAAGTTGCTAAATCTTGAATTTCTCTCAAGATTTTAAAGTGGCAGGTGTGTACTTCTGAAGATCAAGGAAATCAAGACAGATTTGCGTAGCGCACATCAGAAAAGGCAGCTAAATTAAGGCTATGAAATAGATAACTACAACAACAAAAAAGATTGAACTGGAGCAGACTCAGACATGTAGAGACTACTGCACATTTAGTTGGAAAAGATGATCGGGTGAGAAAACAAGATATTGCAAAAGAAGGATAAAAATAAACAGAAAATAAATTCAAGGGCAAACATAAAATTAGCAGACATGATTTTTATGTGATTTCTAATACACTTTCTCTATTCTAACAGGTGCTTTTTCATAAAAGCATAGGACTTCAAAACCCAAAAGGAACATATGGTTACATGGAAATGCTGAAATAGGACTAAAATTTAAATAAAGAACACTAGAATCAACAGCGGTAGATTGTTTATATCTAGTATTTTGTACATCTCCTCTAGCAGCCAGGAGCTTAAGTGCACCTCCCAGTTAGAATATATTTGTGACTGAGCACTCCATGAGAAAAATTAATAAAACTTCACAGGAAATTCTCATAGAAACCAGTAAAGTGACTTTAGAATTGGTAGTTTCTTGATGAAGCCCATTTAAACAATTAAGAAGTTAAAAATAGGCCCAGATCATAGTATATTGGATAGTAAAAGCAACTAAGGATATCTGATCATTAAATTCTCCAAACCCCAAAAATATCTACTTACCAAGTAAACTTGCCACAATAGAGACTAGCCCTGTACCAGCTCCAATTTCAATCACGTTTTTGTCAACCATATTATACTGCTTTACATTTGTTTCCAGAAAATAGCATAGAACAAGGGCCTATGAAAGTTAAAAAAAGAAAAAGTAGTGCTTGGAAAGTAATAACAAAAAGTACATTTAAACTCTATTAAATATCCCACTAATGCTATGATGTGTATGTGCGTATATGTACATATTTATGTGTATACACATATATTACAACAAAAAAATTATCAACAGAAGTGCATCCTTCAATGGTTCAACATTTAGGCTAGAAAAAGTCTTTGGAGATTGTTGAGAAAAGACAATTAAAAATATGGAATTTAGTTGCTTAAGTTTGATTATCTTTAAAGAAAGCAATTTTTAATAATAATAGTCATTTCAAAGACGTGTGTGGGATTAGAGCAGACAGTGCTAGGGGTTCGCACCCTTCATGGGACTTTGGTAAAGGAGTGGTGGCCTTTTAGAGTATTCTGCATGTTGACACTGGCACAGATTTCATAATAATTGTTTAACTGAAATAGAACCAGTTAAATGGGAAATAAAATGTTTACTATTCTAAAACTTGTTGTCACAAAAAATTCAAGGTGTAAACAACATATTTTATTAACCCTGTAAGTCAGAAGTAGAATTAATTGATAGAAGCATTTTCTCAATTTCATGATTTCAAAATTTTAGTGTTTTTTGAGGTCATAAAGTAGAACCATGGAACCTATTTTCTTCCTCAACATAGTATATAATAATGAATAAAACTGACTGAAAATAATTGAAATGTAGCAAATTTTGTATGAAATATACCGAGGGCCAAACAACAGCACCATAACAGTCTGTGGCTTCAGTAATTCGAATATCATGACCAACAAAATGAAATCCCTCCCAGGAGGTGGTGGTTATTAGAGCTGGAATAAAACATCTTGCCATGATCTCTACCACCACTTTTTTGTCAGCACTGTCTTCTCTGTTTTCTGAAAGAAAAAGAAAGAGGCAAATGTTGTGGTTATATTAGTAAAACCATGAAAAAAGAAAGAACCTGAGGGAAATGCAACGTTTCTACTTATTCCGTTACTTTTGAATATTCTTTGACTTCAGATGCAATGTACTAGTAAGGTGAACTATTTGAAAATGATTCATAAGCTAACATTTCATACATCAAGACAGCAACATCTTTCTGATTTTCACTGAAGCTGAAATTACCACTGTCCATTTTTCTGAAACACTATGTGAAACAAATAACAGTGTTTTTAAAGCAATATATTTTAAGGAACCCAAATATGTTCATCTAGAACAAGAGAACGATTGGTGATGGAACATACGAATCCAATGATTTGCATTGTCTATATAGTGCAATTTCAGTTATTTCAGTAATGTGTATCCTTTATGACCTCCCTTTAGTAAGAGAAAAAAAATTTGTTATATTACCCAACAATATCCTCTTGTATCATTTTATTGTTACTTATTTTTGTTATTATTTGGGGGCAACTCATGGCATCATAACATCCACGACATTATATAAGGTTAATAAGCAACATTAACTCCCAATTTCTGAGCACCATCTTCACATGCCAGACCACGTTAAATACATTGTGTATGATATTCATGTAATTTTTCCAACAAACCTTGTGAGATATGCATTATTATTTGCACTTTTACAGAAAACAAAACTAAGTCTCAGAGGGCTCTATTAACTTGACCAAGCTCATGCAACTTGTAAATGAAAACACCAAAATTTGAGTTCCTTGTTTGGTAGTTCCAAAGCCCACTCTCTAAACTATTAAAAAGCTAAGATGCAATTTAAAAAAGAAACTACTAGTCCCAAAGAATTTACAAACTAGTTATGAAGCAAGATATACATCCCTTTCTGAGCCTGCATTTCCTTATTTGTAAAATGGGAAAGATAGAAGAACCTACATCAAATAGTGTTGGTAGATTTAAATAAGATGATGTATGTAAAGTGCTTAGCACCTTGTCTACAATTACATAGGGCTCAACAAATTATTATTATTATTAGAGTTGTTATTATATTATGGTTATTAAAATAAATGATAAAACAAGATCACCATCTAATCAAAAATACCAGATTGTGTGATATAGGATTTTACAACTGAAAGTTCTATATTTACTCACAGATGCAGAAAGTAGAGTGGTGGCCAGCGGCTGGGAGGTGGGGGAATTGGGAAGATGTTGGTCACAGGGTACGAAATTTCAGTTATGCAGAATGAATAAGTTTCAGAGATCTAATGTACAGCATAGTGACTATAATCATGACTATAATGTACAGCATAGTGACTATAAAGTATACAATGTATTGTATACTTTAAATTTACTAAGAGAGTAGATCTCAAGTGTTCCTATTTGTCGAGTACACATCAACAATGCTGGGGAGAGGGAGAAAATTCTATAGTTAAATTAAGAAAGGGAAAAATCACTGTGGTAGAGGCTGAGTGTCTTAAGTTAAACTCATCTAATATATGACTTGCATTAACAGAGAAGCTATTTATTTCTTACAACAATCCTTAAAATGAACTGATCTTTCAAGTCTTTTCTTTGTTCTTTGCCACTATCCCCACCCCAGCACTAACGAATCCAAGCTTAGTTCTCTTCCAAAGAGAAGATAGAAAATAAAAACTGAATTTTGAGTATAAAACAGAAATAGTGTTATGACATCAAGAAAAGGAAAAATAGTTTATAATTCTTTAAAAGAAGAAGAGATGAGGCAGAAAATATTTATTTTAAAAACTTAAGCCAGAAGAATCTTTGTTCCTTGGTTATTCCATTTACTCTTTCAACAAAACTGTACTGAAGGCCTGCTTTGTGCCAGGCACTGCACTAGATGATGGAAGACAGCAGTTAGCCAGACAGACATGGTCCCTGCCCTTGGGAAAACTAGAAATGCATAAATACAACTGCTTGAACCTCAGTAACACATGTGGTACCTCATGACTTCCCCATAAAGAACCGCTGGATTAGATGCAAGTGGCCCCAAAGTACTTGGCTTCAATGCCCACCTGGATAGACCTTTCTAATAAATGGTGTGTTCACAGCTTTGCTCTAATCAACATTTTTGTTACTGGTTTGACTGATGATACTGAGTGTGATCAAACATTAAAGTGATATGAATGTAATGGGAAATTATACTAAATAACTAAATGTAATGCAAAATATCTTGATGGGCTATACCAGTGCACTGGACTTAATAATATGAAATTTGATAAAGACAAATGTTAAGTCCACATTCAGGCTGCATTACTTGTGGAGGGGAAAAGATATACAAATTTAATTGGCCACAAGTTCAATATGAGTCAAAATATAACTATAATACAACTATCAAAAAAGCTAATACACCCAGGCCATATTAACAATTTAAGTTCTAAGATGAGGGAGGTAAAGGCTCTGTTCTATTTGAAATAGGTCAGGTCATACTTGTAGCCCCATATTCAGTTTGGAAAAACATATTTTAGAAAGCCACTGAGAAACTGGAGAAACTATGAGGTGAGAAATCTTGACACTGAGCCATATGAGTACAGTTTGGGGAGATCAGCATTTTCATCATAAAGAAGAAACAACTCGAGGGAACACAAAAGTTTTCACAAATTTGAAAGAGCAGCAAATAGAAGAGATCCGGGGGGGAGGGGGGGGGGAGAGGAGTCCCAGAGAGCAGAATCTAAACCCATGGGAAAAATTACAATAAAGCAGATTTTTAATATTTTTCTAAATATCACACCTTTTCGAAAATGGAATGGCCTGCCTCAGAAAGCAGTAAGAAATTAGTTTCCCAGAAGCTATCAAACAGAAACCAGAAGATCACTCTTTCAAGATATGAGGGATACATCAGATTGACATTTGATGCTAGCTGGACTAGGACCACTGTATAACTGAATTGCTATGATTCAATGAAATAACTACATGTCATCTTGTAGAAAAGTGCTATCATAGAGATACAATGTGTTAAGGAAATGTAGGAGAGAAAGTAAATAAAAGTAAACAAAAGGAAGCCAATAGTGAAGAGAGAGGGGTGGGGATATCAGACTTCAGCAGGCAGAGGAGATGTGTTTCAGATGACAGGCTAAGAAATTCATTCATTTATTCATTCAACAAATATTCACTGAGTACTTACTAAAGTTTACATATTGTCTAGTGACTGACAAAAAATTCAAGCTGGTGAAACTTAGATATATAGAGAGAGAAACATGAAAATAGACAATTACAGTGCTATATGACAATGGCTAAAATGCAGGTGAAAGGAAAATACACTGGAACACAGAAAAAAGAACCCCTTGTCAGACTGTGGAATACATAGATGATTTCCTGTCCTAAATTCTGTGATCCCTTAATAGAGTGCTGCTTAGGATCCAGACAAAACCAAGTATTCCCCAGAAGAACTCCAATTCACTACACGCCATAGGAAGGGCCCAATCTACCACCACCAGAAACATTGACTCTTGGCAGAAATACAGAGAAAACAAAGAGATGAAAAACTGAAAAACTCTTCAACAAGAGCCCCTTCTTCTAATATACTTCACTATATTTCCCCTTAAACAATGACATACATTCACATTTGGAAACAAGTAATATTAGTAAAATGTTTTATTTGAATTTTAACTTTCATTTTATTATATTCACTTGCTTTGCTAAGATTTGGGGTGGGAGGGGGTAATGTTTGTGTGGAAGTTCTTTAGGGAAAAGCTGAGAACATTAATTGCTTCTTTGACCTTTAGCTAAATATGCTTTCTTGGGCCTCCTTGCAAACTCCTTGTAAATGCAGCACTTTCTGACAAGTCACCTAAGGAATCAGGGATTAATAGATGTTAGAGTACACTAAATCCCAGGAGCATCTCCTAAAGTTCCAATCTTTGATATAAAAACTTTGCCAGTGAATATTTACTGCTACAAACTGACATCTCTGACTTTGCACTTTCTTTTAAAGGTTAGTTGACCAGATTAGTGCTGTTGTTCTAAAAACTACAATGTAATCACAAATGATTCCTGTTTTTTAACTGTTTTTCTACATAAACAGAGCTAGTCCTTTCTTTTTAGGAATGACCACATCTTTACCATTATAAGGAAATGAAATTTAAAATATATGTTAATATATTATTATAATCATATGTTAATATATTATACTAGGAAACCAAAATATACTGAATTTGGCTGCTTAAAATAATTTGTCTAGATGTAGTATGTGAGATTTTAAAAGCGAATATATACACAATTATTTCCATCTTAAAACTTTGCTGTTTTTCAGCAATAATGTCTATTTAAATATTTTGAGGTAACAATTTTAATAGTACTTATTTAAATGAAAAGACATGTTTATTAAGTTTTAGTAATATCACCACCCATTTCAAGGTTGATGACAAGAACCTCTGAACTGAAATCTAAAACAAAGAGCTGCACTATTTTAAGGGCACCCCTAAAGTAGCCTTGTTGTAATAAAAGGGAAAAATGTATCAAAGCTCCAAACATAATATACAAAAGGACATGTCTCTCAAAGTCTATGCTTAGTTATTCGTTGAATATGGGAATGAATCTTGAGAAGATTAATAAATGAGTAGATATTCTTTGGTTTTCAGTTATGATTTGAAGAGGAATTTCCCCCAAAACTTAATAGCATTATAACACAATGAAATTCTAATTTACATTTCTGAAGAATAATTTTTCCACGCATATTCTCTCCTTATTATTTAGCACTCAGACCCCAGGAAAAAAACTAGAACCAGGTTATGCAAAATGATGAATCTTGGCTTCCTTATATGAAAAGCAGAAAACTCCTGATATTTGTACCTTTCGATTAAACCTATCTACTATAATCTTAGAGTATTATTTTATTAATGAATTTAATATTGAAACAAATATTAAAACAGATTGTAAATAAAACAATCTACAGTATTACAATTATGTTGCTATCTTGAGCTTATCTATTTTAATGGTTTTTGATATAAAAAAGTCTTAACACCATTTTCCTGCTACTAAATCTTTGCTGATAGTGAATAAAATCTACCAGGTGTTCTTGTTCTCCTGAGAATTAATTAGGAAGTGAAAATTAGCAAGATTCTGCCATAGTATGATGATGATTTTCTTAAGAGGAAAATTCAAGAGATTTGACTTCCAAGGCTGGATTTGCAGCAAGCCTTCGAAAATAAAGGCTCTGTCTGTATTCATCTCTTTTATACTTATAAGGTCAATAACAACAATAATAAATGGAAGGGTCAGATCACAGAAATACACCAGAAAAAAAAAGTCTTTAATAGCTATGACAAGTGAATTTAAGCTTCCATTAGAGGACTGTCATGAAAACCTGGGTAAAAACCCCTCAACTAAATGAAAGACTGTCATTTAGTTGAATCTTCTTTTCAAAAATGGATGTCATTGCTTAAGAAATATCTAGAGATTAAAAAGAAAAAAGATGTTAAAGATATTTTCAGATTAGTAAATACTCGCAGGCTAACCTGATTTTTGAATGTCTTAGCAATGTCAAAGTCTTGAGTCCTTATGTTGAGACTAATTCCTGAGATCTCATATACATTTTTGTCTAGAGGTCTGCTTAATTTCAACGATATACAGAGGCTGTAACTTTCATCAAGTGGACCAAATGATACTACATTTGCAGAAGAAAGAAAATTCATCTTTTACTGAGACTGCTCAGGATGCAATTGGGGAAAAAAATTAGTTGCACTCCAATTTGCTGCTGGGATCATAGTGGAAACAGACAATTAAATGAATGCCAGTGAGATGTGATAAGTGCAATAAAAGAAATATTTCTAAAGTGCTATGGGAAGGATCACTAGTTGGTCAGATTATGAAAAGCACTTTTTTTTCTTTTAATTTTTAATTAAGTTTATTGAGGGTAACATTGGTTAATTATATAATTTTCAGGTGTACATTATTGACATCTGTATATTCTATTGTGCGTTTATCACCCAAAGTCCAGTTTTCTTCATCTACCATATATTTGATCTCCTTTACCTACTCCACCCTCTCCCTAAACCCTGTATTTGACCCTCTTTACCCTGTCTACCTCCTGCCTCCTCTCCCACCCCACTAGTAACCACTAGTGTATAGTCCTCTGGTAACCACTAGCCTATAGTCCATGTCCATGAGTCTCTGTTTGTCCTGCTTTTAGGTTTATATCCCACATATAAGTGATATCATGTGATTTTCAACTTTTTCTGTCTGGCTATTTTGCTTAGCATGATTATCTCGAGGTCCATCCATCAACCAAAGTGTCCTATGATAGATGATTGGCTAAAGAAGCTGTGGTACATATATACAATGGAATATTACTCAGTCATAAGAAGATATGAAATACTGCCATATGCGACAACATGGAAAAGCATTCTTAAGGAGACATTTCAGCTGAGTTGGGGGAGAAGAAGGCTGCCAGGTAGAGAAAGAAAGAAGATCAAGGAAGATGAAACTTCTGCCAAGGCATGAAGCCTGGCTCGGAGAGAGCCGTCAGAAGGTCGGGGGAGCTGGTGTGCCAGGTGCATGTTGGGGTCTTCTAGAAAATAAGCCTGAAGAAGTAGGTTGAGATCAGATCTGAGGGCAATGATGACCTTTGTTCTATAAAGTGAGGAGGAGCCAATAAAAACAGTTAGGACAGGAACTTACATGATGAAATTTGATATTTAAAAACCTACCTCAGGCAGTAGCAGCTGAAGGCTAATTTAGAAGTTAATTAGAAGACTGTTGCACTAATCTAAACAAAGAGATTGAAGAGTCCAAATGTAGACAGCAGCATTGGGTCTAGGAATCAAGGTATGAATTTGTGAGCTTCTGAAGTAGTGGTAGACCTTTCCCAAGGGCAACAATTGACATTCATACTTGACATTTAAACTTGACATTTGAAGAATCTGAGGCAGACGGTTATATTTAAGAGTTATTTTTATTCAATATGTGGAAAATGTATTAATCTTATTTAACAGATACTTATTCAGGTTACTTTTAAAACATGTAAAATGTGTTGAATGAGTCTCACTTTCATAATTATATGTGTTATAGTACTCCAACTGGTATATTAAACATTGTCTCAGACTATAATTTGATGTTTCTTAAATAGCAACAGAATTACTCATCTAAACTTTCTTCTTCATATGTTAAGGCAATATTATTTCTAAAAGCCCTATTACCCATTAATTCAACTCCGTGAAGATTTATGAAGATCCTTGTGAAAGACTTTCATGTGCTATCACTAAGTAAAACATTATATTTGGTCCTGAAGAGTCAACTGACTTGTGACCAGAAATACAAAATCATCGCTAGAGAACAAATTTTAAGTCCAGCCAATAGGCCTCAGTTATAGATAATTCATTCATTCACTCATTTGTTGCATACCTAGGCACCATAAATACAAAGATCAGCATGTAAGTGCTATAATGAAGACTTGAGACTTAACTAATTAACTCAAAAACAGAGACAGTTCCATATCTCAGAGATCTCAGGAAAGAATGACCAGAGCCTTGATGATTATGAGTTTGTGAGTTAAACAAGACAGTGACAAAGGAGACTACACACATGGCAGCCAACTGGCAAAAAGACTCTTGACTAATATTCCAATTTGGGAAACTCTGAGAACTAGAATATAAGATAAGTTGAGGTAGCAGTATGAGATTAAAAACACTTTACGTCATGCTAACTCTTGATTTTATGCTATAATAATGAGGCGCTGAAGAATGTTAAGCAGAAGGTAAATGCAGCAAGATTTAAATTTTTCAAAAGATTATGCAGGCTATGGAAAAAGAACCAGAGAGAATGAAGAAAAGAAGCTAACCCAAGGTGGGGGCAGCCAGTTAGAAGGCAGTTACAACAATCAAAAGAAGAAATAATAAGAAACTGAATCAAGGCTGATGCTGCAAAACAGGTGGTAAGTGGGAGGAAAAAATATAACGAGACCAAATAGATGAGATTTAATGATGAAGGGTATAAGAAAAGGGGAAAGACTAGGATGATTTCAAGTTTATGGGTGGCCAGGGATATGATGTCATAAACTGAAATTGAAAATATAGAGGGGCAAATCAGCAAAGGAAAATTATTTAATGCATATTAAAAAATGTGACATGACATGCCAACCACTGAGGGGTGTGCCACTCAGATTAAGAGAACCTGCTTTGGGAAGCATAGCTGCCCAACAGTGTCAGCTGCTGTCCGTTTGGCTCTTCAGAGGTCATGTTTCCACTTGGGGCTGCCTACTAAAGCCAGCCCATTCCCATTCCATAGAGGACACTCCTCTAATGGGCAACTTCTGCTCAGGGACTCCCCATCCGCCTGCCAGAGGCTTTGCGAGAACCATGTTGCAGTCTAAGGCTCTTTCTACCCAATCTGTCTTTTTCTCTCCCCTCTCACAGGTGTCAGACATGCATCGTGGTCAGAAGATCTCCCTGCCTACTTCTGTTCCTTCTTTATCCTCGACAAACATTTCCCTCAATAAATCTCTTGCATGTTTAATCCCATTTTGACATGTTTTTTGAAGGAGTCAAACTGACACAAGGCAGTATGTAGGACATCAAGTAAGCAGTTGGGGTACAAATTTAGGAATAATTGTGCGCAGGAGTCACTGAGCCTTTGGGTGAACCTGCTCTCAGGGTACAGACCCTGAGGAGCACCCTGCTCCTGTATAATACATTGCTACAAGTGCTAACAGCTGGAGAGTGATTTTGGTAAGAGGTAAACAACATAAGATATTTGGAATAGTTCATGTGGATGAGGTTTTAGACAGTTTAGATTATAATGTAGCACGAGAAACCGGAGATAAGAGGAATTTTTAGAGTACATTATAGTCCTAACTTTAATCTGTGTACAACTAAGTGACATCCTATAATTCTGGCAGCTTCAGACCAGTGTTGAAATAGAAGAACTGGACTATGGGTTTGCTCTATCCTTTCCAAGGTCAAGATACTAAGTATAAAAGAGGAGAGGACAAGTTGACATTCTGCAGTATTTGAGAACTGAGTGTTCCTCTGATTAGTGGAAGCCTTTCCAACAAAATGCTATTTTACTCTGCCCCAATAACATACACTAAATCCCTTTAACACTGTACCTGTGAACATGTTTTTAAAGCTTTAATTGGCTATATAGATGATTACGGTTGTGATTATTTGTGTTGTAAAATATTTTAATACTTGTTGTCTCAACCTTACCTTGAACTTCTTCCATTTCCTTTGTAATTTACACACAGTTGAAACCAAGTGTTGTTACTAATGATAATAATGATGTAATTTTATTCATACACCATACAAAAATTACTTCTCCACTCAAATGATCTAAATAGCTGGATTCTCTAAGTGATTATGACTTTAAATGTTTAGGTTTGCAAAAATCACTATAGTAAACCATTAGTGTTTAAGCCACATAGGCTGCCAACACTGAGAATACACCCGGTTCTCGTGGCCTAAAGATATGCTCACCTAGGTAAAGGGCATCTGATATGCCTCAAAAAGAAAAAAAATAGAACTATAGTTCTTAGAAAACATCCATAGTGTGTAGATAATGCATAGAGAGAAAGAAAGAAGCCAAGATAATTAAATTTATACTGCAAAACCATGGTAATAATTCTTCTAGTCTATGTCTAGAGTGTATGTCTACACTTATCTCGGAACAATGGTGATAGTTATATTACATAATCCATGCAGTCATACTAATCAAGATGATGTAAAAATTGTGGGTCAATTTCAAATAACTACACTGACAGTAGAATTCAAACTTAAATTTTCCTTACACCAGGAGTTCAAATTACATTATATATATTTGCCTCTAATTAATATATCAGAGGGACCATAAAGAGGCTAGAAATGTTTTTATAGTCTAAAATCACCTTTCATCCAAGCATTAGTAAAAACGTGTAGTTTTACATAAAACCTTTTACCTCTCTTACAGTCTTCTTATCTGAAATGAAATAACTCAGAAATCACAATCATATATTTAGTGTATTGCACTTGGGAAAAACTGCAAAGGTATGCTTTTATATTCTGTTAACTGTCATCTTAGAATTGGTCAAATTACATAAGGAAACATAAAATAATTTACCTTTTTGAGCTTCTGGATCCATTAAACGATGAACTAATGAATGACTATACATTGAAGTTTTCTTGATCATTTCTTGAAAACTAGGCAAATAATACATTAAAATAGCAAATGGCAGCAATTAATTCAAAATGTGCTGAGTGTTCTTCTATTTACCTAATAAAGTTTAACTTCAACTATAGTAAGGAAATTATATTAAAATCATATATTAATAAATCATGCCTTAATAAATACCATGGAAACACAATCTAGTACAAATCAAAATTCAAACAAAGGCTTCAGAGTCAGAAATTTTAGAATATACTGGAGAAAGAAAACACATTCACACCAAGGGCTACCTCAGTTATCACAAAGAAAGACATCATCTTTATAACGAGTAGTCAGATAGTAATCTTAAAACTTAACAGATAATTAAAATATTGGGAGAAATGGGCTCCATTCAGTGTAGTAAAAACCATAGTATTAATCTAAAATAAAGCTTTTTACACAGCAATAAATTCAAAGTTCACATTGTTGCCATCAATATTTCATTAGCACATACCCAATGTGAAACAGCCCAACTGTCAAATGGTCTTTTAAGTAGCTTCTACTTTAAAGAATCCATACTATCTCAGCAAAATACTTAAAACTGAAGAAATTATTTTATGCCTCTCAGAGCATATCCTGTGAATAAGCTTAAAAGAGCCATTATTCCAACTTTGGAAAGCAATGATTTAATATCTTACATTTCAATTTTGGGTCACATAATAATCACTGTACTACCATGAATTTATATATCACTCCTTTCTTCTAAGGATCGTAAAACATTTTTCACAGCCAATTTTTCTTTACAGTAAGTTAGAAGACAAATTATTTTTCCTACAGTTTACAAATGAGGAACTATTTTTATACCTAAACTAAATTACATCCCGGGGGTCACATGGCTCAACAGTAGCAAAATTGGTCCCATTTTGTACTCAATTTAGTTTCTCTTCCATTAAAGAAAGTGGCCTTTATTACACATGTCTGCCTGAAGGTAAACATTTATTAAATATTAAGTCTGGACATACCTAAATGAGTTAGCTGTTTCTGGAAGGTTAAAAGGTATCATCCACAACTTTTGTTTTGCTGATGAGATTCTGATAGTGCCTGAAAGGCTAGCACCACGCAGCTTGCTACTGTACACAATGGCAGTGAGTCCTCAACGACGAGATTAGGATCCTGACAGCTGCAGCTTTAGAGCCTCCAGTTATACAATGAAGTGGGAATGCCCATAACTACGGGCAGAACAGTGGGAATAATCCATGGGAGTGTCCCGAACAGTGGGAATAATCCATGGGAGTGAGAGTTAATTGGTGAGTATAAACCACTCTTGAAAGTGAGTGAAGACTAAGTGAAGCAATCCATTTTTTAATTTTGATGCCAAGAGTTATTTAAAACTCTTTATGACGTCCTCACAAAGCCCACGTATTTCACATGTCATATGTCTGGGTGCAAGCATCGTTTTCAGAATCAGACAACCACAGCAGAATGTTTTGAGAATATGTGCAGCTGTACTCTGGACACAAGAATCAAATTACCAAGATTCCTTCCTACACAGACTGAATAGGAAGGCTGAGGGTTATCGTCCACCTGTGCATCTGCCAATGTGCTTGCAGAGCTGCATCTCAGAGTACATATAAAAATCCCTGTTCACTGAAAATATCCTTTTCTAATTAAATTTACTGGGATGTCATTGGTTAATAATTCATTTTCAAGTGTACATTATAATTCAGCATCTGTCTTCTCTATTGCATGCTCACAACCACAAGTCGTTTCCTTCCACTACCATATACTTGACCCCCTTTATCCACTTCATCTTCCCCCAAACCCCTTCTTTGGTAACAATTCTGCTGCTTGTATCTATGAGTTTCTGTTGTTAGTTACTTTTTGTTTTACATTCCACATGAGTAAAAGCATAGTTTTTGTCCTCTTCCGTCTGACTTCACTTAGCATAGTACTCTTAAGAGCCATGTTGTCGCAAATGGCAGTATTTCAGCTTTTTCACGGCATAGTATTCCATTGCATGTTTATATGTCTATCAATGGACACTTAGGTTGTTTCCATGTCTTGACTATTATAAGCAATGCTGCGATGAACAAAGGGGGTACATATATCTTTGTGAATAAGTGTTTTCATATTTTGGGGGTAAACACCCAGAAGAGGAATTGCTGGATCATATGGTAGTTTATTCAATAAAAATATCCTTAATACCAAGTTATCGTAGGTAACAAAATCAAGCACTACCGTAAAGTTAAATAAACTTGAGAGAGTGAGTAGAGCTACTAAGAAATACTTTATATACTATGATGTATACAAAGCTGAATTAATGTCACCTTAATGTATTGGACAGGACTAGTAATCTGGGAGCCTGACTTTAGTTATTCCCATTAATAATCAGCATGTGATTTGAGGCCTTTACTTAAGTGTATTTCTTGGTTTCTTCATCTATAAAATGAATATAAAAGGCACACAACATGTATTTGTGGGATGAATATAGTAGAAGAAAATATTCTGGAAACTGCAAAATTCTATACAATGAAATTATTCATAGGCAGTTAATTCTGGGCAGAGAACATGCTTTCTTTTTGGCTCTTTTTAACACAAGAATAAAGAATCATTTGGTGAATAAAAATCACCTGTCTTTTTCAAGGAGCTATTTAAAAGATCATGAAACGTCAGTGCTAGATTTTTGAGAGGCAGAATCCCTAAATCAATCATCTAAACTGTCACGATGACAATGATTATTTCAATTATATTGTACTGTTTTAAAAGTGCATAAAGACTTCTGTCTCCAACTTTAAGTAACTTATAGCTCTGCTTATACTGACTACAGCAAATTTTACACACACACGCACGCACGCATCAGAGAGCTGCCAAAGCAGCCAAGAATTCCAAGCTTTTGCTGATTATTGGTGTAAAGAGGCTGGGTGGGGAGCCAAAGAGAGGACAACATGGAAGGATGCTGGCAAAGCTTGAGGGGATCTCAGAGAACTGGGGAAACAAAAGCAGTGTTTGGAGCTGGCAAGGCAACTAGGAATTGGGGGCCCAAGATCCCAGAAAGGGACAGAGAAATAAGCCTAACACTCAGCACTAACTTGTCACTCAAGGTATTTATTCAGTAAGATATATGGAACAAGAAGCTAATCTTCCAAGCATTTAGTGGCTAAAAGCAGAGCAAAGCTCAAGAGAAGAAACACCCTGTCAGGTGGCACTCCTAGAAAACTACTTTTTAGGAATGGGGAGGGGACTAAAAGATGGTTTTACAAAGACTGTAAACCAGCCTTAAATCCACTTAGTTCTGATCAGAGTGAGGTGATCTTCCCCTCTTCTGCCTGCCAGGATATCTTCTGGAATCCTCTCTAGAGGAAGATCCAGAACATCTATAATTTTTAATACATAATGTCCAGCATCCACTCAAAATTTACTAACCATATCAAGAAGAAGACAATAGAAATCCACATGTAACCCAGACATTGAAGTTGACACAGACTTCAAAGTAATGGTGATTAAAATATTAAAAAATTGATGACACGAATTATACCAGAGAACTGGAATCTATAAAACTGAGTCAGACAGAACCAAACCGCAAATACAATGAAATAAAGAACTCAGCAAATGAGTTTAACAGCAAATGTAGAGAAAAAGAAAATATTAATGAGCAGAAAAATACTTTTATCAAAAATGTATATGATGGTCATCATCTTAAATAAGTTATAGGTATACCAAAATGCTTTGTATAATGCTTTGCTGTTGTTTGTTTTATATGTAAAATAGCACCTTGAATTTTAAGCTGGAAGATCTGAGTTCAGGCCATAATGTTTTCCTACTAGATGTATAAATTTGGTAAAATTGGTTAACATCTCTACACTTGTTTCTTCCCTTGTAAAAAGATATACCTTGGTCACAGGGTTAAAGGAAAAAAGGATATAATATCAAACTTCTATAAATACTATACATATGACATAAGCTACTAATAGTCTTGAATATTCCTTTTTCTCCTCTTCCTGGGTACACGGCCAGGAAGAAATGACATTGAATATTTCTAGTATATTCTGAAGAACATGCTCAGTTCAGGTCAATGGGATGGGAGCAAAAGTGATTTTTCTAGTCACTTTTAATATAAGGCATTCTATTTGCCCTGGACTGTGGTTATTTCCTCTTCCAACAGATAGAAATGCAGACGTAGCAGTGACCCAGTATAGACCATTTAAATGAGACAGCAGCCTAGGTAACAGCTGAAGCTGAGACCCTGAATTTTCATGTTGCACAACTGCATTACCAGCCTAGACTGGCCAGTAAGAGATAAATAATGTTCCAGCTTACTCAGGCCACTATATATGAACATCTTTGTTACAGCAGCTTAGCTTTTGCCGCATTTATTACAGTGCAAAACAAATGTAAATTATTGACCAAAGGCAACAAAATTTCTTTAGCAAAACTATTATCCTACCTACAAACACAAATGCAAAAAACTCCCAATTATAAGTAGCTTTGAGAAATGAGAATAACATGAAAAAGTTAATGTCCCCCTCCATCTCCAAAACTGTTCTGCTTCAAATTCCTCTAGAGGAAAGAAGCATTAAATTTAAGTTTATGTGGAAGTTACTATTGACTTTTGAAGAAGGCTGCTAGAGAAGATAGAAGTAGAAAACATATTCTGAATTAGGAAGGAATAAATAATGGGCAAACAAAAACAGCAGCTATAGATAGTCCAAGTATTTGGGAAGTTGGGCTGAAAAGTAAATGTAAATGAGAGCCTATAAAAAGTATCCAGGAGTCACTCAAAGTTGGTTAAAGGTATTTATTTGTTTTTGGTTTTCATTGGTGAAGATTTTCAACTATTTGAAGATTGAGGAAAGGAAATCAGTAGAGATGGAAATACCAAAATGCCAGAAAGACACAGACTTGAGAAGAGAGGACCTGAAGGCCAAACGGCAATTGGTAATACTATCCTTGAGAGGTCTCAGCAGGAGGCATCATAAACGAACCTTACCTGGGCCGCTAGGAAGAAAAGGCTCTGTTAACAATAATCAACCTCTGGAAGCCACTCCTACAGTTAACCCGCCTATACTGGTTCAACCACAGGTCTGAGCCTCCACACCCACTTACAGGTTGGAACAACTGAAGTATTTTAAAAGCGGAACACTACAGTACAGAGGTTCCCATACAGTTAATGCTCACAGGAGGAATCATGCGCCCCATTTAAGTTTCCTAATTATTTTGTTATAACCACAGCAGACATACTCTTAAAGTATGCTGCAGCAGTGAGGTTCCCTCCTGCTCTCCTTTTAAGTGGACCCTGAGGGAAAATAGGAAGCAGTGGGGGACAAGACTTCATGCAGTTGGGTGGAACTGCCACTGTTGTAAAATGAGAAATAAAGATACCTTTCCTCTCATCTAGGCTGGAAAGTCAGAGGGAAGCATATCTACAGTGAGTAGTGATCAATATAAATCTCTTCTCCTTTTTTAAATGTCATCAGAAAGCATCACACATTGTACAATAATAACACGGACAAAAGAAATACAAGGAAACATTCATAAAGTAGCAAACATCAGAAAAAGGTAACATACTCAAAAATAAATACATGTCAAGTTCAGCATCCATATTTTTAAAAACCACACACTGAACACAAACACTGTGCAGACATATTTCATTTTTTATTTCCTCACAATGAATTACAAAAATATTAACTTGTACCCAATTATAGAGAATACACATTTAAATTAGTTTTTTCTTTCTTCCTCTTATAGTTCGTTTCCCTTTTTTCTTCCCAAACACAGATCTGGCAGTCACCAGGACTGGTTTTGTTTTCTCTCTGTCATCGTCACTGGAGCTGCTCAGAGTCAAACCTTCATCCTTTACAGGATCTGGTTTCACTGTGTTTTGCAAATCTGAAGAGCTGAATTTTGCCTCTCCAGCTGCTTTTCTCTGCTGCATGTTCATTAAAGGTAAACAATCAGTATCCTCACTTGAAGATGCATCAGATGACTGGGAGGCCTCCCCCAAAAACCCACCACATTTACTCTCTCGTTTTGAATCCGAAAGCCTCGTTCTTTTCAGGCTTGATGACTCTTTCCATTTATTTGCTATGCTTCTCTTCTGGGTCTTACCTTTTGCCTTATCAGGAAACTCAAATTCTTTCTCCATGGCAACAGAAACTGCTTCTACTTCACTGGTTGTTTCTTCTCTTTCTTTTCTCAGCATACATGTCACAGCTCTGTTAAGTCTCTGGCTCTTAATACCCTTAGCATCTTGTTTCTCCTGTTGAGCTAATCTAAAGAAAGAATCAATTCGGAGTTGTGTCTAAAAAATAAAATAAAAATAAATCAGACAAGTAAAGTTTCTAAAGCAAATCAAAGAGCTCCACCTTGATCTCTGGCATTGAATGACTCTTTCAGCAAATACTCATTACCTCTCAAAAGCCAATTCTCTCTCATCTAAATTACTTACAGTAAATTTTACCTTCTAGATTATACTTAATGCAGTACTTGCACTACCTCAGTCATTAATGCAGTACTTCTACCACCTCAGTCAACAAAGTCCTCTGTCTGTGCCTCAAATAAGAAAGCCCTCCCTAGGCACTCAAAGAAAATTAAATATTTTTTCAGTAGCCAAATACATCATCTTCTTTTGAAGCAACACAATTTCATGGGGTTTGTTTCTAAATTCTACTACCTCCTTCTTTTAAAAATATAATCATGACATAAAACCTTTAGGAGGCAAATTCATAGTATTATTATATGTTAAGAGTCATAAAAATATTCATGCAGAATTCTGTGACTGGTTGACCAGGACATTCTTTAAAAATAGTTACATTTGGGAAAGTTATATGCCTAATGCTCATTCATCACAATATTATTTATGGAAACCTGAAAATTAAAGGTCCACTAAGTGAACTGAACCAATTAAGTCAAATCTCTTTGATGAAATGTAATCTGGTCATTTGAAATTATGGAATACACAAAAAAAATCTTACATTAATAGTTAGAGAGTAGATATATTAAACTGCATTTGTCTATGATAACAAATATAAGTGGGAAGGAGGGGAAAATTTTTAAAAAAATAAACCTAAATGTTAAAATCTATATTAGATGAAGTAGCTACTAAGTAATTCTAATTCGTTTTATTTACTATCTAATTTTGAGGATATAAACTTACATTAACTTCCACAATGAAAAGAAAAACTATTACAATAAAATTTATCTGAAATTAAGGAGTAATCAGTCATTAAGCCAATTACCCTCCTTGTCTGCTGGCATACAGTGTTTCCAGTACGGAAAGTCATCAAATAATCATCAAATAACGGGAAACTCTTTCTGGAAATGTCTCAGTTTTATGTTTTTTTCAAAATTAACTCAGCCTAATGGAAAAGTGTTTAATTTAAATATATACCTTACAGGATTTGTTCTCATTTCTGCTAACTGGTTTACTTGTGTGTATGTTATATGGGTTGCCTCTGGGGTGGGAAAAAGTTTCTGTGTAGACAGGAACGTACATATAAAGTAAGATGCAATTACCTACATAGGAGAACTGAGGACCAGACAAAGGCCTTTTTCTCCTCAAAAATCTCTCCTGCCAATCTACCATAATGACTGAACTTCTATCTTTGATGATTTGTCCACACAATTAAGTAGTGTTAAGACATTAATGATCAGAATTGCTTTGGAATGGACATTTCCTACACTTGCTAAAAATAAAAACAGCTCTGAAAGAACAAAATATTTAACTATAAACACCTCAGCATGCAATCCATTATTAGACTGGTTTTTTCAAAGTCAGAATGAATCGAAAGGACACCAAAGTTCAGCCCTAAGGGTGACATTAGAAAATGAAAAACAAGTCCAATTTTTCTTTTTTTGTTTTCCTCTGTTCTGTTATCTGAAGTATAATCATTTAAAAATGTATGTTACATGCCCTAAAATAAAAGAGTAACTAGTCTTTAACAACTGGCTCTCATAGCCTTCCTAAGTTTACTTTTTGTCCTGAACTTAGGAAAAGAGCCACCATGATTACCTGCTGAGTGTTCAGTTGCTTTAACACGGGAAACAGAGACTCATCAGTCTTCGTCCTGTTCCAGCCAAAATACCGCTGACAAAATATGCAGGCAGTTAAGACGTATAAATGTTTCAAAAGATATTTAAACAAGTGATAAATAAAAAGGTCCAAATAACCCATCCTTGATTCCATTCTTTATATCTCCAAAGATTTTCATATTTATAAAGATGCTATGTGGTAAATGAAAGAGTAACAAAACAAATAACTTCAACAAAGTCACCTGGCATTATGTTCTTCTTACTATCCTCTAAGATAAAATATAACCAACTCTCATTTTAGGACATCTAAGACTTATGACTATGAAAAAAGGTTAACCTACAATAAAAACAAGTTGTAGATATCATATATACTTCTTTGAAAGAAAAAAACTGTAGTTAGATTAACCGTATTGCAAACTTTTAAACATCTAATCAATGATTATTTAAATATGCAAAAATGAAAATCAATAATAAAAAGAATTATTTTTCCATTCTTTCAAAAAAAATAATATTTAAGTATATGGTTAAATCTCTGAATGCTTACCACTACCTATTTCAAATAAAGATCCTCCTTAAAACTAAGGATATTACTCACAATAGCTAGAATGTGGAAGCGACCCAAGTTCCTTCCATCAACAGATAAATGGATAAACAACAGATATACATATAATAGAATATTATTTAGTCTTCAAAAGAAAGGAAATTCTGATACATGCTACAACATGGATAAAGCTTGAGGACGTTACGCTCAGTGAAATAAGCCAGACACAAAAAGACCAATGCTATATGACTCCACTTATATGAGATACTTAGAAGAGTCAAAATCATAGAGACAAAATGTAGGATGCCAGAGGATGGGAGAAGAGAAAATAAGGAGTTATGGTTTAATGGGTATAGAGTTTCAGTTCTACAAGATGAAAAGAGTGATAGGGATGAACAGTGGTGATAGCTGCGCAACAATGTGAATGAATGTCTTAATATCACTGAATTGTATACCAAAATGGTTAAGAAGATAAATTTTATGTGCCTTTTACCACCAAAAGAAAAAACCTAAGGAGGAAGAAGAACTAAAGGGAGCATCTTAGATAAATAGAATATTAAAAAAAAACTGATCCAAGTTCATGTTACATAAGTTTTAAACCAAAATACATATCTGGCTCAATGTTCCTTTATGTTTTCAGTAAAAGGATATTCTCTAATTTTGTCAAGATCAGGTTTCCCCCACAGAAATGATCCCTTGGAGTCATCCACAACAGGTTTCAGGTAGGCGTCTGCAATAGCTGGGTTAGGAAAGCCAGGTGAGAGGTGCAACTTTCTTAATTTTTTTTTCACTTTGGTGTCATAAGGATTAGGTCTTATCTTCTTATTTTTTTGAGCTTCATGCCACCACTCTCTATAAAGCAACGGAAATAAGTCTTTATAAAGCAATAAGATATCATAGAAGATGCACTGCAGATGAAGAGCTAAACTTAAAATTAGGTGACATAAACTCAAGCCTTAACTCCAAAACAAATCTTATAACTTACAAAACACCACAATGTTATTATTTTTAGTGATATTAACCACAATAGATAATAACAGCAAACACCGATTAAAGCTTGCTCTGTGCTTTGCACAGTGTTAACTGTTCTACACGCCCAATTATCTCATGAGCACAGATCTATCATTCTCTTCACTTCACAGACGAGGAAACTGAACTCAAACAGAAGTCAAGATTTCATAGCTGGAATTGGTACAGTCAGACCCTGACAATCTCCCTCCAGAGCCCATACGCACAAAAAAGTCACAACTTCTGTGGGTCTCTTTCTCAGAGGTAAAATGGAAGTAATACACCTATATGATTTACCTTGAATCAGCTACAATAATAGACCCAAGAATATTTAATAAGATGTAAAAATGCCAAGAACATGTTGAATTTTTAAAATGCTGGACATACTTCTACATAGACTATGCTCCCAATTTTGAAAAAAAATGTATAAAGTGGAGAAAGAAAGGAAAAAGTAAACATATTTAAGCAACTACTATTTCTCTGTGTGCTAGGCAATGCTCTAAATAAGAATATAGCCATCCATTTTCTTCTTTATATTTTATTCATTTTTCAACTTTCCATTACGAACAGCAATTATAATGACAGGTTAAAGATAGTCACACATTCTTTGACTCTCCTCCCTTCAAGAAGTGGGGTCAATATCCCCTCCCCCTGAGCCAGGTGGGCTCTGTGACTGAAGAAGTGACACTGTTATGGGCCCTCAGAGCCTACAGTTTCCACATCCTGCCTCTTGGAAAATTTGCCTTGGAAGCAGCCAACATGCTCTGAGGAAGGTCTAGCTTGTAAAGAGGTCTAGATAGAGAGGGTCCAAGGCCACCAGCTCAGTTATGCCCGAGTTCCTCTGTGATAGCACCACTTGCCAGCCATGTGCGTGAGTCATCTCAAGTGGATCCTCTAATCCAACTAAGCTGCCCCAACACACATGCAACAGAGATGACACATCCATTACCAAACTGTAGATTCATGATCAAAATCAATGACTGTTGCTGTCTGAAGTCATTGAGGTTTAAGGTGGCTTATAATGCAGCAACAGAGAATCAGAAGAATTTATACAATTAAAACAAATGAATGGCGTAAACGTTAAAAATATAACCCTCACAGATATGTGCATTCAATGGAACCTAAAAAAACCCTACATCTCATGGTACACTGTTTCACATACTTATTATTATTAGCAACTGACTCAGATTTGAGTCCTCAGCCATTGTTTCACTTCAATGCAGGAGTGCCATCTAGTGTTAAAAAGAACTAACTACAGACTTCATTGTAGAATCAAAATGCAAAAAGGAAAAAAAGATCTTTCTTCATCAGTTTTACAGTATTGTTCCCAAGCATGCACTGAGAAGAACATACCTACATTTCTCCCCTACTTCTTTTTGAATTTTTGTTTTTGGAATAGTCATCATAATTGCCAGTTAGAAGGATCAGCACAACACACTATGAGCTCAACAAAACAAAACGATCATGCTTCCTTAAAGGAAGAGGAACAGGCACTTAACATAAAGATGAAAGATGGCATCTGCCAATCAGCTGAACTCTGGGGGACACGATAGAGAGTGGTAGTGCTTGTGATAAAACTGAAGGATTTGTGCCCTGGCCTAGTCAGTAGGGTGGAATTGCAGTTCTCAGCCCCAGCTGTTAGGGGCTTAGTTAGGATTTGGAAACAGTATTTTCAGATCTCATTTTCCCCTAAGAGAATCCAAAATTATCTGTGAAATTTCCCCAAACTTAAATGTTGGCAGCCAATTCAAAAGGAAAAAAGAGCACACTGTAAGCCAAACCAAACACAACTGGGCTAAATTCAGCCTGCTGGCATAGAGAAGCTCTACTTTAAAAGGGAGAGTAGCTAGTCTGATCAGGAGAAGGGAGAAGCAGAGAAGAAAGCAAGGCAACATTATCAATTTTACTGCTTTTCCACTGGTTCTCTCGCTCTTTACCTCTGTATTTGTTCTAATGCTCCTGATCTATGCACTGCTGAAGCTGCCCCCATCTGTCATCGACAAGCTAGAAGACCAAAGGCAAAAATTGCTAAAGCTGACTCTAAAAATGTAAACCATTCAACTGGCAACAATCGAAAACTGCTGAAAGTAAAGAAAAATGGCATAAAAATGGCTAGGCACTAAATGAGAAATGCAAATGTTAATAAAAATGAAAAAAAATCACTCAAATAATCAGGACACCAAACTGAAATGTTACATATCATTTTCACTTATCCTAAAATAATAAGCAGATAGGAACCTAAAGATAAGGGCATCCAAATCAATGTTTGTTTACACTTAAAAAAAAAAAAAAACAGAAACAGCAATAGGCATTTAATTAAATTAATCATGACAATGTCAAACGATTACTATGGAGTTATCAAAACAATGACATAAATCTATACATTGATGATATGCGCCTTGTTCTATCACCAAATGAGTTCAAGTAACATATAAAGTATATATAATAGCATCATCTCATTCTTGTAGAAAAAAATAACACACTTACATGAGTATACATGTGTGTGTGTTAGGGGCACTAACCCCTGCACATTCGAAAATCCACATATAACTTTTGACTCCCCAAAAACTTAACTACAGTCGTCCTTCGGTATACGAGGGGGACTAGTTCCAGGATCCAGTGCAGATACCAAAATCCGTGGATGCTCAAGTCCCTTACATAAAATGGCACAGAACAATGCATAGAGCTGGCCCTCTGTATCCGCCAATTCCCAAACACAGATCAAAAATACTGTTTTTGATCTATGGTTGGCTGAATCCACAGATACGAAACCTGTGATAGAGGTTTAACTGCATATTTATTAAAAAAAAATCCACATATACGTAGATCCATGCAGTTCAAACGCATGTGGTTTTAGGGTCAAATGCATATATATATAAAATGTATGAGTACACTGTGCAAAGTCTAAAATTATATAAACCAAAATGTTAATTGTAATCTTTTTAATACATATTTTCTAATATTTCTAGTATGCATTTATTATTTGTAGTTTTTCAAGTTATTTAAATACCATGAACTACAAGCTATCTAATAACTTATCTGCAGTATAAACAAACAACAAAATTATGAAAAGAGTGAGAAAGAAAGCATAAAATAAAATACACTGGTATTTGTGCTAAGGCTGCAGGACAGCGATCATTAAAATAATTTTGTATTTAAGTTTTAATTCTAATCACTGATTCTTCAGACCAGAATATCCTAGATATATCAAACACAGGAGAAACAACTGAAGAGAACTAAATTAAGTAATCAGCTTTCAAACAGTATCTCACAACAAACTGATAGTTAAAAGATGTCATCACAATCTCGTGAAAAGACTAAAAGCCACTGAATTGTACACTTTAAAAGAGTGAAATTTATGGTATATGAATAAATTTCAAATTTTTAAAAAAGATGCCATCAAGGGGCAACCTTAAGAAAGAACTGCTTTCACAGACATACTCGTAACTACCACCATCTCAAAATCTCCAAAATTGAAAAGTGTACCCCAAGTATAGGGCAACTCTGGGTTCTGTGTGGAATGCAACCCTACTATTGAATACATTGCTGTATACATGCAGTAAGAAAAGGGATAGCAGTGCCTGATATAAAGTTCCTGGCATTACATTTCTATGCCCCTCTCTGGCCCACCTCTTTCTGAACACTCAACTTACAGAAGCACGAGTATGTATATTTCTCTGTCACCCTCAAGAGTGTGGGAGCTACTTGAGGGAATGGTCCATGACTTAGTCATCTTTCTTATTCCAGCCTAACACAGTGTCGGACACAAAGTAGCTACTCGACAGACATATGAAGAATGAAACAGCAACTTCTACACACCTAAGAAATCCCACAGGACTGGCTTTGTACCCTTGACTTAGAATAAGTCTGGCAGCAATTTAAAAACAAACAAACAAACAAACAACAGTCCCTGATTTTATCAGAATTCTAGAAAAGTGAAAACAAACTTTAGTAACCCAACCAATATCTCCTCCTATTTTCTCAATGAACAATGATTTGTGACAGTTCATGGCAGGAATAATAGTTCTGTTTGTTAATATGAGTATTTATATAAATATCTGAATTAAAAAAATAAGAAAGAACTTACGAGAATTTTAGGAGAGGTTCCAGGCCATGTCCAGGGAATTCATTGAGAATTTCCATGGCTGTAACACAACCTACAGTTGGTATTCCTTCTGTGTAATCACTTCCAAGCAAATAGGCCAAATTTATTAATTTGTTCCGGTCCAATCCTATAAAGAGCAAAAATTATTATGTATTTCGAATTTAAAATGTTACTTTGTAAATATTTATTACATAGCATCTATATTTTATTATATAAACTATACATACATATACTCATCAAATTTCCTATTTGAAAATATTCTTTTTTTAAATGACATTCTGTTAAGAATTTTAAAGTTTCATCCATCCTCACGGCTTTAAATATCATTTACTCTGACTCACAAATTTAGCTATCTAGCCTGGATTTCTCCTTCAAACCAGTCATACATACTCAACTATCACCTTAACATCTCCATTTGGATGTCTAATGGGCATTTCAGATATAAGAGATCCAAACCTGGATCTTCCCCTCTTCTGCTCCAACTGTTCCTTTCCTGGTCTCCCTCACCTCATTACTGGTAAGCAATTCTAATAACTGCTCAGCATGGGGAGTCTTCCTTGACTGTTCTTTTCTCACATCACAGACCCAAACCACCCCACAAATCTCTTCTACAGCACAATAGATCCTACTTGGTTTGGGTCTCCTCCTTCCTCTCTGGTATTAACTCTTGCCATTCTCCTCCTCATTCACTCACACTGGCCACTCTTTCAGTTTGTTCAGACTGCCACAACAAAGTACCCAGACTGGGTGACTTAAACAACGGGAATTTATTTCCTCACAATTCTGGAGGCTAGAAGTCTGAAATCAAGGTGTTGGCAGGGTTAGTTTCTCCCAAAGGCCTTTCGCCTTGGCCTGCAGACGGTCATCTTCTCCACGTGTCTTCACATGGTCTTCCCTCTTCCCTCTATGTCCTAATCTCCTCTGCAGTCAGATCAGATTAGGGCCCACTCTAATAACCTCATTTAATAATCACCTCTTTAAACATTCTATGTCCAAATACGGCCACATTCTGAGGTATCAGGGTTAAGATTACAATGTATGAATTTTGAAGGAACATAATTCAATCCATAAGACAACCTCTTGCTTCCCTAGAAAAAACCAACCAAGCTTCTGCCTGAGGGTCTCTGTATATGCTAGTCCCTTTGTCTGACATGCTCATCCCTAAAATAGCTATAACACTTGCTTTCTCTTCCTTTTAGACCCCAGACCAAAAGTTATCTATTGGTAAAGTTTTTCCTGACCACAATTCTATATAAAACAGAACATGCACTTCCTGTGACTCTCTTTCACTGCTTTATTTTTCTATGTGGCACATACCATCTACTATTGAATTATGGTTTATGTATTTTTTTATCATCTGTTTCTTCTACTACACTGTTTTATTCTCTGCTGTTTCCCGACTGCCAGGAACAACAGGCATATAGGAATTACTCAACATATATTTGTTGCATGAATGGGAGAATGAAAGACTGCCAGAAACACCACTATATGGCCATGAGATTCATGGTTCCAGCAGCAGTGACTCCTACTTCCCTCCCCTTTCGACCACCTTTGGTTCACTCTTGAGATCTCAAGTAATCAGTCAACGTCTAACCAGATCAGATGATTAAACTGCAGAAAACACCTGAAAATATTAGGATTTTAATTCCTTAATTCTAATTTTAAAATTCTATTTCCCTAATAAGCAAAAGACCACTTATATGAACACTTTTACAGACACTCCATTTCCACTGATGCACCAAATTAGTCTCTTGGAAAGAAAAATTAAAAATACACATTCTGAAGGTAAATTTCAGGAAGTAATTGTACTCTGAAGTCTTACCTAATTGGTTGTGAAAGTCCACATATTGGTAATATTCTACAAACTTGTTTTTGCTAAAAAAGTTCTTATAGACATGTCGTGCTCCAAACAGCCAAATATCACTATCATCAGTGATTGTTCCAGAAGTTTGATCAGTCAGATCCAGGATGGCGCACTGAGCCTCTGCTTCCATGGGAGCCTCAATGTAGGGAATTCCAAACAGGCGAAGAAGTTCCTGAAGAGTTACAGATACACAATGACCTCTGCTGAAATGTAATACCTGGCCTTGACCCAAAAATGGAAGGAGTGCTTAAACATTTCATTTAACACACCCTCTCAGGGAATCTGACTGAGTGAAAATATCAGCAGGTGTTATTAAAACAGGCACAAGTTGGTACACTTACCTGGCTTTCCAAAAACATCTGTCCTGTAACAGTAGCAGCAATCCGTTCCTGCTGCTGTTTTTGAGCTTTCAATGAATTCTGTTGTACTAAAAGGTTACTCTCCAGAGTTTCTAGCTCCTCCTAGAAAATAATTTCATTTGTAGATAATTATGTTCATAATCCAATTAAATTCACTTCTTATAAAAGCCTGCATTTAGTCTGACTGAATTTACCAACAAGTTTTTCTCCTTATGACGTTTTCCACTTGGATTTCTGAGCAAGTCTGTGATATCTTTAGAGTTCCCTCACTAAATCACGGTAAAAGTAGAAACTACTCCAGACAGCAATCTACGTAAAAAAGGAGCCATCAGCAAGAACAAGAACATACATGCAAACAGCTAATGACTATTCACCCAGTAACTACTTAAAACTCAGAAACTACTTAATGGGTTTCCTTAGCAATAAGTTAAAGCATAATGTAATATTATTACCAAATTAATATCTTGCCATTCATTGAAAGAACTGTCTGCATTTTCTTCAGTCTCCTCCTGTGGCTCAATATTCAAGGCCTCACTTTCGGAGTTGTCTCTTAGGAGGCCCTCGGAGTCACCAGTGGCTTCTTCTTTCTTAGTTCCTATCAGTTCCTCTTCATCTTGTCCAGAGGGAGGTTTGAAATCTTCGGCTAAATTGGCTTGAGGTTCATCATCGCTAATTATACTGTGCACCTCAATGAAACTTCCTGTACCAAAATAATAGGGTCACTTTATTTACAGCTGAAAATCGAAATTTTCCTGAAATCATCAAGAGCTTTCCAAAGTATAATGAAAAATGAGAAAAAGATCTAAATGTAATAGAAACATGTAATAGTATATTACTATTAAATAAACTTAATAATGTCTATAACTTCAAAATAAGCCTTTTCAATTAAATCAACTGACACTGTCTTTCAATTAGGTACCAAGCTTTCAAAGACCTACGTATTGCATATCTACACAAATAAATTCTTTAAATTAACTAATATTGTTTTAAAATTCAAAAAGGAGAATTACTAGGGTATGTAAATAAGCATGTAGTTTGTAAAATAAGTTTTTATACAATTTCACTATAAACATAGCAAAGAATAAAGCTGTGACTTAGTGAGAAAAAAACCCTGGATAAGAACTCTGAAGAAACAGCTCTTCCTCTTCCACTTTCTTTCGCTCCTCTCCCATGTCTTTTTCTTTTCTTTAAAAAATATGTATTGATTCCTTTCCTTTCCTTCAGGCAGAGAGGGTTCAGTCTGAGGATAGAGGGGGTAGGGTTTCTCAGGGCCTGGAGGCTGGGGCAAGGGGACATCCGTAGCCACGGAAGAGGCCAGTGGGATCAGGAGATGGTTCTAAGTAGAGAATAAGCAAAAAGTTTTCTCACTGTTAAGGAAATTACAAAGAAGGTAGAGGCTAGAATGAAATCTGTGATATTGAAATGGAACTACAGATATCAGTGTAAATTTATGAATATATAGATAAATTGATGTGTGTACATATGTGTATATAAATATATTTTCTGGCTCTGTTGCTAAGAGGTCCTAAAGCAATGACACCCCAATAACAATGAGCACACTCAGCACCCCGATCTTAATCTCTAAATATCATGCCCTTACAAGGAACCAGGGCTCCTTGGCGAAATGGCTAGTTTCAGGGAAGGGCAGGGAAAATACAAGTTAAACCTGGAACATCTTGGCCATTGTCTTGGAATTGTAAGTTATGGGAGCCACTAGCCAAAGCTAGGACAATTTGAGCAACAAAATAAAGTATGGTAATACATAACCAAATAAATAGGAATCCATGAGTCTAGACTGATTAAAAACATAATAATAAATGGGGAGAAAGGAAAGATTTTCCTTAAATAGAATGCCAACTAATAAATATATAAAAAATGAGGGAGTTGGAAAACCACCATTTGGCAACTATCACAGCACAATTTATTCAGGTAGAAATCCTCTATGGATGCTAGAATAAGTGAGTGAAGGTTTGTCCAGGAATGACATATTTATATAGCCTCCAAATTCCTTTCCATAAAATACTTATCAATTACAAAGGGGAAATGGCGACCCTAAAGTAGAGAAACCTGGAAGACACTAGGAAAAAAAAACTGTGTGTGAGGGAGGGCGTGTACAGTTGTCTTTTTATTTGCAGCAGTTATGTTCTATAAAGTCACTGAGGACCCTACACATATGAATATCGAACCTTTACTCCTACAGGAAATACATTTATAACCTTAAACTCTAAATACAACCCATCTTGGTAAATTCTATTTTCTTTATTGTACAAACAAGAAAACAAGGTTCAGGAGTATTAAGAGATTTGCCTGGGGCCACCCTACTAACTAGTGCCAGAGCTGAGATCCAAACCCTATGCAATTGGCCCAGAGCTTCTTGGTCTACACTGCACTGCTCTCTTCTATCTCTACCCTCTGGTCATCTCTGTAGGAGAGCTAAAACAAGAAGGCAAAGTGCCACCTTGCTCAACCTCAGCTGAGAATGGTGTGGCATCTCAAATTTTTAGCTATTCTATATGAGTGTTTGCAAATGACCATCAACAGTTATGAGTATTGATTCTGGGGTTACAAATAAATTTTAGTGAGTAGGTAATTTTGCAAATACGGAATCTATGAATTATAAGGATCTACTGCATAAAAGTGTGTACAGATATAGATATAGATGTGTATGTACATATAGAGATAGGCAGGCAGAGAGATATGATAAGGCAAATGTAAAATGCTAGCGGCTCAGGTACTGGGTGAAGGAACCTGAATGTTTTGCAATATTCTTTTGACTTTTTTAAGCTTGTAATTATTTCAAAATAAGTTAAAAGAACTAAAAGGAAACTCGCTTTACCTTCTCCAATTAAGGCACTCCTTCCCTTTAAAAACAACAAAGAACAGCAAAACAGGAAAGGGCAAGATTCTATTACTAGCAGTGTGTCCTTGATAAAGTCATTTTACCTTTCTGAGTCTAGTTCATCACCTGAACAGAATGGGAACTGGACCACACTAAAGGAACTCGCAGTTCCTACTGACGTGAAATCTCCAAAAGAGAACAAGCACCTACCATCAGATTCACTTTCTTCAGAAATTTCCGTTGGTTCCATGAACTTTGGAATTGAAATGCAATCCTGGCCTGCAGATTTCATCGTCTCACGTTCTTGGATGGTTTTCAGGAAATTCTCACACTCTTTACCATTAAACGATACTGCATTTTCTAAGTTACTTGTTGCCTCTGAAGGAACACTTAGTGTGTTACTTGCTTCTTGCAAACTGACAGTGCCAGTAACTTCAGAAGCAGAATATTTTTCACATTCTGTTTCATCATCACTTGAAAGACTAGAATTATATTTATTCTCAGATGGACAAAGATCTTGCTGTAACTCAAGCACTTTGGTATATATTTCATTCCCTGACACAGCATTTGGACTTGTCAGAGGTGTTGATGTCAGTCCTCTTTCACTCTGGAGCCCAGACGCATTTCTGTGTATAACCACTGTTTTCTCTAAAGGAAATGGATCTTTCCTATCACTAACCGCAGGCTCATCACTTGTCTGAAAGCCTTCATTAACCATGTGAATAAATGACATTTGTTCTTTTGGAACATTAGATTCACTACCTTGACAAATGACAGTACTTGACGAAGGAGCTGAATCTGCCAGCTCTTTTTTATTATTAGTGCTGGTTACACATTCCTCCACAAAGTTCACACTGGCTGAATCAGGCATTGTTGTCAACAGCATTCCTTTTTCATCTCTCTTTTTAAGTCCTTCATCAGCTTCCTCATCAGAACTGTTCACGAGCAGTTTTTTCGCTCCTGACCCACCCATCTGCACATCGTTCCCAACATGCACTTTCACATCCTCATCATCATCAAGAGCTTTCTGAATAGCTAGGAGAGTCAGTGGTGATATGGAGCCTCCGTCTACAGTAGCAGATGCATTCCTCTTATTATATTGCCTTTGAGTCTCACTCTCCAACTCTTCTTCAGAGCTTGGCAGCATGGCAGCTTCCATAGCCAGGAAAGTTCTTGGAGAAGGAGGGGTAGCACCAGATTCCTTCTCTGGCTTCAGTTTTTCACAAGGAGATGACTTTGTGTCAAAAGACATGCTATGCATTTTGCTGGAAGATGGAAAAGACTCTGAATCCACTTCTGCAATTTTCTCAGCTTGTATACCTTAAAAAAAATTAAAACATTCTTACTATATAGTTTTACAGTATAACAATATACATCTAGTAACACAAATAACAACATAATGGTTCTCATAAATGAAGTTATACATTTTCATTTAATCAGCAACTAAGAGTTAATTCATTAGTCAATGTTAAAGTGGGTTGGCCAAATAGTAGGTAGGACGTCATAATATTACCCAGAGATGGTAATTTATAGCAGTGGTCCCCAACCTTTTTGGCACCACGGACCGGTGCTACTTTAAGAATCTAATGCCTGATGATCTCAGGTGGAGCTGAGGCGGCGATGCTAGCGCTGGGAAGCGGCCACAAATACAAATGAAGCTTCACTCATTCGCCAGCTGCTCACTTCCTGGTGTGTGACTTGGTTCCTAACAGGACACGGACTGAAACCAATCACGACCCAAGGGTCGGGCACTCCTAGTTTACAGACTTCAGAGATACAATGTATTTTTGGTCTTTAATCATCAAATAAGTGATAGTGTCCAATACCTTTTATCAAAATATAATGTGACGTGTCTTCAGAGACCACTCTCCTTGACTCTACCTCCTTCAAAAAGCCCCCTTCATCTTCATATTGCCTTTGGATTTGTCCAGAATGTTGCTGATTCATTTCCTTTTGGACATTTTCTATGTGTTGGTTTAGATAGTTTTTTTTAAGTAAGCCTTTGAGCTGGTACTGTGAAAAGTCATTGGACTCCTAAAGCAAAATAAATAAAATTTTTATATTAAATACAGATAATATTACTATATTGCAATTGATTTTTTCCACTGGTAGTATTTTCACTCATAAAAGTAAAATTTGAATACTTAGGGAAAAACTATAACTTAATATAATCTTTAAAATAAAAGAATTGGGTAGAAGAAACAGAAACCGTGGATTTTGCTGGAAGATGGAAAAGACTGTTTATGATTTAATCATTGATTCAAAAAATGTGTATTAAGCATGTAAATGCCAGGCACTGTGACATTTTGTTTATGGCTTAATAGAAAACTTTCTAGAAATCAAGTAAATATGCAAGTAAAGTACACAGCACAGTCCCGGGTACATAAGAGACACACAATAAATCGTAGCAATCACTGTTATTAATAATAGTTAACATTTATAAAACATTTCCTGTGTAAGGTATTCCTCTACCTGCTTTTATATATATATTATCCCATTTTATTCTCAACCACTGATGAGACAAATATCATTATCTCCATTCCACAAATGAAGAAACGGTAAACTCTAGTCTACCGACCTCAGAGGCTCTATGGTGGCAGAAAGAGAATAAAGTAGAGTAAATCTTTCTCCCATTCCTTCCCGTTGTTGTTTAAAGAAACCAAGTTCTATTTCTTCAAAGACCAGCCAAAGATCCTTTTACACTCAAGAAATAAAATGCCTAGTTGACAGACTAAGCTTGGATTTTTCCCCTGAAATGAAAATAAATTTACTTCTGTCTTTTGTATATCATTTCTGTACACCTTAGCATTTTCCTATGTCCACATTCTTTATGGAAAAAATAGAAAGGAGTGATGGGAAAATAAATATCTCCTGCCTTTTTTCATATATTTGGTATCAATTTAAGAAATGTTCAAAAGTCTATAAAAAAATAATACCACATCCATTCATTAGGAGTAATAATGCTGCAAAAATTTGTAATCTGTCCTACAGTGAGTTAAAGGAAAATGATTTTAGAAATAATAGGTGGCAGCAGAAGAAAGAAAAACAAAACTCATTCACCAACTAGAAACAGTAACAATGGTGTAGCATGATTAGGTGACATGCTCGACGAAATCCAACTCCACACAATACCCCACTTTAGGCTTCTGTGGCTGTGGAGCCACCATCAGATGCTCTAAGTTAAGAAATTTAGCACTAAATTCCTTAGTGCCATTGTCCAGAAAGAGGGAGAGGGAAGATGGAGATCTGACTGCATTTCTAACCCAGCAGCAGAGAGATACCTGAAATTTCCAGTTAGAACAAACTTTTCCAGTGCGATTAGGTTCTATATTACTATGAGTATTTTATAATGTATACTATGGGTTAAAATAACTTTACGAATTAACCTAAGAATTAAACCACTATGCATATACTGAGTACTTGCTATGTGAAAGATACTGTCCTAGGTGCTGAAAATATACCGGAGAGTAAGGGAGGCATATTTGGGTGCTAAGAACTATAGGGACATCACAGAGCAGGAGACAAGACCTGATTTTGGGTGGAAAATCAAGAAGAGCTTTTTTGAGTAAGCATTTTTAAGTTCAAACTTATAAACATATGATGTTTCATAGGATCTCTTGAGACACATAAATGCTGTTTACTGAAAACAGATATTGTATAAGTAATGCTTATCAATTTTCTCTTTTAGCTGAAGAAAAATTGTGCTGCAGTTGTCAATTCTACACATTAATGGCTGTTGTATATTTCACCTCTGGCATTGCTTCAAATAATGTTCTTCTTCGCTTGGTAAATTCTTTCATATCAGTCAAGATTTCATGCTTGACTTCGGGGGGCAGACTGCAGAAGTCTTCAGATTCAATATCTACTGCACGAGGATTCTGAAACAACTCTTCCTGTAACAAGTAAAACACAACACCATGAAATTTACATTTCATATGCTTAATGCTATTTGCTGTAAGAGTTTTTGTTTGTATCATAAACAGAGTTCTACATAATCTATAATACGCTAAACACAGTTGTACATAATCTGCAATAGGTATCACAGTGAATAGGCAAATGAGGAAATGTGTCCACTCATTCAAAAGAAAAAATACTTACCAGGCACCTCTAATGTACCAGGCAATATTCTAGGTGCTAGGGTACTATGGAGATCATGCCAGATAAAGTCCCTACTCTTTGGAGCAAAAGAAGACATGATAAACAAATAAACAAGATAACAATAAAAAAATAAAGCAGGTTAATCTTATAAGAGTTTGATTAAAAGAATAGAAAGAAGAAAAACTGATAGAGAAGACCCCACTAAAAAAGTGACCTTTAGCAGAGATGTAAAAAGACACCAAAAAGCTTTTCAGAAACAGCATCCCAGGCTGAGGGAACAGCAAGTGCAAAGGCCCTGAGGCAAGGATGAGCCTTATGAATTTGAATAACATTTAAAATTCCCTTAATTAGATTATTTTTATTTTGCTTCTTACCTAAAATCAAAGTAAAAAGTGAGCTATTTCATAGACCTGGAAAAGTAAAACTTTTTAAAATTTTAACTTATTACCAAAAGTACTTTAAAACTTTTCATCAGTAAATAAAATAAAACAATTTGCTTTCCTATATGTATGTGTGTATGTTGTATGTGTGTGCAAACCAGCAAGCCCTTATGACAGGACAGTCATATGGTCAGAGTTTTCCACGCTTTCCCCTACTTATGCTATCAACATCCCTGTAAGGAAGGCGTCAATATTATTTCTGTTTAAAAAAAGAGGAAATAAAGCCTTAGTGAAATTAATTTGTCTAAGATCAGCTAGTGAACATCAGAGCCTGCACTTAAATGCACGTCTTTCTGAACACAATATCCAAGTTCTTTCCTAAAATTGCTATTATTTGCTATATTAATAATACAGATCCTCCATGAGTTGAGGGATCCTGCAGTTTTAGTTCAAAAGTCTTCTACCAGTATGTACCAAAATCATATGAACATACAAGAAACAGTTAACTTGGAAATCAAAGAATATTATCTATTTAGAGAAACTTCAAAATTTTTTTTAAAAACTTCTATATACAGTACAATCTCAATTTGAAAAATGTTATTCATTAAAATGTTTGGTGGTGGTTTTAAAACATGTCCACAGGTTCTCTGACACTCATCTTGTCTAATTCCCCTCTCATTAAATAGGAGCTAGCCTTAATTAACCTGTAAAGAATGTGGTAGAAGGGAAGATGCACAACTTCCAAAGCTGACTAGAAGAGGAAACACAGGTTCTGCCTGGCACTTCCTCTTGAGATGCCTCCTCCCAGAACACTGTGAAAGAGCTCAAGTGAGAGGGCACAGGCACAGGCTGGTGTTCTGGCTGACAGCCAGTGTCAATCACCAGACACTTTAGAGAGGATGCCTTTGAGGAGACTCCAGCCCCAGCTACAGTCTGTTTGCATCTACATGAGGGGCACTCAGAGGGAATGCCTTGCCGAGTTCATCAGCTCCCAGAAAAGTGAGAGATGATGATAATAAATGACCATTTTCATACCACTAAGTTACAAAGCAATAGATAACTGGAGCATATGATGCACAGACAGATATATATATAGAAATAAATGTATATCTGATACATGTACAGATACCCAAACACTCACATAGAGGTATTCAACTAAATGGTGGCGGGGGAGAGGGGGGGGACGGGGGACACAACGACTAATATATACCAAAATGTTACCAGAAGTTATTTATGGGTGATATGTTTTCTATGTTTTACACAAGCATGTATAACTACTTATATTTATTTATTAGTTGGTTAGTTATAAAAGAAAAATGGCTTATACTGGATATCTAGATAAGCATAATTCCATACATAGGTATGTGTGTATGTGAATTTTATATATACATATACACATGCATACATATGACACACACACACACACACAATAAAGGCATGTCTTTATTTTTAAGAGCAACTTTCATAAATTCATACTATCTCATTAAAATTATTCATTTTCATGCCATTCATATCAAATAATAGAATTCTGAATTCAAATATTTAAATACCTGTAATGCTTGTTTTTGATTCATTCTTTCTTGCCATTCTTTTTCATCTTCCTCTTCTGAACTGAAAGTCAAACATACACTTACAATATCTATTATTTACTGACTACTTACAAAAATATTTCTTGAGTTCAACGTGCTGCTAGTTAAAGGGGCGACAATGCTAAGATGGCAAGATATGTAATTGTCATTGGTTTCACAGTCTGGTGGGGACACGTGTAAGTGAGCAATCACAGTATGATTTAAGAACTTCCACTGCAAGGAAAAATTAGGCTGCCAAAGGTGCGAGAGAGTCACCTCACCCTAATTTGGGGGATCATAAAAGTGTTCTGGACTCTTCTGCAACTACATTGCATGGAGAAGCATGTGATTAAGTAGTTGAAGTTTCATCCTTAAAAAAAAAAAAGCTAGGAAATGTAAGTAAGGAAATTACAATATCAGATTTGGGTTTTAATAGATGCTATACTACAAAGCAGAGATTAGGCTTGATGGGGAGGGGTTCCTACAAAAGGGTAAGCTCAAAGACTGAGACAGAAAAAAAAATTTGGAAGCTTGTACAGTAACCTAGAGACAAGAACATGGTGACAGCAACAAAGATAAAGAGACCTGGGCTGATTCAAAACTTCCTGGCCTCTCAGGAACCCCTAAAGAAAGGAATGGAGCAGGTGGAAAAGAGTCAAACTGGTCTTCTACTTGCACTTCAACCACAGATACCACTGACAATTAACAGCCAGCTGGAAAGTCCACAAAGGAGCCTGAGAAAGAGTAGCTAGAGACATTCTCAGAAGGCACTGTGTTAAACTGAAAACTGAACAGTATCTATTGGATTTAGCAAAGAAGATGTTAGCGTGGTGGTGTGAGAAGACTGGGTTGAGAAATGAGCAGAGACAGTACTTATAAGCAAAGTGTAAGAAAAACTAAAATTCATGTCTTTATGAATTATATAAATCAATGGTGCTAGCATAGGCTCTATAGAATGAAAAAGAAACTATCACAAACCACCAAAACAGGAAGACAAGTTGGTAAATTAAAAATTTAGTTTTGAAAAATATTCTAAGTGTTGTCAAGAATGCATATTTCTGATACATCAATCCCTACAAATCTTAACTTGCAGATACAACAAAGGTTTAAGTCAGTCTGAATACAGTGATAATGAATAATTTTAAATAAACATTTACCTATTTTTTTCTCCCTCTTGTAAAGGTGGCAAAGAATAGATATCATCTTCTCTTTGAACACAAGTAAGACTGGGCAGTGCTTCATCTCTGAAAAGTACACATAATCTTAAACGAATTATAGAAAATAGTATTTTGACTCAATAATACTCCCCCAATAATACTCCTCACAAACCTTGCTGAGGTGAGAAGGGGGAAAACACAGGGGCAATGGGTCTCCTCTGCTAACCTGGCTGCCCAAGACTGCTGTGAAAAATAAGTACAGCCTTAAGGGGAATCCTTACTTTTATGCCTTGGCCACAGCCTCAAGTGTAGGCCAGCAGAGGAGCATTATAGAAGTAAAATCTGCACACAGTGCAACACTAACAACTTTTCTTTCTCATTATCAAAGCTAATTCACACAGAACAGGGAATTTTCACAACTTCAAATTACTATGTCAAATGGATATCCCACATAATCGTCTTATTTCACCCTCTATTTTCTGCTGAGAAAGGCAGCCACATAAATCCAAAGCAAAAAATTCTTAAATGCTTAATCTTTAAAATTAATGTAATTTCCCTCTTGCCTTTTGCTTCTTAAGGCAGTTTTGATAGCTTGTCTTTTCAAAAATGTTTTCAAAAGCTTCTCTGCAGTTTTCTTGGAGTCGCTGGTTGCCAGGTCTTTTTTATGCCTTCTCTTAGCCTGTGAAAAGAAAGGATATAGGTCTTTATTTCAGGATATCAGTATACCAAAAACATTTCTGTGACTTTTTCCCATAGAATTTAGTTTGTCTCAGTTCTCAAACTATGGTTGTGCTAGTATGTTCTATTAATTACCATATCAGTGGCTATCCTCAGGTTTCTCACATGTAAAGGACACCCAGAGTTTCCATCTAGCTATTACTTAATGGACTGGCTATTATACAATATATTTGGAAAACTATTAATTTATTTTCAGTTTCTTTTAAATGACCTTTGATGCCCTCAAGAAGTCTGAAATTTAACGATATATAATTAAGTAAACACTTCCCAAAAGGGATTATCATATTAAATAAATTATTCTTTAAAATGCCACTGTTACACCAAAACCAATTCCTGATATTTTTTATAAAAATACATTAATTATGTAACTCTGTCCTTTATTCAGGACTACATTATAGGAAATCCTAAAATGTATAGGAATATTTTGTAAGAAATGTCCAAGTAGGGAAAAATAGAACAGCCTCCATGGTTATGATTGAATATAACAGAAATACCAAAACATTATTTTTTCCTTTTTTAATTGAAATATAACTGACATATAACATTGTGTAAGTTTAAGGTGTAGAATGTGTTGGTTAGACACATTTACATACCGCAATGTGACTGCTACAGTAGAGCTGGCACCTTTACCATAGGGTGGAGGAATTGGGGAGATATTGTTTAAGGGTGCCAACTTGCCACTAGTAGATAAAAAAAGGCTGGAGTTCTCTTTTCCTTCTAGTCCTTCCAAAGACTACCTGATATAAAGTATGCCTTAAATAATTAAAAACTACAACTCTAGACCTAGGCAACAAATGTCCCCTAGCATTTACAAATCCTTACTATTATCCTCTGTCTTCACCTACTTAGACAATGTGTGTCTGGTATGAGTATAAGGTGATGAGCTGACATTTTCAACATATAAAGGTTATATATTCAAATGTGTGCTGTCATCTGGGGAGTAATTACTCCAAAGTTCACAACATTGTTCACAAATCGATCTAAACTACTTTTAGAGTAAAGAAATTCATCTTCATTCTTTTATATACTGTCCAATTTCCTTCCTTGATAATTCCCTTAGTCACATTTGCACCACATAACACTGCTCACTCCCCAAATCCAATTTGCCTTTAAAAGAATGCTCACTATCATGGAGGATCTTTGATCTCAAATTCAGGGAGGCATTTCTCTTGTAGGTTTTCTATATTGCCCTGAGCAACAGCAACATAACTAGAACAAATGTAGAACATTTAAGAAGATATTCTAAATGAAAACTCCATTGTAAGAATTTTAGCAGTTTCATTAAAAATTAAATTTTATCATTGTACCCATGATACACTCTTATAAAGAAAAAATGTTTTAAAAGAAAAAGTGTTTATTTGTTCAAGATAATTTTTAAAGTAGAAATTAAATTGAATATATGTCAAAGTAAGTGCTGTTTTCCAAAATTCTAAAAAGAAAATTAAAATTTTATCTGAAGTTTTCTTTCTAAAAATGTGGAAAGAAAAATAATTGATGACTCTTACCAAAGTCTGTTTCTTCAGTAGTGGAGCATCTCCATCAAATACAAAAATAGGACGAATTCGAAAAAATAAGAGTTTGCAGAGCCGATGAAACAAAGTGAGAAGATGAGCATTTTCTATTGAGTTTCCATGGCGATCCCGGACTCCTTTAAGCGCTTGGTTTAACCAAATGCTAATATCTGGAAGAATTATTAAGGAAAAACATTTTGGAATTTCTTCATCCTCCCAATTTCAAATTTCTAAAAACTGATAGCATCCAAATATTGAAACTAAGAACTCATCACAATTCATTTGAAACTGAAAAATGTTTACCTGATGGAATCTACCTATCATCATTTAACTTTTTTTTGAACCCTTATTACTACTATTCACATACTGAAATTTTTAAATCTTGCATAGACAGAAGTGTCCTTTAAAAAGTCTAATTGCAAAAAAAATTATTTATTTAAAAACTTAAAAACTTGTACTCTATTTTACCTAAGAATTCCACTTCCAGACATTTATCCTCAGGAAATCATCATAGCTGTACAATGAGACTTATTCATGAGAATGTTTCTTTATAATAATGAAAATATTTTTAATTGTAAGTTTTCTAACAGTTCTTTTTAAAAAAATAAATTATGATATACTGATTGGCTGGATATCAAGGAGCCCTGAAAAATAGAAGCTGCAGAAGCATTTACAGTGATAAGTCACAAAATATTATTAAAGGAAGTAAAACAAGTTAGAAAAGTATGGAAAGTATAATTCCATTTTTTAACTAGCATACACATTATGTTAAATATAAAAAACTAGAAGTTTGGACATCAAAATATTAAGAGTAGTTATCTCTGCTATGATTACAAGTAATTTACATTTTTTCTTGGAGTTTACTTATATTTTAAGACGTCTCAAAATGTTTTTTAACAAATTATTTTTTATTTGTGCATAAGACAGAGAGACATGGCAATCTGCTGGTCTTCCTGCTCTCAATCTCTTTGACAGCTCCTCGAACTAACGGTTAAAGTGTTGATTTCAGCAGGGATCTCTCAGGCCCTCTCCTTTCCTCCTGTCTGCACTACCCACCCAGGCAATCTCAGCCCTCCACACCATACTCTCTCCATATGTGTATGTCTGTCCCAGGGCTGCAACGTAAAATGACCTAAATCTCTGCTGAAGTAAAGGGCTCCTGACCCTGAAAACTGCTTTCATTCACATACAGTTGGTTCTAAGAAAATCTTTAGAAATCAGTGATTTGAGGAACCACTAGAGGGCAGTAATACCACATATGCTTTCAAAAAAAAAAAAGAAAGAAAACCTTTTCCTTTTCTCCTATGCAAGGTACCTTGCATAAAAACTTTTAAGCCAAAATTAATTACAGATGTATTTCAAGATTCACATTGCAAAAGATATAATCATCATCATCTTTACTTATAGATTCCCATTTAGGGAACTGGTTAAGGTACCACCAGCTTCTGGAACAGAACAGACACACACACACACATAGAAAAAAAAGAATGCTTAACAAATAAAAAAATCAAAATTTCAGAAACAGCATTCGCGTTTTGATAATGAAGGAAAACATTTCATTTCAAAGACAAACAAAACCAGCCAAACATGCTGCATACAAAGAACAGTACTTAAGAAGTCCATCGTAGGGGCTAGGAGGAAAAGAATTCACTGCATACCTTTTGAAATCTTTTCGGTGTAGTACTATATAAATTTCCTATTCCAAAAATCGTAATAAAAATAATTTTATACACACACACACTTTAAGGTCAAATACCTGACCACACTTTCTTTCCTCTAACAAACATAGAGCAAAAATGGAGCAAATCCCAGAACAGCAGTGAAAACTAGGGATAGGAAGCCTACTTCATTTTCTCCATGCTGACTTCCAAGCCGGGATAATACTTTTAAGCTTTTACAATATTAACAGTGCCAGACACTATTCTAAGCTGCTTTCATTTTAATAATCCCTTTATTCCTCATATCAACCCTGTGTGTAGATACTATTATCACCTCCACTATCCAGATGAGAGCATTCTAAAGCAGAGACTTCTAACACCAAGACTTCAATCCAGAGTGGTTATGATCGCAAAGCTGGGGGGAAGTAAACGTCGACAAGATTCTATAGCTACCCACTGGGTGAGACCGTCGTCCTATCAACACCACTCTGAGCCCAAGGGAGAGCTCAGAGTAAGTAAAGTTCTGACGCGAACCACTGTTTCCTAAGTATTGACGATGCGTTAAGGATATCCACGGCAAGGATCTTTCCTTCCAGCGTTTCCGGGCTGATCTGCCGCCCGGAGCACTCCAGCAGCTTCCAGAGACCCTGGACTCCCATGAGGCAGGCGTGTCTTCAGAGCGCAACTCAGCGACGGGGTAGCGGCGGGCCTTTTATTCCAATTTTTCTACAACGCACGGCACCACCGTCCCGGGGTCCGCGAAGCGCTCCAACTCAGGAAAGATGGAAAATAAACCCGCAGTTTTCCAGGGAAAACCAGCACCTACAGGAAGGGCACTTCCCAGCGGCTAACACCGCCCTCCGGAAGACGGGACCAGAGAATGACAGACGGCGGGGCGGAGCAGGTCTACGTCTCGCCCACCGCTTTGGCCCAAACGTCTGCACTTTTAACGGAAGATCGCGACGAGGGGACGGCCCAGGCGAGACAGACATCCAGAAAACGTCTTCTCAACACCACCGATCTTTTCGAGTGGGTGCGTAAACTCACACGAACTGCGACCTTTGGGATTCCCCGTTATGCAACGCGCAGGGCGGAAGTCCCGCCTCACCGCGCTGATGTATATTCCCTGCGCCCTTGCACTCCGGAAGTGAGGAACAGTTCGGCCGCTGTGTTTTTGTCGCGTTAGCGCCGCGCTTACCTCCACTGACAGTTTTGTACGCGATTTTTCGGTATCAACTTATCCCCACTGAGAACTCTTAAAACCAAGTATTGCTTTACGCGTGAAGCGACAACGGAAAGGTGGATGGTTTGCTGTTGTTTTTAGATTAATAAGTACTTGTTCGATAACTTAGTAACTAGATAGCAATACAATTTAAAGCCATAAGTCTTGAAATATAGTTTAGTCTGGCAACTAAAGTTTAGGATTCCACAGCTTGTGGGTCAGAAATGAGAAAATAATTGTCAAAGTAGCTTCCGGAAAGGCAGTGGCTCTGGAACCCTCACAAGATTCAGATTCCCACCCCACTACTTTATAGTATTGTTAAATTAACATTTGTTCAGAATTGAAATATTCGTTCAGAACTTTTATTTCGTCTGTAAGCTGGGCATAAAATCAATCTTGGCAGACTTGGCTAGGATCAGAGGTGATTACAGGCAAAGTACTTGTACTCAGTAAATGATAGTCATGCATATTGGTTCAAATTTGAACTATTGAAACTAGATTCAAACTTGGTGAAAAGGCTGATTTAAATGAGCAGGAAATTGTGTTAAATGAATCCTTTATGACAAAAACTATCAAAAATTAGTTTTTATGCCCAGATGGTTCACAGTAGCCATGTTTAGTTGACCTAGTAACAACTAATAATCTACCAGGGATAATCAAGACAAACTGCTGTTTTTGCATTTCCTCGATGTGTAAAGTAATTCCCAGGAATTGCCCTTAGTTGTATTATAGAGATTGATATAATTGCCTATTCAATTTTTGTCTCTCTCTGCAGAATGTAAACTTACTGAAGCTAAGAACTATTTTTGTTGACCGTTATACCCCATTCCTGACACTTAGCAAGAATTCTTTAAATATTGCCTAAATGACTAATTCAGCCTCTAGTCAAGCTCTCCAGCACATCTTGTACCCTGCCATAAGGATTTCTTTACAAGTTAGACCTTAGTCCAGATCCCATCTGAGCTGCATATTAGCCCTGTGCTAACCAGCAGAATTACATTCCCATCCAAAATCATGTTGAAGCCCTAACCCTCAGTAACTCAAAATAGCTATATTTGGAGAATAGGGCCTTTTACAAGTCGATTGCTAAAAATGACACCATTTGGGTGAGCCTAATCCAATCTGACCAGTGTCCTTATAAGAGGAAATTAGGACACAGAGAAAAGACCATGTGAGGACACAGCGAGAAGGTTGCCATCTGCATGCCAAGGAAAAGAGAACAGGAGAAACCAAACCTGTCAAAACCTTTATCTGGAACTTCTGCTTCTAGAACTGAAAATAAGTTGCTGTTGATTAAGCCATCTAGTCTGTGGTATTTTGTTATGGTAGCCCTAGCAAACTAATACAACCCCTATGATCCTAAGCAGATTTCTTCATTAATGGGAGTCTGAATAAAATGGAGGTGCCACCATCATCTTGGGGCTGCTCTAAGATCAGCAGTTTACCATGAAACACCTAGTAGGTAGTTGTATTCAAATTTGTTGAATGAGCGAGGTAGAAAATGCAATGTGTATAATTGAGATACAGAATGTGCTGCATCCTAGAGCGCCTTGCCTGAGCCCCTCTGCGTCTGAGAAGGCAAGTTGGAAACTTATAGCTGCTGCACCAGCTTGGCTTAATGATGGGCACAGTAGTGGGAAAAAGAGCTAAATGACACATTTTTTTTCTGTCTGAGAGCTGGGTAAAAACAAATAAGTAATGTGGGCATTTGAGTAAGTGCTTTTAAAACCAGAGCAATATTTCTTAAAAATAAAATATTGTTTTGAAGGAACAGCAACTAAGGAGTGTATACTTGATTTACAAGGAATTGGCTCTTTTAGATGCTGTTTAAAAGGGCTTTCTGTCAAGTTTCTGAACAGTAAAATATACATCTTTTGAAGTAGTAATAGCAAGCACTTTAAATAGCAATTCCTATCTACAAAGCACTGTTCTAAACACTTTGCATGTTTTAACTTATTCTTCAAAACAATTTATAAAATAGATGCTATTATCCCCCATTTTACCAATGAGGTAATAAGCACAGAAACTTAATCTTAACTTGCCCAAGGTGATACATTAAGTGCAGAACCAGTACTTGAACCCTCAGTGCTTTTATGGAGACTCTTAAGAAGAGCTGACCAAGAAAAATATGACATGAATGTTACTAATATTGAAAGAGAAGTATGCAGTAATTCGCTTATAGTTTCTGGAAAAGTGTTTAAACCTCAGTTTGCTCTTAACTGCCAAACTTGTAAGCCAGCTTATCAAGTGATCATATATATCAAGACTTTTATAAAAAGTGTTTATGGCCAATATGCAGTCTGTATAAACTCATTCTCTTCTCTTAGGTGTCTCTGTATTCTTTATTTTATGTTGCACTTGTCTCCTTTCCTCTTGGCTCTTCCTACCTACCTGTTCTCTGAAATATTTAGTTAAACTATATGAAATTGCTCATATTCAACCTTTGACCTACAAAACTGATAACTTCATTTGTTTCAAGCTAATATAAGAATTAAATTTTTTATTTCTGACTATAATGTCTTATAGAAGTTTAAAATTATAGTCATTATGCATTATTGTTTCATTGATTTTAAAAGTCAGATACAAGATGGTTTCTTATAACACATGGCTTAGGCAGAATTGACAAACTGTCATGTACTTTGAACAAATTGTAAGGATATTCCCCCTTCCTAAAATAAAGATTCAAAACATTCACATGATTAAAAGTAGAAAACAAAACTTTATTTGATGAAAACTTCTTAAAAGTTCCAGTATGAAGTAACAAAATCACCACCTACAAATCTCTTTCAGTCCTTTTCAGTTCAAGCAAAATATTCTCTTCA
>NW_006434373.1:8347832-8356396 GCF_000325575.1 Pteropus alecto
ATATATCCCGTTCTGTAGGCTAGACACATCTGAGTGGATAAATGGATATAAAATTCAAAAGAAAAAAATGAAAATATTTTAAAAATAAAAATTTGAACCCTCTGAGGTGTATTGCAATATGGTTACCAATGTATTCAGCACCTTGTAATAATCAAGTTACTGATTTGAGTTCTGGATCAGCCCCTGAAATGAAAGAACAATAGATCCCAGTCGTTTGTGAGTCACAGGTTGACACCATAAGGAAAACTGACAGCAACTAGAAAAGAGCTCAAATATATGAAATCCACACTTTCTGAACTATTTAATATTCACATCAAACAACTAATTGTATGGTTTAAAAAAGGAAACAGGTCAGAGTTTGGAACATGGATAGTTGCCTTCTAAGTGATGTCGCATTCTAATGCAGCTTTAGTGCTGCTGTCAACATATGACTCCATACTGAGAGACTAATTAAATATCAGATCTCATTTCACAGCTTACCTTGGGTATAGAAACTACAAATGCCACTTATTCTTTTATTATATCCCTAAAACAGTTTATTATAGACTTACAGAAGCCTTTCAAGACCTAAAGTTCTGGTCAATATTTGGTAGTACCATACAGTCAAGAAAGTCAAGAATATCCTCAACCAATGCACTAAGTCACCCATTTGCACCAAGAGAAAGGATTAGCTTCTTGAGTCTTTCTCTTTTGCCTCTTTACTGAGAATTCTGAGAAAGTTAACCAGGAAATAGATGAGTCGGGCAAGATACTGCTACAAGTAAAAGAATTACTGGACTCACTGATAATTTTAAATAACTTTTAACCATGAGAGAAAACTAGAAATCAACAGCCCTAATTTTTTTTAAAGGGTAGATGGTACGTTACATAAAGAGCTTAGGAATAAAACTATCTGCAACAAAAGTCTGGGGATCAAGTCGTAAGAAATGTCATGCTTAATTATTTCAAATCATGATGCTATTAAGTGAATTTGTATTTGATTTGTTAATATGTAATTTTTCTGGATTTTGTTAAATTATCCAGAATGTTTATGTACTCAAATTTAAAAGGACAATGATCTGTGCTTATCTGCTTATATATCTGAAGTCGCCCATCATAATCATATACAAGCTTATTTACTGGAGAAATACAAGGTTATATTTTACGTCACAAGATCTGTTCCTATGTAATGTAGACTTAATGAAATCTACTGTCCTAATGCAGTCCTTTATAGACCGCTTATATGTATAACACGAGTTTTTCAGTACCCAGCATAGTCAATCATTCCCACCATAATCGCTGTAACCTTGGTAGCCATTGTTCCTTCTCTCGTGGATGCTGGACATCTTTTTCCATGCTGAATCCTGATGGAAACTAGCACTGAAAGACCGACCCAGACGCCCATGCTGCTTTTTGGAGATGTTGTCTTCACTCTCAGATTTGGCAATTCCCTGGCCATGTGCTGGAGGTTGTAATTCTTGTCTAATGGTTCCAAAGGGAAAGTTCCAAAGGCCAAACCTTTGCCAATTAAGTCTCTGAAATGCTATAATACAATGCAAATTTCCCCCAACCTGAGAAGGAAAAAAAGTTGGTGAAGAAAATGATGAGAAATGAATTACACTACTATGTGGGTACCTATGAATTCCCTTATCCCCCCACAACTTCACCTGCTTCAATATAGTATTTACTCTTTCAGACATCATCAGATCACATTATCCTGCATGTTTTCTGACCAGCTCTCTTTACAAAAATATAAAAATGCCCACAGGAGCCAAAACGCCTTTCCCCCGTATGCCACTCACACATACTATGACCTCCCCATCCGCCTAATCCAAACACTATCATTCCTCTCCCTCTCCTGTACATTCTTCATTTGTTAGTAGGATTATATCAATAGAGTGTCTTTTCAATCCACAGAATCTACCTTTCTCTGAGAACTGCCCCCAGCAGTCTTTGTACACATGGTTCTGCCCCATGGCCCACAGTTAATCTGGCTTAGGAGTGAACACTTGACCCAAACTGGGCCAACGCAATGGAAGTAGGCCTGAGGCAGGCCAAGCTCAGTCTAGACTATTCATCTGAAAGAGACATAAAGATGATGATATCTTCAGGAAGTAAATAATCAGACAAAAAGAGAATAATAACAACATAAAACTCTCAAAAGAGACAGACTAGCTACTTGGCCTCTGCTAACATTCTTTTACCAGGTACCAGTACTGTATGAATCCAGGCTCACTCCTCACCTTTTCACTTTAAAGATACCTAAGTACCCTTAAAAATATTTTTACTTTTCTGTCTAAGATGGTCTGAACTGGGTTTCTTATTTACAATAAAGAGTACTGACTAAAACACTGTATTCTGTCCAGTTGTGAAAGACCTCCAAAGACAATGGCGTTCTTACCTTCTTCGTTTTTCGATACTGTAGCCCTCTCTCTAAGTGCCGGATATCTAGATATTCTGGATTTTGAGTGTTTAGATCAGTAACAATATCTGCCCATCTATAGTTAAGAAGGAAGAATAAAGCACAATTTTCTTTGTAGTACAATATACCACTGTAATGGAACTCAAATGAGCAATATTCTACAGTCTTACCATGGCAATAATTCTCTTAGAATTGTTCCACCTCTTAAGCTCTAATAAGTCCTTCTTATATGACAATTCTGTTTGTCCAACTATTGCCACCAAAGTTCTCAGTTTTAAAATGGTTAGTCTCTCTATGACATATATATGTTATCAACCTATTAGATGATATCCTTCAGGCTAAAGTAGAAACATTTCCTATTTCCTTTTTAACTTTTCAAATTTCAAAGATTCAAAAGTTAACATGCCTTTATTTACAGACAATATGATTGATTCTGTAAAAAATCCAAAACAATTACAAACTGCTCTGGATTGCAAAACTGTTACTAGAACTAACAAGTGAATTTGGTAAAGATGCAAGATTTAATGGCTTTATAAAGAAACCAAGTGAATTTTTGTACATAACCAAAAAATAATTAGAAAATGAAAAAAAAAACAATTTATAATAGCATCACAAAATATAACACGCACTTAGGGAAAATTTTAACAAAATACATATAAAACTCTATATTGAAAAATATCAAACATTGCTGAGAGAAATTAAAGCTCTAATTAAGGGGAAAAACAGTCTATGTTAACTGCTTGGAAGTCTCCATATTGTTTAGATGTAATTCTCCCCAAACTACACTACAGATTCTATGGATTCTTTTCTAATCAAAATTCTAAAAGGCTTTTTAGCAAAAATCGAAAAAAAGTGACATTAATATACCTTTTACAGTGAATAGCAGGATGTTTTCTACTTGATTCTCCAATTAAGATCCAATATTCTACTTCTTGTGGTGAGAGAGGACCCCTGCTAAATATAAAATACATTCACAGTAAGCTTAATAAAGGTCATTCACTCCCTTGAAAATGTTGCTTCAATTAATATTAATAAAAAATATACTAAAGATTATTCAAAGATTATGTTGGTTAACATTAGAACAGATACTGGAGTTTAGGCATGAGCAAATGTCTGAAGGCAATTAAAGAGAAAGCATAAATTAAAATTAGGTCTTGATCCTCTGTTACAAAATCTAGGGATGAAAAAGTTGGAATAAACCAGCATGCTACCAGACTTCTTCGGCTACTCTTCTCCTTTCACTATGCATTCAAAAAGTTTCAAAAAGCATTCTAAAATTAAAACCCTAAAGCAGCGATTCACCTTTGGAACATACAAATAAACCCACCCCTAAACCCACCCCTAGAAATTCTAATTCAAATAGGTCTGGAGTGGAACACAGACAAGGATTTGCACTGTTTAAAAAGCATCTCAGGTGATCCTTAGATATAGGCAGAGGTAAAGAACTCTACAGAAAACAAAGTAGAAGTACCTACTTTTTCACAATTTACATGTGACAGATGTCTGAAGTAAGGTGAAGTTGCAGGATGAAACCACAGAAGAAACACAATGTACCTCACACCTCCAGAGAAATGAATAAAACATTTCTGGATTTGGCAAGACCAAGTCATTTCCTTCTTGTTCCACATTCACGAAAATACAACATCCAACTTCTCAGCTCTCCCAGGTCACTCCTGACTGTCTCCAGATCCCCTTCCTCCCACCACCCTTTACCCTCCCATCAAGTGCCCTGAGTGGTACGCAAAGGCTGCATGGCCTCCAGTCTCGAGGAACCCATCTTATCCCCCAGATGACCAAGCCATGTTCTCCCAGCCTGACCTTCAGCCCTCACTGAGAGAGCAGTGCTGCCTCTTTCTTCTCCACAATTACCAATGTCACCGACCCAGGTGTGAACAAACCAGAACCTCAACTAGGTGAGGATATCCAAACCTATCAATACTTTTTCTCAAAGTGTTCATGGTTTTTGTTTTCACCATTCTCAAATAGGACACTTCTTCCTTTACTTTCAACTATCCTGGCATTATCTTAACCTATTATGAAGAAAACTTGCTAAAGAAGAAAAAAAATATTTAAATTCAGTTACCTCAATCAGTCAATCAATCAATTAATTAAAATTCAGTCACCCTCTCTTATTCATGGGCTGTTTCTTCTAAAAAGATACCAATTTACCTGTATGTAAACATATATTGCTAATAAAATAGAAACTCTGGATCAAACAAAGAAACAAATATAACCGTAAAGGTAACATAGTTCCTGGTATTAGAAACAAAAATTAGCTCTGGGCTTCCTTGTAGCCAGGACAAAAGGGAATCCTGATAAATTCCATTAAAAAGAGCTTTCTGATGTACTCAGTAGGGACAATCTTCTTGACACTAGATTCTGTATTACATTTTCCATGTATGATGTTGAATGAGACACTGAGACATACAAAGTCCTCAACTGTTTTACACTAAACAAAAAAGTGATTTTTCAAATGACTTTCTCTTGTCACGACTGAACAACAGTATCTAAGTGGATAACGTCAAAGCACAATTAACCAAATGAAATTTTGCGAAAGAATAAGCTAAAATGTTAAAGTACCTTACTTCATGTAAGGAAAGCAAATCACCAAGTCTTCCCATTTCTAAGCATTAAATATTTCTTAAATGCTTTCTACAACACATTTTATAGTGAAGTATCCACATTAAATATGGAAATGCTTACCTGAATGCTTTATTAGCTTTAACAGGGGTTGCTTCAAAGCCAATTGGACAAAAATAATGATTTTGGCAATGATAGATATAAGCCAGCGATTCATCTTTCAATCCACGAGTTAACTTCGACAAGGCCCCTGAAGCTACAAAAAACAAAAACAGACTGAGGGACCATAAAGCACTGTCCAGGCTTCACTCAAAGCACTAGTTAAGGACTGAAAGACGGAAGAGACATTACTCGGAACACACTGACGTTGCTGGGGAAGAATAAGAAGCTATTGATGATACAAAAAAAACATTAATGAATTTATTTTCAGCTTTACTCTTTAGACTGAAATTTAGATAAAATGAATAGCAAACTAAAGAAATGAAATATGGCCTTGTTTACCAAAACCTTCCAATAACCCACATACTTACCTATGAAATTTAATTACTGTATGAAACCTAATACCTAGTACATACAGCAATGGTCTCATCTGTTATAGCTGTACATATCTGCCAAAAGAAATTTCTGAACAAGCATGCTCATTAGAAGCATTTTTGTTTATAAACTATGTGTATATACTACTGTACTAATATGCCTTTATAAAAGATATACAAAAAGTAGGAATTTTAAATTAGATTAAAATATAGACATTCTAATGTTATTTCCACAGTGATTACCTTGCACAGCTCCTATACTGCATACACTGTGAAGCCCGATGAGATATATGGGTAAATATAAACTCCAGAAAATAAAGTTCCAAAAATAGAAACTTTCTCCAACTAACACACAATTTAGTCTTTCTACAAAAGTGACACAGACTAGAGGAAAGCTTTCACAAACCAAGTGATAAGATGAGAACATCTCTAGAGGCAGACTGGTAGTACCATGGCATCTTCTTATAATCACTCCCCCTTGTATATTTCCCATTGCTATATTAGCTGTGAGGTAATTTCAAAAGTATTAGCATAAGCAACAAGTTTTTACCAGCACTCAACACTTAAAGCTATTAACTGAGGTTTCAATAACTTGCATCTCCTGGAAGAAACTAAATTATTCATTAACAAATAGCCTATTAAAACTGGAAATCCTAAAAATAGTTGATGAAACAGTAGATGAAAGCTTGCAAGTCTTCGTTTCTCTGATTGACTTTCTGGCCACTGAAACAGCTGAAGACCACTAAGAACAGCAGATCAATGGCTATAGCAGAGCCAAGGAGGCAGGACCGCACTCTGCCCCTGCAGACACACACAATTTGCAAGTTCCATGGAGACAATAACATTTCTGTCTTAAGCTCTTTCTCCAAGATTTTCTCTAGACCTTCCTCAGATTCTTACGTTATGGCCTACCATCAGAGCATACCTGCCATGGCAAGGTGATCTTTTCCACTAAAATCTCTATTTCATAATGATAAATAAATCTTTCTATAGTTTTTTGATTGAGTTCCCCCGACAAATTAAAAACTGACCCCTGAGGGCAGCTCTAAATGAAGAATTATAAGAACTAAAATTCTGAAGATAGTCAATATTTTATTTGAACTTGATTTATTTGAACTTGATTATAGATAGGTTCCAGGACAGTGAGCAAATACAAATACAAATACATTGATTGAGACTCCTCATAAACTTGATAAATGCAAAAGATGTCTATATACATAATTGGTTTAGAAAAAACTCTGGAAATCTAAAAATTGTGAAAATGCCAAATAAAGTTTTCCCAAATAACTAAACCTTTTAATGAAAACTTTTATTGTAACTTTTTAATGGAAATCTTTAAGTATTTCATACTTTCCTCATTTCTTAAGTCAAATGTAATACTAAACAGCTGACTGCTTTAGTATGAATATGATTAGTCATTATTTTAATGTCCTGGAATACATTCAGGATTCAATGAATCCTATCAATAGAAGATCAAGCTCTTGATAAAGAGGTTGGGTAGCAGCTTTTAGAAAAACTACAGCAGCAATTCTAAAACTTGAGAACATAGGGCTTATTAAATAACAGACTGCTGGGTCTGCGTGTCTAACAAGTTACCGGGTGACAGTGATGTTGGTCCAGGGACCACATTTAGAGTTAAGAGGAAATTTCATTTAACTCAATTCAGTAAGCAATTTATGAGCACCTACTAACATTATCAGGAAACAAAGTGATACACCGTACATCAAGTTGTCCTTATAGAAAAGATAAAAAAAAGTAACTTTAATATAGGGTGAAATAAGACAGTGCCACAATAAAGGGATACAGTTCAAAGAAGAAAGCGCACATTAGGTCTGAGGAATAAAGAAGGGGTAGCATCCAAGATGGAACTTTATGAAGTGGCAGGATTTCAACAATCCAGACAGAGGAAAGAGCATAAGGAGCAAACAAAATCACTGGAGGGGAGGAGTATCATCAGGGAACAATAAGTAGTTTAGTTTAGAATACAGAGTATGAAAGTATAGAGAAGCCTACAGCAGGGCACCCCCAGAATTTCAGGACAAGGTCATAAAAAATCACCCTCTGAAATAAAAGACATTAACTATAGTATTTAATACATTAAAATGGTCAAGCAAAAAAGTAATCAAGAAAGTAATTCTATTTAGAAGAAGACATATAAATGTGTTACAGATGGAAACTAAATTCAGAATGATGTCCACTCTAGACCAGAGTATATCTAAAAAATCGGAAACTTAAGTTACAAAGCAGCTGCTACAAAATGGACAGCCCTGATCTGTATACTATAAAGAAAGGAGAAAAACACTGCTAGAATAGTTGGCCTGCTGTACTATGAAGAGGAGTATATGTCCTGAGCAGCCAAGAGAATTCTGGTGCCTTTGACATTAAGTTCCTCACTCTAAGTTAATATATCAACATTCCAACATTCTTTGAGTTTAGTGTTTATTCTGTAGAGCCTGATCATCTATAGAAGAACTACAGAGAACTCTAGATCAATTTATGAGCATGCATTTTTACATCTTCAAAGACAAAAACCAGATTCTGTAATCCAGCACATAATATCCTGCAAAGCTCTTATTCCCCCGACATGTTTTAATTACAACTGATATATATAGGACAGCAGTGGAAAGCCAATCTATTTTGGCTTTGAATGATGCTAAAGAATTTATGCTTAAACTAGCACTAGAGAGACTTAAAAAGGAAAGAGATCTATTAGTATTAAAAAGATTTATCTGGCCTTGCATCTAATATGAATTGGAGAAAAACAGTAGATAAGGAAAATGAAATCTTAATGCATAGTACACCTGAGATATACCAATGCACTGTAGTAAGCTGGTAGCAATAGCCACGGTGAGAGTACATATGAGTTATGTCGGGATAGAGCAGAGGTAGCTATTCTCTGTTAAGCAAAAATAATGAGTTATAACGCCTACTAGAAGAATAGAAATGAAATGTATAAAAGTTAGTATAATTTTCAAGCTAGCTGATTAAAAAACGAATATAGATTTTTCGGGCACAAATATTGGTAGCTAAGTGAATCAACAGTTTGAAAT
>NW_006434373.1:8356661-8360379 GCF_000325575.1 Pteropus alecto
GAACCAATAATTTGAAACTAATGTTGACATCTTCTAGCACAAACTTTTATTGTAATTACATCTCTGAAAAAATACTTCAACTTATTAACAGTTAAATCTGTTAATTTTATCAAAATCCCTGGATTTTGTTTTTATTCCACTAGTGAGCTCAGCTTACATTTACTGAGGGTCCAGTGGAAATGGTGCATCAGCAATTGCTAGGGAGTTATGAAATCAGAGAAGCACAGTCTCAAGCAAAAAATTAAAACCTATTGTGAAAAACAGGCCTAAGAGTCCTTAACAAAATAACAATAGAAGATCCGTTTCAAGCAACAAGTGACAATGGTTTTCACTACTGCATATCGCAGAGACATGAGAAAAGCCTATCTGTGCAATGCTCTCTTCCACTATGAGAGAGAACAGAAAACATTTCTCTTGACACATGTACCACTCCTCCTCTGAATACAATCAGAAGTTCTAGAACAACATGTGTGAAGTCATAGGGCATCATATATGAAATCAAAGGGCTACTGAGGCAGTCCCTATGGTCAAGAAGCTAGACAAACACATTAAAAATATGCAACATAATATAAGGCTGCATATGCCAAGTGCCACATGACAGAGCAAATAATCAGTACTACAGTAATTAAGAGGATTCGGCAGCTGAAGTGGCAGGGAAAGCTTCAGAGATAAAGCTGGGCTTGTGCAGGACCACTGATTATTAAAGAGGAAAATAAGAAAATTCTAAGGGGGAAAGCAGATCAATCATCCTTTGGGAAATACACATAGAAAAAGAAACAGTGAGCAGTCAAGTATTGTAATAGGAAAAATGAAAACAGAAATAAAACTAGGAAAATACAGCATTAAAACTTGCCGAAGAAACTGCAGCAACTACTCCTCTCCCCCTGTCAAAAGCAAAGAGATGAGAAGTATAGGTAGTTTATCCCAGTCTTCAAATGAAAAAAAAAAAAAAGATTAACGTCTATTGGAAAATATGACCTTTCTTAGTTTTTAGTTGCCTGACCAATTGTTGAGAAAGGTGTGTTGACAGTTTCACTAGAAACAGAAAACAAACAAAAAAAATACACACAACTTAAAGCTACCCTTTCCACATGGACAGAACTCCTACAAATGCACAGAATTCAGTCAGCAACAAGGAAAGCTAACATTTATTGAGTCCTTACTCTGTGTCAAACAAGGAGCTAAATGTATTATAAACATGTCTCCTTTTATCTTCATAGTGACCCTATGGGATGCGTACAAATATGGAAAGACAAAGGTCTACACCACCCTCAGGAAGTGAGTGCCTAACTGCCTTGTTCAAGGTCACAAAACCAGTATGTGTAGAAACCAACATAAATTCTAATTTGCCTGACCTGTAACCAACTTGACATACCTGGTATAGGTCAAGAGAAATATATTGTACTCTATGTTCAATCCTTGACCTTGGTAAGCCATATGTCAAGTAAACAGAGAGATCTGTTGACAAAGACTCTTTTCCTCTGAGCCCTCTTCTCAACTAGGCCTCGCTCTTGGGCTTCTGTGTCCATCCTTGCTGAATCCAGTTTTAGCAAGATTCCTGCTAAATCAGTTTAGACAAAATCCCCCACCCTTGCTATCTGTTCAAGTTCCTCATCCCCACCCTTGGGATCTAAGCCCTTGTCCTGCCAGTTTTAAGAATCCTGTTGGACCAGTTTAGCAAAAATGCCCCTGCCCTTGTTGCTTCCTCTTAGTAATTCTCCATCCATTGACCCCTCACTTTGCTAGTTGGCTATAAATTCCCAGCCACCTTTGTTGTACTAAGAGTTGAGCCCAATCTCTCTCCTCTATTGCAATACCTCAATTATAAGTCTTGAATGAAGCCTTCTTTATCATTTTAACAAGTGTCAGAACATTTTTTTCTTTAATACCATATTAAAATTTTCTGACTTGTAAAGTCAAAAGATTGTCAAATTAAAAAATAAAAATGGTCGAATAGTGGAAACTATTTGAATAGTGCAAATTATTTAATAAGCATATAACTAAAACAATCCTTAAAATCAACCCCATTACCCTCTGCTATAACCAAGACTATTCCGTAATAGAACTCTGTCACTTTCGCAATCTATCTTCCTGTTTTATGTTTTTATGCATGTCTAACATCAAATACCCTCAAATCCTTGCATTCCCTTCTAGGAAGAGGAACTGCAAATTCCATGCTGCTTCTTGGAAGAATTTTACCAGCGCATGCACGCACACATACCATGGACCCAAATAATACAAACAATATGTTAAAGTAGTATTTATGACATGCCTTAAAGGTCGAAAAGTTCTATATGCAAAGATAAGAAGAGCTAAAAATATTAAACTGTATACTGAAAAGTGACCTACAGATTACTATTATATCCCCCTTGAATAGAGATATAAAAGTTATAGATTGTGTTTACAGTTTACATAAAGTCCCATTAAATAAAATAGCCAATCTTTGAGATGGACCCTAAAGCATATACATGTGTGTGCATGTGTGTGTGCATGTGCACATATGTACATGTGTGTATCAATATGTTTACCTACCAGTTTCTCCAGCTGTTTTATTCTTCCCATGAGGTTTATATAGAACATACGAGCATCCTTTTACATGGAAGTGGTCATTAATTTGTCTAAACCATCTGAAAATAACAAGAAGATCTGCTCACAGCAACAGTTCCATTACAAAGATGGTCCTATTTCAATTCCAAAGAAATTCAAGCAGAGCCCAAGTCTGGCATGTCTACCAGAGGCTGGCGCCCAGCAGCTGGATACATGGTTTACCATTAATAGACATCTACTCCATTGTTAGTCTGCAGAACTAGAACTAGAAATAAGGTATTGCCTCTAAGTGAGGGCTTCGTACCTCATAAGTGTTGTATTTCCAGTGAAAGGGCCAAATCTAATATCTTCAAATGGGGGTTGAAAGCCCAAAATGTGTAAAGCTTCTTCTTGGGTAATAGGTGCGAGACTAAAAAAGAAACATTACCTTTTATTTTATAATTCCAGTCACACGCAAATATAACTTGTCTCAATGTTAATATGTCTCTCTGATTTGCAAACAATTTTAATAATAGTTTTAATTTTTATTGTATCAAAAATAATTCATGCATATATTTTTACCTAAAAAAGCTTATGATAAAATGCATCAGTTTTTTTCTCAATTTATGAAAATTTATTATTTAAAACCTTCCATTATCAAAGAAGCAACACCAAATAACTTGAGATTGGAGTTTAGAGATACCAATAAATTAACATACTTACTTTCCAGCTCCCATTGTGCTATATAAGAAATTCCAACAAGAAATTAATGAGGAGATACCACAAGAAGTCTTATATTGTGGTCGGCTTATGCAGTACCTAAGAAAACAAAAGACTGTTTTCTTTTCTTGAATAACTACACAATATGCATAGAGAAAATATAACACTCATGGCAACTAAAAGTGTCAACATAATGAAAACTTTGATCATTTAAACTAATATAAAATCTTTATTCACTTAAAATATTGTTATATTTATTAAACACATCATAAATGCATAATAAATCATTCATATTCATTTTAATAAAGATGGCTAAGTATGAAAGTGGATGTTATCCAAACCAATGGGAAAAAAATAATGGTACAAAAATTTAGACACCAACTACTAAAATTAGAGTGAGAACTCCTAGATGAGCTGCATACTTGATTATTTGCAACTTCATTGTAACAGTTCTTTATATATATAGATATAT
>NW_006434373.1:8360407-8428500 GCF_000325575.1 Pteropus alecto
ATATATAAATATATAAATATACATATATAATATTAAACCCTTCTCAGATACATGATCTGCAAATATTTTCTCCCATTTAATAGGTTGTCTTTTTGACTTTGGTAATTGTTTCCTTTGATGCACAGAAGTTTTTAAGTTTGATGTAGTCCCATCTGTCTACTTCTGCCGTTGTTATCTATGCTTTTGGTGTCATGTCCCAGAAATCATTGCCAAATCCAATGTCATGAAGCTTTTCCCCTACATTTTCTTCTAGGAGTTTTATAGTGTTAGGTCTTAAGTCTAAGGGAATAGAAGCGAAAATGGGCAAAGCCGTGCTCCAAAGAAACTAAATTAATGTTTTTCATTACACTTTACTCCGATGTACTTTTCATACTAACTGCTACCAATTTATCTTTTTAAATAGACTTTTGTTAAGAAATCAATAGCTTATCTTTACCCCAGGGGAAAAATGTCTAAATCCTTAGCTTGATAGCCCAGAAATAGATCATGAAAGGCATTCTAAAGAAAGAACATGGACTTTGGAGTCTGGTTCTCTTTGGTTTCAAAACATGATCTGCTTATTCGCCATGTGATATTGGGCAATTTTCTTAGCTTTCCTGAGAGCCTCACTCCAGACAAGCTGGTCTATCCTTCATTACTAACATGCCAGACACTTTTCTACCATCCATTCAAAGACCTTACACTCTCCGTTCCCTCATATTTCCTCTCTTAAGAACCAGCTCCTTTGTGAAGCTTTCGGCTGATCATTAATCCCTCTCATATTGGTTCTTTATTCAGACCCATCGCCAGGCAAATTACCTGAAATATTTTACATTTATCTGCTTAGTCCCCTCTTCTCAACTAGATTTTAAACCTTGAGAGAACAAGGCCATGTTTTGTGCATCTCTGTATTCTCAGACCAAAGTTAAGGGTCTGATATTTATTAAATAAGTTTTACAAATCTGATATTTCTAAAACCTCACACAAAATAATTTTAAACACCTCGAATCAGAGATTAGTAATTTAAAACTGTATTTTAAGGTAACCAAATAGCTCCAGTTGATAAGGGAAAGCTCTTCTTATGAGAAGACTGCTAGCCAGTAAAGGCAGAAGAAATGACAGAATTTTGAGATATCACCATTTCACAGCCAAGGATTCCAATAAGAATCATCAATGAATTTAGCTAAAACCACTAGGTAAAAAGTTTATAGGGACTGGATATTAGCCTAATGCTACTGTCACGTCACTGATTACTTAATGACTGCAGAGGGAAAAAAAGAACTTGACAATGTGGGCTAAGGCTGTCACCTCCTAAATCAAGTAATCACTCTAGGAGCTCTAATGTTGGGTGAACAGATATTATATACCTCCTAATGTGATGCAAAATGAGGGACACAGGATCATTTTAGCAGTATCCTTCCCTAAAATGTTCAACCAAAATCTAATCAAGTCTTTATATCTAAACTCTAGTTTTCATGAAATACTAAGGTTATATAATTTAGTAGGACGTTCTACAATATAACCTGCCAAGTCTCTCTACTAAGTCAAACTCCTAGACTTAAAAAAGGGGTGCGGGGAGAGTGAGGTGGGGACTGTTCTAGATTAAGAGAGACATATGGGCTACAACAAGCAAACACAAAGTATGGTTCATGGTTGGGTCTAAATTTAAGGCATAAAGATATTTTCAGAACTATCTGGGAAAACTAAATTTAGCCTTGGAATTAGATCAGGAGGAAATACTGTTAACTTCATTAGGTATGACAACTTTATTAGGTATTGTGGTTAAGGGGAAAAAAAGTCAACTTTTAGAGATACCATCGTCTGAGGTCTAATACTTTCCGTTGCTTAATATCTTCAAGAGGAGAATATTGAGGCCACTCTCTTTGATGTCTTCCTTTTTTATCTGAAGTTTTTTTCTTAGAAATTTGTTTCTTTACATTGCCTAGAATACGAGAATATAAAATAAGCAAAATGGTTAAAATGAAGTATATTGCCAAGGCAATACAATTATGAAACAAAATAAAAAAGTAACTGCCACTGATTCTAAAATTATATTTATATACATATTGAAGAAATATGTGTATCTTCAAGAATACTCTCCGAAAGAGAAAACAAATTTAAAAAACCAGGAATGTTATTTCCTATCAGATTTGCATATTCCAATTCCTAAGCCAGTCACTTACTTAGTAAAATAATCGATCACAAAATCTTTAATTTAGAAAATCAAATTACCAACAATAAAATATTTAACTAGACCACTTTCCAAAAAATGAATCATTTCTATAAAACAATAAAACCACATTAATGTAACTTTTTTAAGAAAGTAAAAACACTAGATCCAATAATGCAATGATGTTATGTTTAAAAATATCTCCAGGCCTACAGAGACCACAAAATGGATTTAAAATGATGCACACGTGTGCATTACTAAAATGCGACTATAGCACAAGGAACTAGAGTGGAGAACAAAGTCTCCTTTCTGTGTACGTGTTTGTTTGTTCTATCTCTCTTTCTCTCTGTCTCCTATGAGGGAAGAGGAATTGAGAGCTGGACAAAAGGAAGACAAAAATGAGAGTTAAGACTTTACACTGCTTAATTTTTATGCTTTTTATTTCTGAACCATGCTAATGGATTACTCAGTCAAAAAGTTATATAAATTAAATATTAATAAATAACTCCAAGCCTTATTTCACTAAAATACCATTAACATTTCAGATAGCTATGCTCAAATACTTTAATAACATCACACATATTTTATTTTAAGTGAAATAATCAAATGGTATACAAAATTAAATAAAAGCTAATATTTTGTTTATGTTATTCATAAATTTTGAAACATAAGTTATATAGATATATGCCCGCACATGGAAAAGTGTCTGTTTTATTCATTTAAGATGCTCTACGATGAAATCATTTGGCACCCAAAACCAGGTGGAACTCCGAAACTATTGTTACACAAGGAATTTCTCTAATTTTTATAAAATGTCATAATAACAAAGACTATAATATCCAGAAACAAGTTTATTTTTCTCCCCTTTCCCTCCAGTTATTTTTTCAAAGTCTTCACAGAGAACACAAAATTTCTCACAGAGCTAAACAACCTCTGGCAAACATGAGCTAAATCTCATTCTGACAAATTTCCATTACTCATAAATAAATCTTAGAGAGCCAGAGATGGAAAACCTACTTTCTGTCATCTCTTGAGATTTCTCCACAGCCCAATAATGCTTTAATTCCCTAAAAAGTTTTCCCAGCCACTTAGAATTTTAGAAGCCACTGAAGCATGGTAATCTGTGACCTCAGCAGCTGAGTGATCTGTACCCACACACTTTCCTCTAATGCTTACCTAAGTGTGCCCTCTGTTCTCTCTAACTTATTCCCATGAGCCCCTGGGGATAAATGAGCTTATGTTCCAAATGAGCATCCTTCATAAACAGTCTCACATTGCCACAGAGAGCTGATCCAACAAGCAAAAGTCCATTTAATTTCAAGAAGAAAGCTCTGTCCAAGTGGAAGCTAAGTTTGAGAGGAGAACATAAAAGAGTGGCACCTGAAGACTCTGTCTCCCCCGCCTCATCAACTCCAGTAACCTTTGCCCATTGCCCCTTGTCACTGCAATACTCCTTCTTCCACTCCTTACAATACACCCATATAACCTGGACACCAAATATACATACGTATATACACCTGTATTCACCACACTGACTTTTAGAAAAAGGTCTGAGGATAGTGAATAAAAGTAAAATAAATATCCACTATCTTTTTGGCAATCACTGTCTCTGGAAAGTGAAGTGGGAGGACCCTAGAAAGTGGGTAGCCAGAGAAGGGGAGGCCCAAATTCTGTGTATAAATTTGGCCCAAATCCTAGGCCAACTCTTGAACCATGCATATACAGAGCAGACCGCAAAGAGCATAGCAAAGGCCAAAAGAACTGAACTGAAATTTGAGATATCTTCAAGAGACAGAGTTGACTAACTCAATCAAATTAATTGCTACTAAATCAAAACAAAAACACTCTCGAGAGGAATATACCAGAATCCAAAGTCATGGTAATATAACATCCCCAATATTTAGGATACGATCCCAAACTACTGAATATGTGAGGAAACTGAAAGAATGTGACACATTCTCAAGAAAAAAGCTAAGACCAACTCTGAGATGACCCAGATTTTAAAATAGGCAGATAAGGATTTTAAAATGGGTATTATAATTATGCTTTATGAGATAGATAAAATGCTTCAGTATGAATGAAAAGATAGCAAATCCAAGATAAGAAACAGAAACTATTTAATAGTGTAAATTCCAGAACTAAAATAAACAATATCTGAAATAAACAATTCACTGAATATACTTAGCTATCTTTAAGAGATGTACTTTTAAATATAAAAAGACACAGGGTGAAAATAAATGGTTATGAAAAAAGATACACCATGTAAAAACTAGTTAAAAAAATGTTAGAGAAGGTATGTACATATCAAAGTAGCTTTCAGAATAAGAAATATTGCCAGGAATGATGAGACATTTCATAATGATATAAGGTCAATTCATTAAGGAATACAAATCATAAGTGTGTATACCTAATAACAGAGCTTCAGATTACATAACAAAAATCAAAAGGATTAAATGGAGAAAAGACAACATAGTTGGAGATTTTTAACATCCCATTTTCAGCAATCAATAGAATTTAAAATTTAATAGAGACACAAAAGATGTGAGCAACACTTTCAAACACTTTGACCTAATAAATATTTATGGAACACTATACCCAACAACTACAGAATGCACCTTCTTTTCAAGTGCACATGGTACACTCATCAACATAAATCATACGCTGGGTCATAAAACAAGTCTGATCATTTGTATTCTGTCCACAGTGGAATTGAATTAGAAATCAACATTTAGAAAAACCTCAAATACCTAGAAATTACATAGCATACTTCTAAATAATGCATGTACCAAAGAAGAAATAACAAGGCAGATTAGAAAATACTCCAAATTAAATGATAAAAATAAGTATCAAAATGTGTGGAATACAGCTAAAACAGTACTTAGCAATTTAGAGTATAAATGCTTATAGTAGAAGTCTTGAATTGAGAAATTAGAAAATGAAGAGCAAAGTAAATTCAAAATAAGGAAATAATACAGAACAAAAATCAATAGACTAGAAAACAAACAATTGAGAAAATTAGCAGCTAGAAGCTGGTTATTTGAAAAGATGAACAAAACCCATACTCCTAGAGGACTACCACACTGAAATTGTGAAGGTTGTGCACTGTACCCTAGGTGAACTCCCCAGGTAAACAGACTAAAATTGTGCAGTTCACAACCTACTCAGTGGTACCTGGAGACCTCGCTGGGTACTCAAAAAATTTCAATGACAAAAAAGCCTCTATGTTATATGCTAGGAAAGAAAACTAGATGTTTAATTGGGAAATATGAATTCATGTCCCTGCAAAACTATGAAATAGTAGTAGCTTGTTCCAGCTACCTCATTAACCATTTCTAAGTTACTATGTACTTATCTGTAATATCTGTATGCTATAGTATCCTATATTTTTCTATGCTCTCAAAATGCAAAAGTAATGTTTGAAGTTTCCGGTGGCAACACATTAATGAACCAAATGTCTTATGTACAAAGTTATTTTTTTTAACTGCAGTGACAGTCATGATAGCAATGTTCCCTGGTAAGTATTATAAAAGGAAAACATGCTTAATAGCAATTTTAAACAAGGTACATTGTTTGTTTTCTTACTATTTTCACATGTGAACTTGATGACTCCTTCCTTACCTGATTTGTGTTTCAAATTTGTGGTCACTCCATCAAATTCAGATTTATCAATTTCCCATGCAAGAGGTAGCTTGCCCAGGCTATTGGATAAGTTTTCTAAGCTATTTTCCTCATTGTAAATGATTTCTGATGTACTAGTTGGGATGCCAATGTATCTTGATGAATTATTTCCAGCAGATAAAGAGGTACTATCAGGCAGGCAAGAAGAGCGGGTTGGATTTGGAGTTTTATAGATTGAGTTTGCCTGATTGAGAAAGGCATAGTCTGAACAGATGGCATAAATTTTCTCTCGAGTATGGGTCACTGGACAGCTCCATGGATAATGACCATCTCCTTTTGGACCCACGGGTGCTCCTGAAGCACGAGTGCAGAAAGATTGTACAGCACTTTGTAGGTTCTCTTCAGGAGACTTCTTCTCAGATTTGTGCTCACCATTTCCAGAATAATTTGCCCTTTCTGCTTCTGCAATGTTAGGCATTGAATGCAACTATAAAAGTTCTATAACGAGGAGGAAGTTGCAACTCTTTCTGTTTCTTGAAAAATACTGAGACAATTGTTTACAGCATTCTATAAAATCTTGAGAGCTGCAAAATGGACTCTAGGAGGAGGAGGAGAAAGAGAGATCAATGATCAACAACCTACCAGGCACTACAAACGGCCCTAAAAAATGTTTCATATGCTTTCATTCAATAATTATTTATTTTACAACTATTATATGCCTAGAGTTATGATTAATAACCATCTGTCCTGTTAAAAATTTATTTGAAAATAATGCATTAAGTAAAAAAGAAAAATAGCCCAATTAAAAATGGGCAAAGTATATGGATAGTTACTTCACCAAAGATAATGTAGAAATGGCCAATAGAAACATGAAAAGAAGATCAGCATCATTAGCCATCACAGAAACGCAAATCAAAACCATAATGAGATGCCATCTGATATCCACCAGTATGGCTATAATTAAAAAGATAGATAATAAGGATTGTTGAGGATGTGGAAAAATTGGAACCCTCACATACTGTTAATGGAAGTGCAAAATGGTCTAGTCACTTTGGAAATCAGTTTCTCAAACATTTATATAGAGTTACCATTAGATCCAGCATTTCACCCCAGGTATACATCCATAAGAAGTGAAAACATGTCTATGAGAACATTCATAGCAGCATTATTCATTATAGTCAAAAAGTGGAAACAATCCAAATGTCTATCAGTTGATGAATGGATAAATAAAATGTAACATATCCATACAATGAAATGTTATTGGGCAATAAAAATAAATGAATGAACCTTAAATGATACAAGGATGAACTTTAAAAGCATTATGCTAAGTGAATGAAGCCAGTTACAAAAGACCAGAAAGTGTATGATTCCATTTACATGAAGTGTCTAGAATGAGCAAAACTATTCCATAGAGACAGAAAGTAGAATAGTGGTTACATAGGACTGAAAGTAAGAGGAGGTTGGGGGTGATGGGGTGTCTTTTTGAAGTAATAAAAATATTCTATAATTGACTGTGGTGATGAATGCACAACTTTGTGAACGTAAAAGCCATAGGACTGTATACTTCAAATGGGCGAATGGTATGGTGTATGAACTATACCTCAATGAAGCTGTCTAGAAAAATAATGCATTAGTGAGGTTATTTTTAAAGCATATAGGCATAAAGAATGCATGATAATGAACACAGATTTAAATCAACAAAAAATACAGAATTTAAATTTTTAAAACATCCATCACCTGACAGAATACAGGATCCAATCCAGGTAGTCGCCAACTTCTGATCAGTCTCAGGAAAAACTGAAATTCAAGTCTAAACTGATTCCTTTAGGGGGGAAAAAAAAAAACAGAGAAAAGTTGAAATAGCAACCAAGAGCATCGAGGAAGCTGAAGCTTTTATACAAAAGGAAGACCTTGGTGAATGAAACCATTACAGGTGGTATTCGAGGCGACCCAATGCGGGTACCAGAGCAGAGCGTACAGAGCTCTAGTTAAGGAGCAGCACTCAAGAGATTGAATCTATCCAGATGACCAGTTTGATGTTTACCCATTAATACTTCCACCCATTTGCTTACTTAAAAAATCAGAAATGAGAATAATTTTCTTAAGTTACAGGAAAACGATTATATAAAATCCATCACACAAATACTGAATGACAAAATCTTATGACTCAGGCGATAATAACAGATGAGTACCCTGAGTGTGAGAAGAAACTAATGAAGGTACTGCATGTCCTTAATGTAATTTAAGGAAACAGACCTCCACACCAGGAGGACACCATATCTCCTAGAAAAGATGCCATTTTCTTTATCTCTAAGGAACGCTTAAATGCTCTCTATTCAAACCTTCAGGTTGTGATGTTTTAGTAATTCGTGCAGAGTTTATAGTTATTTTCAGGAGGGTCTCTTTGGCAGGAGCTTCACCACCAAAGATAGATCCTCTGATGGTTTCACTTTGGAAACTTTCCTTTTAGTCAAGAAATCCTACAAGTAGGTGCGTTGGATCTCTAGACAGGAATCTGTTTTCTCTTCCTTCCTCATCTGGCAATGATGGTAACAGTGGAAGAAGATGCAGAGAAGCTGAGTATCTGAGGTTGTACAGCCCACACTCTGGGCTTTTCTGAGTTTTTTTCTGATTCTTGACAGATGTCCTAGAGGAGCATTTTCTACTTCTTATGTTATCCTCAGTCCTTTCTATAAAACCCAGTGTGGTGGATGGAGGTAGGTATTATTGCAGCATTGAGGTTGTGTGCGTGGGTTGTAGTAGAATGAGGCATGAAAGGGAGCATATGGTCATAGTAAAGAGCAATGAGCAAAGGCTACAGGAGTTAGTCTGGTGGGGGAGAGAGAAATGTTCCAGGTGCTGCCCTTGTTATTTCTTCATCTCAAGCTTAGCTTCCACTTTGCCAGAGCTGCCTTCCTCAGATTGAATGGAATTTTGCCTGTGGAACCAACTCCCTGTATAGCAGTGTAGGGATTTTAAGAAAGAGGCTCATCTGGAACATATGTAGAATATTTTCATCAAAAACATATGCAAAGATAAATTACTGCATTTGCACACAAAGAGGCTGAGTTTCCTGGAAGCTAAAGACAAGAAAGAACATAGCACTTAATTAATAAAAAGTTTAATAGTCTAGTTACATCTGTTTGTGTTTTGGGTTCACCAACCAAGAATGATCCCTTTGGTTGCTCTCTTATCAAAAAGCAAAGATTATCGACATAACAGCATATTTTATATTGACTGTCAATAAAAGCCAAGAGTAAATTTACAGTGGTAGGAAAACTTTCTCATTGAACCACTGTTAATGGAAATTTCTCTTTGAAAAACTGTAACATTTATAGCTTTTATCACATAAGTAAAACAAATTACAAAAAAAAAAAAAACTACAAAGTACTAAAAGATATTAGAGAAACTGGAAATTATCCAACTCCCATAACCCAAACACTGCTATAGTGTTATTTTCTTTCCTTATTTTCTGTCTGATCCTAGTCATTTCTCCCCAGTTAGTGAGATCGCCACAGGGCAAGGACACTAGTATTATTGCATCCTCAGGCTTTCTTACAAGTGAACTAAGGCGTGTTATTACTGATAACAGTCATTATAGATGCCAGTTATTGTATATTTTAATTATACTAATTATATTTTAATTTAAAGCCTCAGGAAATAGTGAGGTACAGAGGTAGGCTGTCCCTCTACTACATAGCCTGTAGCTCTCCTGATTTTGTCACAGCTTGTATCTGCTTTTGTCACTATTTTTATAAACCATTCCCAATACCATGCTCATTCCTAGCTGCCACCCCACCCCCATGAGTTGACATTTCTAATCTGACCTGTGCATAGATGTTAGAAAATTATGTATACATACATGATCATAAAACTAACTCCTCAACCTAAAACCTTCTGCTGTTAGAACCAAAAGCCATCTCCTATCTGGCCCCACCTCTCTTCTATTTACCTCTTCCTCCCTCTGCACTCCCTCTGCACTCCCTCCACACTGACCAACTTTCCATTCTCTGCTGTCTACTCCCTACTCACCCTCCGTTATTTAGTTCTCATTTATCCTTCAGATATCCTTTAAATGCCACTTTCTGGGTATGCTTTCTTTGTTCCTCAAAATAGACCAGGCTACCCTATATATGCTCAGGTATTTTCCTTTCGCACGTCTTAACCGTGCGGGGTGTGTGTGTGTGTGTGTGTGTGTGTGTGTGTGTGTGTGTGTTAATATGTCTATCTGCATCTTGCAAGTCTGATTTTCCTGACGATTGTATCCCCAGGGCCCAGCATTTGTAGAAGTAACATCAACAAATACTTATTTTTAAGTGCCTACATCATGTCAGGCATTACTGTAAATCCTAGATTAAGAGCCTAGATTCCAGGAGGGCTTATCAGGAGGGGCCTTAAGAATCAAGAACTGGAGTTTTAGCCAAAAGGCCTCTTCTTCTCCCTAGTACTCAGCTATAAGAATTGAGGTTCCCCTAATTCAGGTAAGTGAGGTGATGCTATGTTAAGATTCACCAATAAGAATTACAGAACCTAAGGCTCAATTTAGTGATTTATTCATAAGATCATGGCACAAGCAACAAAAGTATTGTTTAACTGTGCACAAACAAAATGTCATAAAATGGCCAGTTCTAAATGCACCGCTAGAGTAACCATTTCCAAAAATCACAAGATCAAAATGTTGGCAAAAACAAACAAACAAAATCGTTCCATTTGTAAGGTCAATATTCACTGCCTAGGTTACAATCTTTCCCAGTTATATTTTAAATAAGGATCAAGTTTGCTTAGAGAACTAAGCATCTTAAAAAGTCTATTCAGTAAAGCTTTTCACTTATGACAACTATTATGATCTATATTCTGTACGGATGGCCACTGAAACGCAAAGAGCAGGTGACTCACTAAGGGTAGAATGCTGCTGTGCTAGACAAGAGGCGCCAGGCCCCAGTGGGTCTGATCTTAATCCCTACCCACCTCCCACCCCTCCCCTCTCCGCCCCACATCCCTCCCAACGCCCGCCCAGGCCTCTTCCTCCGTCGGACCCTGAGCACCTCGCCCGGCAGAAGCCGCAGGCCTACTACAGATACCGGGGGTGCTCCCGCGCACGGGCCAGCGTTGAACCTAGGCTCCCGGGGAGGCGAGCGGAGTTCCCACCGCCCTCTTCTGTGAAGCTAGCGGCGGCGCCGAGCTCGGAGGCCTCCGGTACGGAGGTGACAGTCACACAAGCCCGTGCCTGCTGCGCCGAAATGTGCGGAGGCGGCGCCGCCAGAGAGGAAGGAGAGCCGCGGCGCCCCCTGCCCGCACCCCTCCCGCTGCCACACTGGCCCGCGTGTCCTCCAGAGGGCCGGGCGTCCCACCTGGTCACCGCAGCCGTGCCTCCGGGCCCCTCCTCCTGCCGTCCCTCCCCGGCCGGAAGCCGGAGTTTGCCGCCAGGAGGAGTGGGCGGAGGCTGGCTGGGTGACCTCCTCTAACCCGCCCCGGGACGCTCCTGGTACCCAAGGTGCCCGCGCAGGTGGGATACGGGCAGTTGTCCCCGAGCGAAGAGGGAGTCCCCGATTCGAGCTTCAGAATGCCCAAGTTGATATCATTACTAATGACAAGAGCAAAAAAGAAAACATAAACGGAAACCCCTACGATAGCCCCCTCCCAGGCCCGCTTTGGCTGGCGGAGCCACCCAGCCTGTTTTGGGGGCCGCTGGCAAGGTCGAGAGAGGGAGGGCGAAAAGGAGGCTCCGGGCCGACTCCGGAGCTAACCGTGACTCTTCCTGGTGACTGCTCTGGTCCTGGCCCAGGGGTGGGCGTGCAGGGGCGAGGGGATGGCCACCACTCGCTCCGGGCCCCTCAGAGCGTGGCGAGGAGACGCGCACCGGCCAGAAGGCACCAGTATCGGCGCGGGCACCTCCAAAGCGGGCTTTGTTCCCGAGAGAACTCGTCCCTTATCTCCCTAGCGCTTCCCTCCAGCCTGCGGCCCAGCTCTTCACCCGACTTTTTCCGGGGAGAACGGGCAAGGGCGCAGTGGCCTCCACTCGGACAGCCACGGGGCTCCAGAGCGGCCATGGCCTCTACCTAGGAGCGCAGGCCGCGTTCTCGGCGCCTAAAGCCGGCCGGCCGCGCCAGGCCCGCCCGCGGCGCCCGGGTGCTTGGCCCACCGCCCGGCGTGCGGGGCGCACAGCCGCATCCCGCCGCTTTGGTCCTGCCCACAGCCCCGGGTACCTCTAGCCTGTCCGGTGGGGTCAGGTCGCTGCGGCCGTGGCAGAACCCGGCACCGGTTCTGTATCACAGCTTCCAGCGCATGCCCCGCGACGCTCCTCCAGTTACCCAGGCGTCTGTAGTCCCATCGGAGAGTGCGGGGACAGTGCCCTGGACGACTGTGCCCGGAGACCAGTCAGATATCATTAACAACACCTTCCTTTCATCGTGTTTTATACCTGCCCTTCTGTACTTGCGGAGGATATGGTGACAGTTTTTTTAAAAAATCTTTGTTGTGCCTCCAGACCAGTGTGCTCTTCTACTGGACATCTAGTATTTATCTGTTCCCTGAAAGCGGTGACTGCAAAGTAGATAAATAAGAGATGGAAAACCTGGCAGGATTTCCGCCGGTCCTGTCCGCGAACTACATGTCCCAGGAAGCCCTGGCGCCGAGACGCGTGTCCACTCCGCCATCCACTTGGAGAAAGCCTTACTCAGCTTGGTCAGACGCGCGGGGCCAATCCTTTCCACCCTGCACCTTGGGCTGGAAGCTGAGACGGATTCCCCAAAGATGCTCCAGTTGCAGGAGCGAAGCAAATTTATCATTGTCCCGAGGAAAGGGAGCAGCGTGATTCTTACCCGTTTCAGTAGAACGACTGGCATCCTTCAGCTGCACAAGCCAGTGCTCGGGTTGTGATTTTCCTGGGGAAAGTGGAGACCAGCACGCCTGCTTGCGCTCCTTCCCTCCTCCTGGAGCCAGCCGTGTTTGCTGCTGCGATTCGCCAACGTGCCCCTCCTCTAACTGCGGCTGGTTCCGTCTACCTCTTACACTTCATTTATCTGTAGATCATTTGGATAGCCCGTCTTGTAAATGTTTAGCATTTTGGTGTTTTACTGCTTCTTTCTGGGGGCATTTCCAGCACTTGCCGAGACCGGCGAAGGGAGGCGACTGTGCCCGGAGAAGAGCGAAATATGGGGACCTGGTCTAAAAGCAGCTGTTGTCCTTCCCGCACGCTATTTCTATATTCAGGCGGTGGATACATCAGGAGATAAGTAAGTCGAGAAACAGCTCCGTTTTGGGATGCAGTTAAAATTTACTGTTTCTTCCTTTAAGTTTTATCTGCCCATGAACTCGATTCTCCACAGCAGTTTAAATTCCAGATATTTGGGTGGTATCTACATCTGGTTTCACAGTCTTTGCCCGTCCTAACCAATCTTTCTCTGTAGCTTTAGGAATAATTCCGAATTAGCTCCTCTATTTTGATAGGGATTCTCACATGACTAGAAAGACAAAGCTCCTGCACTTTGCTGGAAGTATGACTTCTAACTATTTTTGCATAAACTGCTATATAAGGAATTTAAATCCAGTTGTTAGAAACTTGGTTGGTTTCATCTTTCTCTAGTGCTGCCCTCTGGTTCCAAGTAAACATCTGCAGGGAAGCGTGCTTTGAAACTCAAAAATCAAGCACTGTTTGAAACTATAGAGGGAAAGTATCAGGGTATGAATCTTCTATGTGTTTCCAACACATATTTATTTAATTCCATTGAATTCAACAATTAAAATTATACTCAAAACTTATTTGTAGAATTCACATACTTCTTTAATGATTGTCTTTTTTATTGGTGGATGCCGACCATGTATATTTTGTAGGAAAAGAAATCTTGAAAATAAGTTTTCCAAAGCAAAGGAAGTTTATAAATAATACAGTTGGGGAAAATAAATACCATCCTAACAGCAAGAACACTCACCCTCCCCCGCCCCCAAAAAAAACCTTCTATAAAGTGTCACTTATAGATAATGCACACTACCTCCTGGCTTTTGCCCATAGCTGGGCATGATTTATAATACTGATTTTTTCAAAGAATCCTTGAGATTTTTCAAAAGATCTTTAAAGGCATCATTTAATCACAAATTTCCAAATGTGATGGCATGAAATAAGTAGTAGGTCAATAAGAATATTTTTATATATGGAATGCATAAATATATGTTTACATAGTTTAGTAGTCTTAACCTATTTCTTTGCGATTTTCTAATGAAACTGTTTTATATTATCTTGGTCTTTGTCATCCTTTTTTTTTTTTTTTTATCTCTGATCCATCATATTCCTTCAGGTATTAAAAGCATAAAAGAGAAGAAGCAAGTATATGTTTGGGCAACGGGACATGGAGGAAAATAGTAAAGTTCACATACTGCAGAACATAATCCTTGTGTATTTGTTCCTTAAAATGATATGTTATTGTTCTTCCCATCACAGGTTCAGATCTTCTCCAGGTGAAAAAGTGTTCCAGATTAAAATCACAGCACCAGATGAGCAATTCACTAGAGTTGGAGTCCAAGTTTTAGACCGAAAGGATGGGTCCTTCATAGTAAGATATAGAATGTATGCAAGCTACAAAAATCTGAAGGTAGAAGTTAAATTCCAAGGTCAACATGTGGCCAAATCTCCATATATTTTAAAAGGTAATTTGGAACATAATTTTAAAACACTATTTGAATACAATGATACATGTTATTCAATCTAACAAAAACAAATTAGCATGATATTTATTTTTTTACTGGAAGAAAAAAAGATTTTCTTACTTGAAAGATAAATTGAGAATCCTGGAGAGAAATGCAAGATTTGAATGGAAATTATAATTCACTGAAGAGGAAAAAACATATTAATAGAGAATTTGCTCGCTGAAGACATTAATAAGAATAATCAAGTTAAATATATGGTCATAGATGACACTTTCTTAATTGGAGGTATATGACTTAAGTAACTGATAAGTGTTAATGAAATTGATCACTTCAGGAAGACAGAGGGCTTGAAGCAGAGGGGGAAAGTTGACTATTTTTTTTTTTTGTCTTTGTTCCAATATTATTTTTTCAGAAAAATTATCTGATGTTTTCTTTTACAGGATGAGTGTAGCTTTATTAGCTAGAGGCATATCCTTCTCTCCCTTTGAAGATAGTACCCTAAAACAGTGAAAAAATAGTGTAAATCTTCCTTGTTACCCCTCCAAGAAAGGCAAACATTTTAAAAAGTGTCTAGGTTTCTTTCCCACATTTCACCAGCACCACATGGTACAATATAACCTGCTAAACCTTATAAAAATATTCCATCGTCAACTACTGCCTGGGTCAGGCAGAAATCTGAGAATTACAGAAGGAAATGACAATAAAATCTCAATTTAGATTCTGCTATATTATGTTAGTAGTATTTCTATAAACATATAATTAATTCATTATAATATTGATGAACTATTTTGAACATTACCTTTGTTTTTTAATAATTATTTTAAAAATAGCAAGCATATTAGGGATCCTCTATTTACTTGTATTGTTGTTGATAATAATTTATTCCTTGAAAAAAATAACTTACTTTAAGAACCTGTTTGTATAATAGACCATTGAAATATTCATTTCACCAAAAGTAGTATATTCCTCTGATATTCTTTTACCAATGTTCAGTTATTCTTAATTATAGAAAACATAAAGAGTGATGCACTATAATAGCCACTGTGAACAGAAAATATGCCCATTGACTTTCTTTTGAACTGGTGCAAAGCGAGCCTGGGTGAACATATTACTTTACTGTGAAGAGCTGTCAGAATAGAAGACCGACTTTCTAGTGATGCACCAATGTAATAAAGAATGTTTTTCTTTTAAAATATTTTTATATCAAAATGCCCTTCCTATTATTATATAGGCAAAATTTGTGAATCCTATAATGGATATTTGTTATGTGTTTCAAATGTCATGAAAATACTAATGTGTCATTTGTTACTTGTGTATAATTAGGGCCCGTTTACCATGAGAATTGTGACTGTCCTTTGGAAGATAGTGCAGCCTGGCTACAGGAGATGAAGTGCCCAGAAACCATTGCTCAAATTCAGAGAGATCTGGCACATTTTCCTACTGTTGATCCAGAAAAGATTGCAGCAGAAATTCCAAAGAGATTTGGACAAAGGCAGAGCTTGTGTCACTATACCTTGAAGGATAACAAGGTACAATTCATAATTGAGGTTTACTTGTTAGTCTTAGTGATTTTTTATTTTGACCGCTTGGCTACAACTAACTACATAGTTTTATTAAAAATCATTCTGAGGATCATCGTGATAAGCTTAACCTCAGTGAAGCTTGCCAGTGCTTTTTGACTAATGTAATAAACGTTCAATTCTCTTTTAGGTTTATATCAAAACTCATGGTGAACATGTAGGTTTTAGAATTTTCATGGATGCCATACTACTTTCTTTGACTAGAAAAGTAAGTATTTTCTTTTCTATGTGTAGAAGACAGTTTAAGCCCATGTTTTACAATATAATTTTTCAAAATAAAAATAATTACAATATCAGGGTGTTTTATTCTGGGGCCTTATTATAATACTATTTTGAAGTTTTATGTCTTGTGAAATAGCTGTATTAATTTCCTAGGGCTGATGTAACAATGTAATACTAATTGGGTGGCTTAAAACAACAGAAATTTATCCTCTCACAGTTCTGGAGGCTAGAAGTTCGAAATCAAGGTGTCAGCAGGGCTGTGCTCCCTCTGAAACCTATAGGGGAGAACCCTTCCTTGGCTTTGCCTGACTTCTAGTGATGGCCAGCAATCCTTGGCATTCCTTGGTTTGCAGCTGCATCACTCCATTCTCTGCCTGTGTCATCGGATGGTGGAGTGTGTGTGTCTGTTTGTCTTCACCTTTTCTCACAAGGACACCAGTCCTACTGGATTAAAGCCTCACCCTTCTTCAGTGTGATCTCATCTCATCAACAACCCTATTTCCAAATAAGGTCATTCTGAGATACCGGGGTTTAGGACTTCAGCATATCTTTTGGGGGGACACACTCAACCAATAACAATACCTTAGAGAGGAAAATGCCTTACAATAAAATTATTTTTAGTTCTCTACCTACTTTGAGTCCAAAGAAGACTGCCATATTCTGAATCCTGTTCCTTGATATAATGTGCTTCAGCAGGGTTCTATAGAGTACTTGACAACAATAGTAAAATGGCTGATGTGAAAAATTATACCATCATTTCTACCCATTGCTTATTAGCTATTTACTGAATATCTTGGTTGAATTACTCGTGGAAAATCCTAGTAACTTTCTTAAGATTGCAAAGCATTTGCAGTGAATTAATTCTGAGTAGTTATATAGCATTGGTATCCTGCCTCCTTTAAGCTAAGACATCGGAGTGCTGGCAATTCTTGTTTATCCATGTCAATCTATGGAAAAATAAGAATGTTTTTCAGGACTCCAGTTTCTCAAGATGCTTTCAAACTGACCAGTACAGTTCTTGCCTAAATAATATATCTCTTATTTTACAAATACCCCAAACATTTTTTTATGGCTCAATAAAACAGGTTCTTTCAACATGTTTGTGCCAGTGGAGGCAGTCTAGCTTAGGAAGTTGTGTTGAGCTTCCTAAGTTCTAATCCTATCACCTACCTGGGTTGTATTTTTAAAATAGAAACATCTGGTTTATTAACCAGGAACTAGAGTTAAGAGTCTCAAGTCCAATGTGCTGTGCTCGCTTCGGCAGCACATATACCAAGTGAAATGTGTTGTAGTTATTTTCTAGTAGTTCTCTTTCTCTCTTAGATTATTTTAGAGTCTCTTGGCAGTATTAGAACAGAGATTACTTTTGTCATTTCATCCCTATTGAGGCAAGTCTATTGGCCCATTTGGGCACCCTGGAAAGGAAATCTAGTATGCTTACACATAGAACAATATTGTGAAAAGCTATCCCCACTATTCAAATCAAGGCAATTATCATTACCTGAAGCTTGGCCTTTCATTTGGTACACTTTCTAATTTTTATTGTGTTTCATTGCTCACCGGGTGGTCAAGTTGTACTGCAGGATAGACTATGACATCAGTATGGCCAAGGTTAAAAGGCAGGTAAGTGCCACCCAGGAAAGAAACCAATGCATAGATTCGTGTGGCTAAGAACAGCCTACAGGCCTACCAGGCTCAAGTGGTCCAGCATTTACTTAGAGCAGAACAGAAGGAGTACAAAAGATTCATTCAGCCTCTTTCAATGCAGCCATCCCCCAGGTCCAGCAAATCCACTCCACAGCTGACCACACCTCTCACTTTTTGCTGCAGTGGAAGTTCTCTGAACTTTCTCTGTGGGGTCTGAAACACAGCAAGCGTGGGGGCATGCCAATGGGCCATTGACCCCTGTGTTTAAGTAGAACAAAAAGGGTATATTCCTACACTTCCAGATAAGCCCAGCCCAGACTGTGAGGGCTCTTTATCTCTTGGTAAAGAAGTGTTCCAGGCCCTAGGCTATGTTATTTGGCCAAGAAAGAGGGCATGCAGGAGACTGCCTTTCACTACTCTTTTGATCAATAAAAGGCATAATCCATCCAACGCAAAATATGAATAAATTCTTTCTCTTTTTTCTAGGTGAAGATGCCAGATATGGAGTTTTTTGTTAATTTGGGAGACTGGCCTTTGGAAAAAAAGAAATCCAATTTACACATCCATCCAATCTTTTCCTGGTGTGGCTCCACAGATTCCAAGGATATCGTGATGCCTACCTATGACCTGACCGACTCTGTTCTAGAAACCATGGGCCGGTGAGAGATGGGTCGAAGATGACCCAGAGCCTTGATTTTCCTTCTGTGGTGAGTTCTTTTCCAACAGCCTTTGTGATGTGATGGTTTGGGAGGAAAATCTCTTGCACTTTCTGTCTTCCAGAGTAAGTCTGGATATGATGTCTGTGCAAGCTAACACGGGTCCTCCCTGGGAAAGCAAAAACTCCACAGCTGTCTGGAGAGGGCGAGACAGCCGCAAAGAGAGACTCGAGCTGGTTAAACTCAGCAGAAAACACCCAGAACTCATAGATGCTGCCTTCACCAACTTTTTCTTCTTTAAACACGATGAAAGCCTGTATGGTCCCATTGTGAAACACATTTCATTTTTTGATTTCTTCAAGGTATGACATCATCTATGGCCAATCCTTTTTGTTTTTCCAAATAGAGATGACCCTTGAACAACATGGGTTTGAACTGCACGGATCCATTTACAGGCAGATTTTTTTCAATACATAGCCGGCCCTCTAAATTCCCAGGTGTTGTTCGCATCTATGGATTCAACCAACTCCACATCAAAAACAGTATAATGGTATTTTCACCCAGAGTTGGGAATCTGCAGATGCAGAGGGCTAACTGTGTGCATTAATCTACACTATTTTATATAAAGAATCTGATCATCTGCAGATTTTGGTATCTGTGTGGGTCCTGGAACCAATACACCATGGATACTGAGGGACAGCTGTTCTGGGGGAGTCAAAAGTTATATGCAGGATTTTGACTGCACTGGGGAGGGGGTAGATTCAATGCGCCTAACCCCCATGTTGTTAAAGGATCAACTGTTATCTTCATTTGGGGGAGGGAAGTTGAGGCCAGTAAATTACAGGGCGTGGGAAAGTTATGCACAAAACTTAGTGACTGTCAAGGTATGAGGCCCCAGAGACTGGCTTGGCAACCTGGGTCTGTACTCAGTACCCGCCCCTAGCATTAAATATACCAAGGGATATTTGGGTCAGGGGAGAGCTAAAACTTTTTCCCCAACTGACCCTCAACATAAGCACATTTCAGCTCTAAAACCTTTTTTATCAGTAAATACATGTAAGTGATTTTAGAAAAACTTCTCCCTAGAGCCATAACATAACAACAGACCAAAAAGAAGAAATAAACCAGGTGTCTCTTATCAGGCCTTCTGGTGGGAAGATGAATTGAAATCCATCCAAATGGTCTGCCTGGGAATTCTGGGCATTAGGAAGTGTTTTCTGGATCTAGAATGTAGATTGCTCTTTTTTCTCGGGGAGCGATCCTTTTTCTAACAACTCTGCTTTTTATGCAGTAGAACAGTGCCCTGTTCACTTGATCACTGAGTAGTTTTTGAAGTTTCACGTGTTAGGGAGAAAAGTGGGCAAAAGGTAGCCATCTATATTCTAGGTGGGAAGAAGACAAGATATTATTGAGCTCTGTGTTGTATATGGCCGAATTTTGTTTTTGTTTTTTTCTGATGAGTTACGTGGCAACAGGTAGACAAGTTGAATTGTCAGTGTTTCCATATGCATATCACAAAGATTTTTTAAGGAAATGGTTAAAACCAAAGAAAGCTAATGCCTGCCATCCCTCCTCAGAGGTTGTTCTGTCATGCCTTTGCTATCTGTTGAATTTGCTACAACTAAAGACTGTTGATTGCCTCAGTGCTATGAATACTTTTAAACATAGATGTACTTGTCTCAGAGCTTGTTAATTCCCTTAAGACTTGTGTGTATTAAAAGGTATGGTTAAAAGGGCATAGAGTGTGCCAATGTCAGATGCTCAGATGAGACCAATAAAGTAGAGGGATTACAAAGTCACCATAAATCTGTCTTTCCTTAGGTTGTAGTCTGAGGACAGCAGTTTTACTATTTTATTTGCTGCTTCAATATTAGACTTGTAGCCCTTTTGTGAAATTTAGGAGAACATCAAAATAAGCATATCATATAATAGCACTTACTAAGTGGTGAAAGCACAGGGCAAAATCTGGCCAGTTTGTATCTGAGGACAGTGAGGCTCTTTGTGTGGAAAGGAGAGGAAAATAAAGAGAATAGGAAAAAACGATATTTAATGGAGGTTCTCATACTTCACTGCTGTTTCACAGCATAAGTATCAAATAAACATTGACGGCACTGTCGCAGCATATCGCCTGCCATATCTTCTAGTCGGTGACAGTGTTGTGCTGAAGCAGGACTCCATCTACTATGAACATTTTTATAATGAGCTACAGCCCTGGAAACACTACATTCCAGTTAAAAGCAACCTGAGCGATCTCCTAGAAAAACTTAAATGGGCAAAAGATCACGATGAAGAGGTAAGGTCACTCCCCTTGTATCCCAATATCATCAGTTCGTTTTAAATGTCTTGTGCTTGGAAAGCATTCAGGATGCTCAGATGTCGACCCTTACCTGTAAATGGGAAGCCATCTCCCCACGCATAGCACAATTCTTTCAAGATGAACATAGGTGCGCGGCTTGGATTAACTGTCCAGTCTGCTCATGAAACAAAAAACTAAGCCTAACCTTGACTATATTCTCTCTTTTAGTCAGGTTGATCTGAGCCTCAAGTACTCCCTTACCTCTACTAGGAAAATGAAAATTAAGATTGCCAGCCGGGCACAGGAGGAAAAACTAACTGTGCTATGGATTAAAATGAGGGATTGCATGAAATAAATTTTGAACTAATTGCTAAAAATTTTTAAGATGGTGCATTGAGCTTCATCCTGCATGTACTTTACGAAGTCATTGTTACTTCATTTGATATGTACCTTTTCTCTCCAAGAGAGAATTAATTCTAGAAGGTCTAATATGACTTCTTAAACTTTCAAGTCTTAAAAACCTCCTTTTACATTTGAACAAACATACTCTATTAAATGTTCCCTGTACCATGAAAGGCTACCCTCAAAGATATTTTTCCCACTGTTGTCCCACTAAAATGTACTCTGAAGATCGATTTTCATATGTCTGCATGGGAAAAAATATGTTTCATTAAAGGATTTTTTTTTTGTTCCCATAGGCAAAGAAGATTGCAAAAACAGGACAGGAATTTGCAAGAAATAATCTCATGGGTGATGACATATTCTGTTATTATTTTAAACTTTTTCAGGTCAGTATTTTCTAAGAAAATAGACATACAACTTGTAATGTTAATAGCAAATAATATTCCACTTAATAATTTCTAAAATTACATTAAAATAAGGAGATAAATGTATACCTCTATGGGCAGAAATCAGGGATGAATGTTAAATAATAATGAAAATAGTAGAAAACCAAAGATTAGCTAATGGAGAATGCTATAACATTAAAGGAAAAGTATCATTGTTAGAACTATGTAGTCTGTGGTTAGGAAGTTGACATCTGATCCTGCAAAGTTACTGAACTTGGATGTATATTTTATCTTTGTACAATACTGCTGCTGCCTTACCATTTCTTTGTCTACATAGTGCAAAGTATGTTTAGAACTGTTGTGCTGACCCCATATGAGCCATGACTTCTCTTGGAAAGTGTTTGCATGGACCTAAGCATTTAGGGATTGTAATCAAAGCATATCTGACAATTTGAAAGTTTCCTTTTTTAAAAAATGCAACAGTAAACAAGTAATTTGCTAATAATAGTAGTAGATCTAAATTAAACGTTTTTTAAATCTCAAAATTTCAGATGTTGGGCCCCATACCTTGGGCTTTGCTACAAAACTGAGTTGGTCTTTTTTCTGGTCTGCACTGGCCTCTTCCCCTTTATAACCTTTCCTAGAGGACGGTGAAGGTATAGAGAAGGTGAAATATGTAAACCGAAGGAGTGGGGGGATTTACTATCTAAATTACTAAAGATCTACAGGGTAGTGTTCATTCATTCAACTCGCATACACTAAAGCATAAGCACCTAGCTGGGCACAGAGGGAGCACATAATGAATGAAGATGGTGACCAATGCTATGCAAGCCATGGTAGGTAAGATGGAAATAGTCTCTGTCCTCAAATTTTCTTGGGAAGATCATGTACACAGTTATTTTTACTACAAGGCAAAAGGAGGTAAAAAAATAAATACAAGTCATATAAATGAAGGATGAATAAGGAGATCACATAGAAATAGGCAGCCAATGTCCAAGGACAGGTACCTCTCAGAAGCTCTGTTATTGAGTGTTTGAGAGGAATGTAGAGGTGTTTGCATATTGCAACTTGACATATGTGACTTAAGTGGACCATATCATATTCTAGCAAACTCCAGCATAACTAATTTGGTAAATGTACTTTAAACATTACATAAGGAATGCTTTTGTATTGTTGTCTCTATAGGAATATGCTAGTTTACAAGTGAGTGAACCCCAAATCCGAGAGGGCATGAAGAGGGTAGAGCCACAGTCTGAGGATGACCTCTTTCCTTGCACGTGCCTTAGGAAAAAGGTAACAAGAACTGACCAATGTCAAAGTAAAAACTAACTTGATCCAAGTCTTCGTTCATTCCTTAAGTCATTCAGTCAGACAACAATTATTTGAGTTTCTCCTGGAGCCTCCAAGCATTCATTCTACCACAGAGATATAGTAGGTAATAATAAGGCAAAAGAAAGAGAGCTAAGATGCAGCTAAATAAGAGCTCCCAGCAAAATAGAGGAAAACCTTTTTTAATGTGAGAATTTAGATCACATGATATTTGAATAGATGTTTAATGTTTGAAAAATATTTTTACGTTCATCATCTAATAGCCTCATCTTCCCGTGAGATAGGGTCAGGAAAGTTCATCATTCCAATTTAGAGATGGAAAAATATATAACCAAGATTATTCATGTTCACAGATTATTCATTGAAAAACAATCTCCGTTGATATCACTCCATACTAGAAGATTCATATATGGGCTTGTCAGGCTAAAAAGGAACTTAGAGGTCATCCAGTAAAATGCCTTCATTTTACAGTTAACAAAACTGAGCCCAAGGAACTTAGCTCAGAATCATCTAGCTGGATTATAGCAAAGCAAGGACCAAAAATAAGTCTCTCATCTTCAAATAGTATGTATGGTTGTGTATAAAGATAAAGGAGGGTTGTTTTCATTATAGCTATTTTTTGTTTGTAGGATCATATATTGTATAAAATTGTGTTATATATATTTACATACACACACACACACACACACACACACATTACTGGCTTGACATTTTTATACCCTCATCATCATGTCTCTGAATGGATAAACTCAAAATTGTGCTATTGTAACCAAAAATGAGAAGGCAAGTTTGGCAATTATGTCTGCCTTTCAAGGGGATTTAAAAGGAATAAGGTAACCACAGGCTCACTGGTGTAGTGGAACCAGCTCATATAAGCTTATGATTGTTAAATATTTAGAAATTTTGCACAGTGGTTAAATTTTGGTAGCTTGGAATCTACTTGGTGGGAGTATTTATACCATGACAACAGCACATGCTACAAATCAGAGTTTTGTTTTTGTCTCGTTTTGAGAACTGATTGCCACTAACTAGCCCTCAGAAGTGGTACATCATGAACCTTAACCCCTGACAGTGCTGCAAGTCCATCAAATTAGTTAAAGCCAGTAAGAAAACTAAAATTGCCAGAATCGAAGGTACCCTTTCATTAAGTTCATGATTTGGTATCAGAATGTTTCTGATACCAAATGAAACTAGGCAGCTTCCTTTCTCCACTCTTCTTTTTTTTTTTTTTTTTTTTATCTTTGTGATTTTGAGGCCTGTCAAATGGTTCTACTGATTTATAGAAGTTAGGGGTTAGAATGATAGCTTCATGTATTTCTTCTTTATTGTCTACCCTAGTCCATCACTGATACCATTCATGACACAAAACCCTTTATAATAAACCCCTAGATGTTCAGGTTCCACATCAGTAGCCCTATAAAACACAATGTGCTTCTACCCGTAGGTGATTCCAAAAATAATCCTCAACCCTACAAGTCTCAAGTAACTTGACTGTTTTTCTTCTTTCATCTTTAAGGGATAACATTTTATAGACTAATGTAAGTCTTCCTGACTCATATATGACTTCTCAATGGCTCTAAATATTTTACTTCTTATTTTCAGACCAAAGATGAACTCTGATTTGCAAAATACCTTCCCTTCAAATAATGGTGCTCTGAAGACTCTTCTTAACTGAAAAGAAGAATTTTTTTAGAATATTAATTCTGTGGACAGTATAAAATCTATGTGATTGTCTGGGTTAAGAAGATATGTTTCTTATTATGCAGTATTCTCATGACTGTCCTTTAAAGCACATTTTTAGAATTTTATAATAAAATCACTTTTATTTTAAAGAGCTGTGTTATTAGCTATATTTGGACCATGGAATAGTAAAAAGAGAGAGCGTCTGGGTCCTGTACTCAGTTTAGAGCATCACAGCAGCCACCACCTACCCAGACACATGGTTTACATGACAAAGCAATAACCTCTGTCTTGTTTACACTATTTAGATGTCAGTCACTCACAGCCAAAACTAATTCTAACTAATTCATCCTACAAGACCTTTCATCTTTAATAAAATCTTTAATAAAGTTTCTTACCACTTCCTAATATGTACCCTGTAGTCTAGCAAAACCAACACCTTAACCCTTCTTTGATGGCTTGTGTCTAACCTTCCTTATATATGCTTTCCCCTTGGTCTGGAATGTTGTGACCCTCTCTTCTTACTTTGGTTTAGATAGCTTTCAATGCTCATTTTAGGAGTCACCACTCTGAATCTCCCCATACTTGTATCATTGCATTTACAATGCTATGTGGTAGTGATCTAATTGGTTGTCTCTCTCTCTTACCAGATTTTAAGTAACATGACTACAGAGACCATGCTCTTCTTTTAATCTAATAGAGTGTCTGCAACTAACTAGAAAGGCTCAATGTAGAATGGATGAATGAATGAATGAATGAAATCACTTTGAAATGTGATTAAGAGAATTAAAAAGGAACTAGAAATTCTAACACTGAACCATAATATATTTTACAAATTCCTTTACCTAATAGTTTCCCTTCCATCCATCTTCCAATTAAGTAGTCTGTTAGCAGCTTTTTTAAATTGTGGATTGTATATATGGAAATATATAAAACACATATCTACAGCTTAAAAATAATTATAAGAAAACACCCATGTAACTACTGACAAAGATTCTTTGCTTCACAAACTTTAGTCAGACTCCTGAACCTTCTAAGCCCCAACGGTGCTCTTCCTTATAAAATCCAGTTACAGCAAGAACCTGCTAAGTCCTTTTAGCAAGAATCTCCCATCCTCCAATGCAGTTGGTTGTAAATTTAGTGAAAATCATTGGATTGTACTCTTAGAGTGGAGTTTATGCCATGTAAATAAAGTTGTTTTTAAAAGCATAGATAGAAAATTCGGACACAAGAAATGCTAAGATTTGTAATTCAAGAAAACACTTGCGATAATGTAGTTGTCTGGATTTTATTTCATATGCTATGACAGAAAAGGCAATTACCAACTGCACTGGGCTTGAGGAAGATTCATTTATTCAAAAAATATTGATTTGCCAGGAATCAGTTCATACACAGGAGATTCAAGGTAAAAAAAACAAAACATCTGGACTTCCTGAGAGTTTACAGTCCAGAGAGGAGACAGACACTTCAGAATATGTTAGGCGACCAGGGTAGAAGGATAGGAAGTGTTTGAGAGAGGCATTTAGGGAAAGCCTCACTAAGAAAATGACATGTGAGTGAAGACATGCACATGTGGGGCTAGCCACTGGGATTTCTCCAAGAAGAGGGAATAGCCAAGACGAAAGCCCTGGAGTCTGGGCTTGTCTGCTGGGTTTGGATGTGAGGCCTAGGCACCTAGAACTGAAGGAGCCAAGGAAAGGAGACTAGAAAATAGAAGCACAGGAAGTGAGAGGACCGACTATATAAAACTGGTGCTCATTACAAGGCCGTTAGCCTTTAACTTTGGTCCAGATGAAAAGCCTTTGGAAGGTTTTGAGCCAACGGGTTTACATTTCAACAGGGCTCAACTGGCCGCTTTGTTGGTAACATAGAGAAGAGAGGAGGGAGGAACAAGAGACCACCGAGCAGACTATTTCAATAAAGATGATGGTGGGGCTCGGACCGGTCTGGTAGAAGTATGAGAAGTGGTTGGGTTCTGTATATATTTGCAGATAGAGCCAACAGATCAACTAATTGTGGGTTGTGAGGAAAAGAATGAGAGCTGACCCCACGTTATTTAAGCTGCACAACTGTTAGAATGATATGGCTGGGATGGGGGAAGGGCTCAGAGTGGAGCATGTTGGCAGCAAGGCAGTGACAGGAGGTTGCTTGTCAGCCACCCGCAAATTCTCAAGCAGACCGGACCCTGCCACCGCGAACAGCGGCGGGAAAACTCCCGCCCCCAGCCTGCCCCGCGCGCCGGCCTGCGCGCTCAGGGGCGGGGCCTGCGCGCGCATGCGCTGTAGCGCGACGCTCTGGCGGGTAAGGCGAGGCGGTCCCTTCGAGCGTGGTAGTTTGCTCTTTGAAGGGAGTGAGGGCGGTTGGGTGCTCCTGGCTACTTTCCCTTACCCGGTAAGTGCGGCGGCGGCGGTTGGCGCTGCCATGCGGGAAACTATCTCCCAAGGGAGTGCGAGTGAGCCTGGCGTCCCCGCCTGAGACATTTCGGGCTCGCGGCCGTCGCCTTTCAGGGGTCGTTGGTCGGCTTCGTGAGGCGTTCTATGTAAGTTCGGTGCCTGCGAGCACCGGCCGCTGGGGCTCCGACCGCTAGGGCTTCGTCCACAGGAGCGATTATGAGGCTGGAAAGTGGAAACCGTGCAGGCGGGCAGAGCCAAACAGGTCCAGCCTGGGTCACACGAGCCGGTGACCGGCGGCTAGCTCGAAGTAGCCTCCGAGCTTTGAGGGGTCGCGCTGGGTCCTCGGAACGGCCACCGCACAGCCCCTGCGCACGCGCGTCAGTTGAGTGAATAAGCGGTTTCTCTGGTGCGTTTGAGCCCAAACTTCTGAGAGACTCCGCTTCGCACTTCTACTCTCGTATCGCTTGGTGTTTGTCGCTGATCCGGCCAGATTATCGACTGTCCTGGAAGACGTGAACTTGTAACGCTTTTGTTTATCCCATGACTTCCAACGTACTGCTGTCGAAGTAATAGATAATGCACAAGCATTTTTCTAGTTGAAAGTTACAGCGCAGTTGTGGCATTTTGATTCTTCAGCATAAGATGTGACTGCTTTTGCGTTCTGAGTATTAGTAATCATAAAAATTACTCGAATGCTGATGATGTTGGAGCACTATAAAATACAGAACAGGGATTATCAGCCAATTATCACAGCATCTCTATGAGGTTGGTGGTGCTTTCTCCGTTTGCAGTTGAAGATATCGAAGCTGAGCCAGGTTTCAAATCCGGCCCTATATGAATCCAAAACCAGAGATTATAACCTAGACTGTCTAGACCAGGTTCGGGTGGGGTTATATCTTGGAACAATTTCAGCGTTTTCAAGTAGTCCAGAACATGTTACCAGCTATGAAGAACAGACTGTTCATCATGAAGTCTGGGAGGGAGTACAATTTTCCTGAAAACAAAAACCCAAATCGTTGAGGAATTGTAGAGCATTCTGGGTTAAGATAGTGGATTGAATACATGTATAATTTTACTCCCTCCTGAAATCTCACAAAAATTACAATAAAGATTTTTTTTTTTTTAAGATATGAGAAAGGATGGAGAGAATGGGAAAGGAAACAGCAATAAAATATTGGACACTAGGAAGCAAATATCTTAACAAATCTTAGGTTAATTCTGAACCAGCAACAGGGAATACTGTGGAACAATTATATGTAAACCACCAACTCTTCAGAATGCACAAAAACCAGCAGCACTGGACACTTTGGGAACTGACAGTGAAGATAATGGTGCTGAGGATGGATGTGGAGGGCTGCAATAAAGATAACTTAGGTGAAATCTATTTGAGAAATAATTAGATATTTCCTTCTGCCCATTTCACACTGTTAGGTGACTCCCATTAAAAGACTGGAAGCTAGTCTCTTGAGACCATAAAACAGGATCTTTGAACCGAGGGACCCCTGGCACGGTTAATTATGGGGCTACATTTATGAAAACAGGGAGACAGAAACTGAAGTGCTTTATCCTCCTCCACTCAAATCCCAGAACTTTCACAGCCAGACTGTATACTTCAGGTTCAAATAAGAGAATTCTACATACACATACATGTATAACGAAAGATACGATGAGTTGATTGCAGTGGTTTCTTACGGGAAGGGAAAGGAACTTGGTGGCTGGGAGAAAAGAATGTGAGAAGACTTAACTATTTATATTTTTGGTTTTTTTTAATTTTGTGCCATATGCATGTATTACCCATTCAAAAATGAAATGTATTCCTTAAAAAATGAATCACAAGTGATATGTCTACACACATACGAAAATAAGTACAATGTCACTCATTGCAATAATGTTTTTGCAAAAGGTTCATTAATAGTGAAATAAATTATTCTTTCATTCCTTGGAATATTCTTTAGCTATAAAAACAATGAAAGAAGCTCATTTTATAAAGAAGAGAGTAATCATGAAGATATGTTAAGTGGGAGGAAAGAGTCAGTTTGTAACAAAAAGGAAGGATGTGTGTGTTTCTTAAATATCTGGAAAGAGATGCAAGAAGGTAATATTGGTTCCTTTGGAGAGGAGATCTGGGTGGCAAGGCAAATGTGGAATGAGAGAGACTTCACTGGATTTTGGGAACCTTTTGAACTTTGAACCATGTTACTATTCAATGAATAAATAAATGGTCATGGAAAAAGTAGACGAATAATGGAGATCCTGATGTTGATAATATCCTGAACAATAAAAGATCTTTTATAATAGGAAGAAATACTGCACAACAACCTCAAAATCTCAGTGGCTTACAACATTTCATGCTCTTGGTTCTTCAGGTCAAAATTTTATGGTTCTTCAATGGTGTAGATCTTGGCTAGACTAGGCTGGACTTCATTCAGACTTCAGTGTTGGGTTCAGATCTACTCCATATGTCTTTATTCTGGGGCCCAGGCTGGGGAAAAAAAAAAAAAACCCTGCTTTTCTGATGGCTGAGGGTGAGCATTCAAGAGGGCCTGTGTAAATTTGTCATGTCTCTGTTCATAAGTGGAACACTGAAACTTTTATTTCATTAGTAAAAGCCAGTCCCATATCCAAGCCCAAAGTCAACGGAGTGGAGATGTACACTCACTACTGGGGGGCTCTGCAAAGTCACGTGACAAAGGTATATGGATGTATATTCCTATTGCAGTGTGAGAAGTAAAGTTGAGAACAGTAATAATGAAGGAAATGGGTTAATAGATGCTGTGAAATTGTTAAAGATGATTGAGAATAAAGATGCTTAGAAAAAATATGTATTTACATACAAAAATACAGCATCCTACTTTGATATGAATTTTCTTAAAGCTTCCATGTTAAGGTATTACATTGGCTTTTTGTTATATAACATCTGCCAGCTCCACACCTGGCACTATAAACAATTCTGAGTGCCCATAGAAATCTAGAAAATACTTAAATAATGCACATGCAAAGATACCAGTCTTAGAGAAGAAGTTCTAAATGTGTTTATTTCAGCTACTGAATGTGTTCATTCATAGTTCTTGTATCATACCTATGTCTGCCAACCCACCTTTCACAACAGAATCTTCTTTTCAGGGAGATGTCCTTTGCTTCTCAGATGTAATGCACTTTAAGTTTGTTATTCAACAGTGAAAATGAGTCATACAGAGGTAATACATATTTTCATATGTTCTGCATCTTCAGGGTTCCTTTTTTTTTTTTTAGTCATATGGCTCCAGAGTAATTTTATTATTTTCAGTTTGTACTCAGAGAGAGTATAGCATTAGTGGTTAAGAGTAAGGACTCTGGAGCAGACTGCCTAAGTTTGAATCCTAGCTAGTGGCTATATATAACTTTGGACATGTTTCTTAGCCTGCTGTGCCTCAGTTTTCTCATCTGTAAAATGGAGATAATAATATTTGCCTCATAGAATTATTAGAAAGGTTAAATGAATTAATACATATAAAGAACTTATAATAGTACCTGACACAAAATAAGTACTTCTTAAATATTAGCTGTTATTAACATCATTGCTTTTGAATCATTGACTTGAATCATGCATCTTGCAGAACAAACATATAGTTATTCAGCTGTCTGAATAAGCAAGGAAGTAATTTTTGATCCCTTTATTCTCTTGAATTCTAGGTTAAATTAAAAATACCTTTTGGAAATAAGTTACTAGATGCTGTTTGTTTGGTACCTAACAAGAGCTTAACATATGGAATAATTCTTACACATGGAGCATCAGGAGATATGAATCTTCCTCATTTGATGTCACTGGCATCCCATCTTGCATCTCATGGGTTTTTTTGCCTGAGATTTACCTGTAAAGGCCTTAATATTGTACATAGAATTAAGGCATATAAATCCGTTTTGGTAAGAAAATTTCTTTATATTTATAACAGAATTATATTTTAAAATTCTTAATAAATTTAAGGCAAATTTTGTTAGAAGTCATTTAAAATTAAATGAGTATTAAAACTTCAGCAGTTCATGAAGTTTCCATGGAGATGAAAGCTCACAACGTAAATGTTCCTCCATGATACTGCCAAGGAAGCTTCTTATGATGTAATTTTCTTACTAGAATATAGTTCTGGATATCATGCATATGAATGTACAAATATAGCTTGGTTTTCTTTATATGTTATTTAGAAATTGTAAAATTCCTGGATAAAGCAAATCTGAAATTTTTTAATACAAATTATATCAAGCTTGTTAAGTTTTTCAGAACTTTAGATGTTATTATCAAATTTTGTATTAGTTGTAAGCTTTTACTGGCCTTTTTCTTTTTTACATTATTCTTTAAAAATATCTTAGTACTTGAATTTTTTAGACTGGTGAAGTGATTTTTTGCTCACATATTTGCTAGTATTACCCAACATGATTTGATAGTGAAAGCATGACTGGAAGAGCAAAGAACTGGTTAGCTCTTTCAAGAAGAATCCTTTAAGATTTTGTGGGTGTCTTTGCAAAGATTTTCATGCAGTTCAGTAATGATGAGAAATATATGTTGATTTTCCAGTGAAATATTTCATAGGAGAAAATTTGATAATTTTTTGGTTGATTTTTCTAGAGTTACCTGAAGACCTCAGGAGAATACAAGCTTGCAGGTGTTTTCCTTGGAGGTAAGTTACAATACTTGTACTTGTTTTTTAAATCTGCTACTAATAATATAGGAATAGGTAATTGAGAATTAAAATTAATTGATGATAGGCACCTAAAATAAGGATTTTTTGTTTAGTTTCAATAAGTTACTTCCCGTATAATATTAAGGTAGTTTATATATATAAAACAATTTAAACTTCATATATATGTATTGTAACCCAAAGATTTCTCCTTTTGTTTATAACCCTTGTTTACCCTCTCAGATGATTTCCTTCACAAAGATTATCCTCACAATCCTTCAGAAAAATAATTCCTTTTTAAAAAAATGACTTAGGATTAGTTTAACTCTTCACAAGGCTACAGATGTCCATTATGGGTATTGCACCTTGTTAATTGCTACCTTTTGGAGTAAAGTAATTTGTTGATATACAAATATGATGGATGAACAGTAAATCTAATTTGACACATTATCACCACTACTTTATGTGAATGTTTATACTTCAAACTGAACTTAATTTTAATTGATTTTAGGTCGTTCAATGGGCTCAAGAGCAGCTGCTTCTGTAATGTGTCATAGTGAGCCAGATGATGCTGATGATTTTGTTCGAGGTCTCATTTGTATTTCTTATCCACTGCACCATCCAAAGCAACAGCATAAACTTAGAGATGAAGATCTCTTTCGTATAAAAGATCCTGTACTATTTGTGTCAGGCTCAGCAGATGAAATGTGTGAAAAGGTGAATTATAACTTGATATTTGTGTGAATGAGAGAGAAAGAATGAAAGAAAAAGAAATGACTTGGGAACAGTATATTACCAGCAGCATTCAGTCTCTTTAAAAAGATCCTGATTTGACTAATGCTAGTTTTGTGCCTTAATTACCCTGTTGCTTTGGAGAACCTAAAAATATAAGCATAATGACAAAATTCATCTCTCTAGAGAGTTGGTAAATGGTTTTACTGTTACTTGGGAAATAAAGGATTAATCTGACTCTTGTGATTTGGGGATTACTAGATTATACACTTGGTTTATCATTTCAACATTCAAGCAGATTCTTCAACTTTTGATAAAATTGATTCTTGAGAAAATTAGTAACTTGTACGTATTAGTAAACACTAGTGTATTTCTCAGGGCATATAATTTCCTTGGTGAAAATATTTTAGAAAAAATTTTTTTTGCTCCATTTTACCTATTTTTTATCATCAGTAGTGAGTGTTTGATCTATTCTGTAATATTGCTGTGTATCTGAGAGATGTGGCGTGCCTGCCACTTCGGTGAGCATTTCCTTGCACATTCCATTGCTTCAAAAGTTATTTGTGGAGTAGGTATTTAATAAGTATTTAGTAGATGGATGCTAGTGTTGGTGGGGCAGGAAAGAGAGAATCTTTATTAGACACCAACAGCATTAGTCTAGTATCCTTTTCTTTTTTTCCTTTAGAACTTGTTGGAGAAAGTGGCACAGAAAATGCAAGCTCCTAATAAAATCCACTGGATTGAGAAGGCAAATCATTCCATGGCAGTGAAAGGACGGTCAACAAATGATGTTTTCAAAGAAATAAATACACAGATTTTGTTTTGGATCCAGGAAATCACTGAAATGGACAAGAAATAATTGTCTTTAGTTAAAAGCCATGTTATTTTGAATACAAATACAGTTAATTTGATAAAGAACAGTGTAACTCTCAACATTGAGATATATTTCCTACTAATTTAATGTTCTTTAATGTTCCCCATTTTTAATATGTTTTAATTGTGAAATTGATGTCTTTTACAAAATGTCTTTTGAAAGCATAGTTCTATAAAGATGATGCACAAATATTGAAGATGGTCTAAATATAATTTATTTTCATTAATATAGTTAAGTTTTGGAAAAAATTAAACATTTGAATTTTGTTACAGTGGTACTTTTGTCTTATTGCTGTGCAACTGAGAGAGTACTCTAATTTTGCAGAAGAATGTCATCTTTAAAAAAGGAAAACAACACTTATAGTAAATTTAGTCACTAATTCAGGCCCTCCATTTCTCATCTGTATAATTGCAATAGCCTAATTGATTTTCCTATTTTGTTGTCTTCTTGCTTAAATCATTTGACACCTCCAACTCAAAAGCTGTTGGTGGATCTCCAAAGATGACTATTAAGGTTAAAGTCCTTAGTTCAAGGTTCCCCACATAGGCCTTATCAACATTTTAGCCTTATTTCCCCCCATACTCTGAACCTATACACAGTACTCCAGCTAATGTGGACAATACAAGGTTTTGGAACAATTATATTTGTCTCCTCTAACTGAAGCCTTTGTTAGTCTTTGCCTATTACCAAATTCTGCTCATCTTTTAAGACTTTAAATTCTTTTTCCCTCTTTATAGCTTTCTTCATATTACCCCAACCAAGTATCTCTCCTTCGAACCCACATAATATTCTCCTCTGTTCTTAATCACACTCTACCTTATCAGTAAGTTAATTGACATTTGCTTAATACCACTTAATTACATACCCTACGAATAGTTTTTACTCATCTTTGTATCCATATTGCGTTTTTTAGTTACTTATTCAGTGTCTTATGCTTTCATTATTCAATAAATATTTGTTGTAATGAACTAAGATATTTACAGAAAGAGTTTTTAACCATATGAGCAATCCTGGTTTTATATTGCTGTTTATACATCTATTACTGGGACTTTTTCCGGATACATAAAGAACAAAAACCTATTTCACAATGTCCAAACAGTTCAAAGAATGTGACATGGGTAGGTATAATAGATTTTTTTTAACTTTAATAGAATATTTTTTGAGTGTTATAGTGTATATTACTGTTAGTAATGGGATTTCAACGATATTTTTTTTTTGTGATTTTTAAAAATTAGCATTTACTTTCGATGCTCAATTGAGATTGACATAAGTTTCTAGTCCAAAGTACAGAGTGTCTATGCTGAAAATTAGTAATTGTACATTTATTAGTAGGCAAGTACATAAATAACAAAAATGACAAGGCCCTGGAGGGAGTACTCTTTCTCTCTGCACATAAGCATCTGCAGGAGTGTTACACAGAAGTTCCTTTTCAGTTCTAAGAGCTATACAGTGCTATACTAATTAGGAGTTCAGTGCCATAAATCTCTGAAAGATCTAAGGAACCAGAGAGTAAAAGGTTAAGACTTGGAATCCCCTTTAAGGTATTTAACATTGAATGAGTTAAAGAATGTCTGCCATAGGCAAGAGAAATTTTTTTGCCAGCTGCATTAAATTTTATAGAAAAACAGAGTAAAATCACCCAACTGTGTATGGCATGGCGGTGGGGTTGGAGGGAGGGTCAGAGAGGAAGATGTAAAGTACCCTAGAAAAATCCAGAAGAATTGCTGAGGTTTCTTCTAGAAGTAATGCCTACCATGCATTCTGGAAGGCTATTCTTTGCAAAGTCAAACTCCAAGATCACAGTTAAACCTAGATAAAGATCATAACTACTTGGAGGCTATGGTCCAGTAGACTGGAAGACTATACTCTTGACACTTAGGATATGTCTTTGATTTCATTGTCTTTAACACTCAGAGAAAGTAAGAGCCCCATCAGTCCTTCTTGTACTGAGTTAAACAAGTGACAGAAGAGGCCTAAACAGTTAACTCTGGTTTAAAGACATATTTCTTTCCTCCACCCACCTTGAATAAGTGAAGATGAAGTGTTAATTACATCTTCAAAGGAAAAGTACTGTAAATCCAAGGTAGTGTTAACATTTTAATTAATAGTTCATACTCTCTTTACTACTTGTGACTAAACTACTCTCTAGACTTTGAGGAAAAGTGAGCAGGACTTAAATCTGGCTCTGCCCCACCCTAATTCTGACATCAGGAAGCATCACAAGTAGCTACTCCATGGAATCACCAGAGACAGGGTGAAAAGGAATTCGCCAGACCATTACAAAATCTAACTGGTTTTCATCATAACAGTAGATTGTTGGAGAGGAATATTGCCAACAGACCCATCTAACAAAAAGAAATATAAAATGAGATGTTATATTTTAATGGAAAAAAAATCAAGCAGGCCTGCAAGAGACAAGTTTATCATATGTCCCACATGGTAGCAATGGAACATACTTATACTAAAAAATTATTTTGCATGTATCTAAAATTCAAATTAAATTGGGGAATTTTGTTTTCTAAATCTGGCAACCCTACATTCATATTTCCCTGATCACAAAGCATAAAATATACTATTCCTAATGGTAATAAAAAATGGTTATATCCAGTTCAAATTTGTTCTACATTTTTTTTTAATTACAGGGCAGTGAAAATCCAACTGTGCTAAGGGATTGTTTATAGAATTGTGTCTGTGAAATTAATAGGATTATTTAAAAATTTTTAATAAAAAACTACTTACAGCACCATGCATGCCTCACAAATGAACTTCAATTATTGCTAAAGTAAGCTGATATGAGCTCACTTAAATACCCACTATGACACGTACGTCACTTTACTTAGGCCAAGAGCAATCACTGCTGCCCTTGATAAGACACAGCAGCACTGGAAACTTTTTCTGGCGGAGCGTTGCATGTGGTTATTGAGCTGAGCATGCGACCTTTTTGTGCTTTGGGGCATCTGAAATCGAGGACTTCAGAATGAGATATCAATCTATTTCACATGTTATATAAAAATGTCAAAGCAAATTTATTTATTTAAAAAAGCCGTGAGAGACAGATTGGAAGACAATACATTTTTGACATTATGGGACTGTCTAGAGTCCTGGACTCAAAATGATTGGATGACAATCTTCTTTATAATTTTCCTAGGAATTATTTTTGAGATCATACTTGTAAAAATTTGTACATCCTTTCGGAAAAAGCTTGCATTTCCAGAAAAGGGTAGTTCAGATGCCCAGGAGGTAAGAAACAATGGTTGATTTCCTTCTCTCCTATTTTTCAAGACCACACATAATAACAAAATTGTGCAAATTTGATATTTGGATTACTCTAACATTTTATTGTCTCCCTTGCAATAGAATGAAGACAGTTCTCTGACAAGCATGACATTTGGTAAATATACAATTTCATATTTTAATATAAAACTTATTCAGCCTGAGCTTCTCCCATTGGTGATCTGACTGTTTTTATTCCCATTTAACTCTAGATAACTGGTCGATTCATTCATCTTCAGAAGAAAGGTAAGTGTTTGTTATATTTTGAAATTAAATGAAACAGGTTGGTTTTTTCTATTTGAAACTGAATTTACAGCTGAGTACTGGAAAAGGGTTTTTTCATATATATCGAGGACCACAGCTGTTCAACATCATAATTCAGTCTAACATTGATTTTTAAATGGTTGCTTTGTTCCAAGCTGTGTTAATGGCTTTTCATGTATTATTGAAATTGTCCTTCTGGGTAGATAGTATTATTGCATTTTTTTACAAATGAGGAAAATACTGCTTAGAGAGGTTAAAGTGACTTGCTTTCCAACCTCTCTCTCCAACCTCTGTCTCCAACACACAGAAAGAAGTAGTAATAAGCAGTACTGATAATTCAATTGGAAAAATATTCATTTAGCACTACTGTGAACCAAGCAAACCCTGAGCTAGGTGCTGCAGGAGTGACATGAAAGGAGTTTATACAGTCAGAATTCATCAGCATCATAAATATATATCAGTGTTAGGGATTAAATACTGATATCACTACTCTTGTTGCTATCAATATTTTAGTTGTTTTTCTCAAAATTCATCCAACAATCATTAGCTGTACAATAGACATTGTGTTTGGTACTAGGATACAAACAGTAAGATAGACTCTGTTCTCAAGAAGCTTATAGGCTTGTGGAGGAGACAGTACATAAAGGATGACTGACCTGTAGTATGGTAACAACAGTGATAGAAATATTATAAGAACATTTAGGAAATACCTAAACTAGCATAGGGGTGTTGGGGATGGCTTCATGAGGAAGATTATGCTGGAGCTGAATTTTAAAAAGGTAAAAATTGGTCAGAAAAAGCAGGTTAGGAGGATGAGAAGAGGCAAGGAAATAAACAGCAGGGTACGTGCAATAAATTATGATTATTTCCTAGTGGCTGGAATGCTAAGGTTGAATCAAGGAGTAGTGGGAGATGAATGTGAAGAGGTAGGCAGGAATAAGATCATGGGGGAACTTTCTATACCGTTAAGAAGCTTGGATTTTATTCTGAAGATAGTTTGTAACCACTTGAAGGTGGCTAAGTATAGGAGTGACAGCATTTTTTATTTCAGCTAGATCAGTATTAGGTATATGGTAAATGAATCTGACAATTACATGATTGTAGTCTAATTTCTTTCATTTGTCAGGTATAAAAAGGCTTTATTCATTTAATATGGTTGCTCTATTTTCATGTTGGGTACTAGTGACTGTAGTTGTAAGGTGGGGATCCTGGGAAGCAGTAACAATATCTGGAGATACAGATAGATAGAATTCTGGCCAGGGCTAGGTGGAAACTAGAATGCCAGCAAAAACTAGAGTAGTGCCATCAGAATAAGTGATTATCCAGAAGTCAGTTGGACAGACCAAGAGACGGTGTTTGAGATATACAGGGGTTAGGTGTGCACTGTATTGAAGGTTCACAAGTGTAGATACTTCTCTACTTACAATGGGGTTATGCCACTATAAACCCATTTTAAGTTGAAAATGCATTTAATAAACCTAACCTGCAGAACATCATAGCTTAGCCTACCCTACTTTAAACATTCTCAGAACACTTACATTAGCCTATATAGCTAGGCAAAATCATCTAACACAAAGCCTATTTTAAATGTGACTATCTCATGTAATTATGTGTATTACTTTCATTGTGAAGTCACAGAATCATAAGCTAAACTTTCATAAGTCAAGGACTATCTGTAATTAAAAACCAGAAGATTGATAGGCAAGAGAGGAAGCCACAAGAAGAAATGAGCAGAAAAGAATTTTCAGCTTCAGAATAAAGGTGATGACCTCACAGTTTCCCGATCTCTGTGTACCATTATTTCATTCCTGCCTAGGTGGAATTTAATCCTTAGGTGGCACTTTTCTAGGAAGCATTGGTGGGGAAGAGATTGGAAGTAGGCCGATTGTTCAGGGAAGAAATATGGCCGCTATGGTGGCAGCATATTGTAGCGAAAAAACACAAAGTTTGAATTTAAAAGTTCTAGGTTTATATCATAGTTCTCTCTCTTAATGCCTTGGGCAAATGACTCAAACTCACTATACCTCCTTTTCCTTCCTTTCAAAATAGAGGTTAGAAAAATTACTTCTTAAGAATATCATAAAGATTCGTTAAAATGAAATGTGTAACAAAGCAAAAGTATTTTACTCTGATACCAGGATTTCTTTTTGGGACAGAACTGTATTTGGGAGAACATCTTAAATTATTTTGAGATAAAAGAGCTTGATATTGGTAGAAGCCCAAGCATAGAATGGTCAAAGTTCATCACTTCAGAGACAGAGTGGATTTTCTTTTGCTTATGAAATGGGAGAGGAGAAAGGTAGAGGGGTGAGCAGAGGAGGGAGGAGCAGGACTAAATGGCATTAAGGACATCAAAGATGAGACCACCACTCAGTATCTGAAATCAGAGAGAGCCTTGCTGACCAGGCATAGTCTCAATGACCAAAGCAAACTGCTGATCTTATATCCACCAGGTTTAAGGGATTGGTTTGTTTCACGGTAGGCCTCAGCCTTAGAAATGTGTTCATTGGAGAGTCTGCCACCAATTACCCGACTTTCAAAGGTTGAAGCTGTCACTGACTGGTTGGTTTCAAAAGTGTATATCCCAAAGCAAGTTATCATAAAATTGTTCAAAAGCAGATTTGGTGTTTATTTGTTACTATAACTATAGGGCTATATGATGATTATATGCCATTGATTGATTTAATTGATAAACAACCACTTCTGGTACTTGTTACCATAGCTGTAGAACTATCAGTCTTTTTCTAATACTGTGAGGAGTTCTTTTTAAATTTTAAAAGGCCAGTTGAGATTCCCTAGTGGGGAAAGGTCAAAGAACATTTCAAAAATGGAGCAACAAGCCTAATATTTAAGTGATAGTTGTTTGTATTGGTGTAATCAACTCCTTTCAATTTCTGCCTCCAACTTTTTATTAAAGTCAGTCACATTTGTGAGTGGTTTGTATATGTAGCTTTTCCCTCCTCATTGAACCTGAAGGAAGGGCTGGCTTGTATATCTGGGTCAGCTTGCTGTGGATGAGAGTTAGCAATCAGAAACCTAGAGTTGAAGATAACCGGCCATTCAGAAAATATTTACTGAGAACCTACTATGCCAGGCATTGTTGTAGGTCCTTGAGATACATTGGTAGGCAAAACACAATGATTCCTGCCTTGCTTTTTATTTGGAAGGGAGTCTGATAATAAATAATGATATGATAAATAAGAAAGTTATATAATATGTCAGAAGGTGATAAGTTTTATGGTAAAACAATGATAGAATACAGTAAGAGGAATCAGGGTACCAGAAATAGGGGAGGAGAGATAGGTTGCAGTATGGGATTTGACCAAAACCTTGCAGGGATAGGGGAAGAGTATTCCAGACAGCGGAAGCAACCAGAGCAAGGGCCTTATGGGGGAGTGTGCCTTATGTTTGAGGAATAGTAAAAAGGAGTATGGCTGACACAAGGAGAGAGACATATAGAAGGTCAGAGAAGACTAGGTGACCAGGTCATTACTGGGCCTTGTAGGCCATGTTAAAGACAGTGGCTTTTACTCTGAGTAGCAATGGAGAATCATTATAGTTTTGTGGAGGAAAATATGTTCTGTCTTATATTTTCAAAGGATTATTCTGCCTGCTACATTGAAAATAGACTACATTTAGTCAAGAGTCTAAGCAAATGGCAGACTATTATAAGTAATCCAAATAAGAGATAAAGGTAATTTAAACCAGGGGAGTATACCAGTGGAGATAGTGAGAAGTGGTTGGTTTCAGGATATACTTAAAAAAGTAGAGCCAATGGAATATGGATGTGAGAGAGAGGAGGCAAAGATGAATCAAAATGTTTGAGCAGGTAGAAAGATGCAGTTGTCATCAATTGAGATGAAGAAAGTTCTGGGTGAAGCAGGTTGTCCTGGGGAGATTAGGATTTCTGTTATGCATTTGTTGAATTTGAGATGTTGATTACACATTCAATAGAGCTATGAGTAGGAAGTTTGGGAAAGATATCTGGTAAAGATAAGTTTGGAGGTCTGGAGCATATATAGTATTAAAAGCCATGAGTGGATGAGGTTACAAAGGGACTGTAAGAAGAGAAGACGAAGCACTGGGGTACTTCAGAAAGGTCAGAAAGAAGAGGAAGAACTAGCAAAGGAGACTAAGAAAAGCTACCAGTGAGTCAGAAGGAAAACAGGAGAATATGATGCCTTGGAAGTTCATTAAATGGAGAGTATGTAGAGTGGGAAAGTCAAATAGATATACAAAGCATACAAGATAGATATCAGACCAATATCCCTTGCAAATATAGATACAAAACAAAATACTAGTAAACTAAATCCAGCAGCATATTAAAAGGATTATATACTATGATCAAGTGGGATTGCAAAATTAGTTCAACAGATGAAAATTATCTAGCATTGTTTTGTTATCTTTAAAATCACAATGTTACGTTATCGAAATATCTGTCTTGCATTTCAGCTTTCCTCTTTTTCCTGAAATGTGCAAATATTGTTTTTATGTCGCATATTTTTACTACTTGTTCCACTTTCCCCAAGTGAACAGTCATACTCTTGTCCTGAAGAAATGTTATACTAATTATGTCTGGATACTGCTAGAACTTGTTGGGATCACTTGATTCCCCAGAATGCTTACTACTTGTTAGGATATTTTAATTCTCCAGTAACAGAAAACTATGATTCAAACTGGCATACTAAGAAGAGAATCATGATATCATATAATAGGAAGTCCTGGGGTAGAATAGGCTGCAGAATTCATTGATACAGTGGCTCAACAACTTCATTAAGGTACTGTATCTCTCCCTCTGCCTTTCTTGATATTGGTTTTATCTTGAGGTAGATAGAAGACGTCCCTAAGAGTTCTAAAGTCAGAACAGCAATGTCCAGAGGAAGTAAGAGGCTATTTCTGTGTCTTTCTTAGGAACAAAGCAACTTTTTCCAGAAGTCCTTAAAAATCAATGTCTTATACTAGGATTAGCTCATGCTCATTCCTAAACTAATCACTTAGAAATGAGATTACTATGTTAGACTTCTCCTAATCATTTGAGATGTTGAAAAGTTCACATCTGCAATCATTACTCTAACCCAAAATTGTGCTAAAGTAGTAAGGACAGAACTTGTCCAGAGAAACAGAAGCAATACCCACATGGTGGCGGGGGGTGAGTGGGACAGGGGGGCGTGGGGGGTGTGCGGCCGGAGAGAGAGTATAGGATTTGGCTTACATGGTTATAGATGCTGGGAAGCCCTGCAGTCTTGGAAAAACAAGAAAGCTGGTGATATAATTCAGCCCACGACAGAATGCCTGGGGTGGCAGTAGCGGGTACAACTGTGGTATAAGTCCCAGAGTCTAAAAGCCCGAGAACCAGGAGCTCTGATGTCTGAAGGCAGGAGAAGATGGATGTTCGAGATCAAGAAGAGAGGGAGAATTTGCTCTTCTACCTTTTTGTTCTACTCAGGCCCTCAGTGGGTTGGACGATGCCTGTCCACATTGGTGAGGGCAGATCTTCTTTACTCAGTCTACTGATTCAAACGCCACTCCCTTTCTGAAACACCCTCACAGATACACCTAGAAATAATGTTTTACCAGCTACCTGGATGTCCCTCAGCCCAGTCCACTTGACACATAAAATTAACCACCACAGTAGGTAACAAAGATGTGTATACAGACAAATATTAGATGTTCATAAATACTCTAATAGTTAAGAGAACTTGAAAACTACTAGACTTATAAAATGCTATTGTTTATGGTATTAGCCATTCTTCTGTTGTACCTACTAAGTTTCCATAATATTCTTATCCATGTCAAAACTCTCATACAGAGAACAGAAACACACTGACAGTTCTTGTAAAAGGATATCATCTTAACCTGAAACTTTGACTCATTGCTGTAAAAAAAGACTTTTAAAAATGTTTTTGAGGTAAAAGTCCCTCATTCTCTGAGTTATGAAAATAGTTTATCATATCAGTGGATTAATTTGTTAAATGGATGGAAGTAGGTAATGAATTATTTTCTAATGTGGATAATGACTTTCCAATTTATATCATTATGTTTTCACATACTATATTGAGTTTCCTTAAATCTAGAAGAGAGTTTTTGCATAAAATATATCCTAAGTAACAATTCATTTACACACTGTTTTCTTGTATTTCAGAGATGATGACTTTTCAGAAAGAACAATTACTTCATCAGTTACATCTAATGAAAATGAATGTGATATTGAAAAAAGAGTTTTACCAGCAGATGAAATAATCTGGGCAGGTACCAGTGAAAGCAAATATCAAGTACGTTACTTTAGTGGAAGTCATATGGCATCTTCAGATGGGACAAGCTCATCTTTGTCACTGTTTCATTCAGAAATAAAAAAAGTTTTTCTAAGCCACAGAGGGAATCCAGAAAATGAACATAAAACATTACAATTTTCGTCAAAGAAACTATTTTCAATAATGAAAACCAACAAAAGTAAAAGTTTAGTGCTTTCCTCTGACTTTCACTTTTCAAGAACTTCTGGAATCCCTATAGAAAGTGAAAATCTAGATGTGGCACCATGTCCTCCTGCCCATTTATTTCTTTCTAGAGACCAAGTCAGACATCTGGAAGAAAATGTAAGAAATCAAATTCCCTTAAAATCCAGTGCTACATTGGAGAGTGAAACTGCTCTGTATTCAAGATCTCAAGACTTTTTGACTCAGAGTCAACATTTTGTTAGAATGGATATTTCTGCCCAAGGACAAGATTCTTTTTCAGGACAAAGGGCTATTCAGAATCAAGTTTTTTATGAAGCTCAATTTACTAGTCAAGCCCAACAATTTGTTAATAACCAAGACTCAATCAACAGTCAGCCTGATGTTGAGTCCAGGTGCTTTGCTCCACCTCAAGATTTGATGAGGAAACCATCTTCCAGCAGTACCCAAGACTCCTTCGAGACCCAAGATATGGAGAGGAGCCAACATTTGCTCAAAGTCCCATATTCTCTTGAAACTCAAGATTCAATCAAGGGCCTAGAATCTGATAAACCCTTAGATGAGACCCAATATGCTATTTGGTCTGAAGATACAAACAAGATTAAATATTCAATGCAGGGGCAAAATACCACTTTTAATAATGCTAGATTTCTAGTTTTAACTCCACGTCCAAATTCAGTTGCTAAAGGGAAGCCACACGTAAAGAGTGTAAAGCCAAAGAGCCAGAAACAAATTCTTTCATCAAAATTAAGCCACTATTCTGTATGTGGCTTAGTACCTTTTTTACCCGCCATTAAAAGGCAGAAAACCAGAAGAAAAATATTACGTAGTAAAAGTAAATTTTATCTCAAAGTTTCATCTCAAAAGTCAAAGAAAACAACAACTTCGCGGGTATTTCAAGTCACCTTATGTCACACTTCAAAACGTAGCAAGTTAGGATGCGAGTATACCACTAAGAAGAAAGAATTACATAAAAGAAAAGGTATATCAGATAAAGCTTTGCATCTTATTTATGTTCCTCCTTATATTAAGAAGTACTCCAGAAAAAAACTAATAAAAGTCCTGCCAGGTTTAACAGGATGTAGAAATTTTCTGCTGAAGCCAAATAAGTCACCAACTGCAGAGAAAGTCAGTTTTGCAGAGTCTATTGAGAAAAGAGGAACCTTGGGCAACAGTAAAAATGTAAAGCAGTATAGCAGAGACAATAAAGGACTAAAAAACATTTCACCAAATGTTTCACCTCAGCTAGAACAGTCTTTCATGGTCAGTACTCATCAACTAAAATCACCTTGTTCTTTATTAATAGAAACAAACTGGAAGAATAAAGAGTCTCTTAAAGACCCAATTACACAGGCAAAGAAAACTGGTATTGCAGAGTTTGATGCCCCAAATAGTAAAAAAACATCTGACCTGCATATTCCAAAGTATGAGACATCTTTAGAAGAAGCTATATCAGAACTTTTGCAGAAATTTGTTTCCTCTCCTAAAATGAAATTGAACAGAAGAATGAAAACACAGGAGGACTTAAAAAGAACAGAAAATTCCCATCTTCCACTTTCAAATGGAGAAAAGTTACCAACTAGTACACCAGAAACGCAAAAGTGCTTAACAAAGGGAAACACACAAAAACAAAAAAATTTTCTGGAAATTGTTCTGGAATCTTCAGACATCAATTTGCTCATTTCACTAGGAACTAAAAAACATAAAAGCAATGAACAGCTAGCAGATATAAAAATTAAAGGAAGTACAGAAGATGTAATTCTGAAGGAAAAGAAACCATTAAAACTGACTGTTACAGAATGTGATAACCTAAATGAAAGTGAGAAACTGGAATGCAACACTAGAAGCAACATGAAAAATATGCACAATAAAAGAATATCTGATGCATTTTGTAATGCCACTAACACTGCCATTTCTGAGTCGCCTGATATAGAGATGCACAGTGAATTGAAAGCCAAAACGGGTACATCAAGGATAATAGGGCTTAGTCGTTCAGTGGTAAAGCAAGAAAAATTATCAGATAGAAAGATAATATGGAATGCAAAATATATTGAGAAGAGATGTATGTTTAAAAAGGCACAAGAACGTGACAGAGAGGAAGAGGAACAAACTCTACAAGAAGCAATTCCAAAGCTAGAGAGCTATGCTGGGTTTTCATCTCTAAAGTCAGGGGAAGCAAAAATTGATGAAATCCTATTTTCTGTAAGAGAATGTGATACCCCATGTGATGCAAACCATCAGAAGGAACAGGCTGGTGGTATTGAAAAGAAAGAGACTTTTGATTGCTGTATGCCTGCTTTTTCCACATCCAGAAGAAAGAGAAACTTCAAACAACATTCAGACATGAAAACTTTAGTGAATCCCAAATGTGGAATTTTAAAAGCAAAGAAACCATCCATTTCATACATACTTAATATCAAGGGTAGTTCTATTCCAAAACACAGAAAAGTATTGAGATTTAACTTGACAACCAAAATGAAAGAGAGAGATCAAGGTAAAAAAATGGCAAATAAAATGTACTCCTTCATGACTATTAAACCTGACATTAATAGGTATAGCAAGATAGAAAGAGAAGAAGACATGTTAGGAGAAAAAGGATTTAGTTCTGAGCAAGTAAAGCAAGTGATAGCATCACTTGAAGAGAATATTGCTTCAGATAACACCAAAGAAACCAATCTTCAAGGTGAAGAGGAAGAAGAAAGTGAAGAGGAGACGTTATTAAAAATAGTTCCACAGTACAGCCAACATTTCATATTCCGTTCAGGCCAGAATAGGGAGTTTGACCTTCAAAAATCAGAAAACAAAAGAGGTAGGAAAATTCTGTTCGTTACAGAACAAGACGTCCCACAACAAATGCAACCTACAGATCCAGTGGATGTAGAGAAGCCAAAGAATGGCCACCAGACACAAAGGGGCACAATGTGTACAGCGAGTTCAAAGCTATGTCTTCCAAAGTCAAAGGAATCACTAAGTGGTCAAGTTTTCATGGATACAATTAAATGTGATGTTCCAAGTGATGGAAGCCATACAGAGGAACTGTATAGTTATCGTAAAGAGTTAAAGACACTTGAGTTCAAAAAAGATCAACAAGCAGCTGTCTTGGAGTCTCTGGCATTCTCCACACCTGATCCGTCTAAATCTAAAAGGCAGAGAAAGACATGTACATGTACAGCCTTAAAAAGTAAAATGAGTTCCAAACGTGTTATTATGAAAGCAAGGAAGACACCAATTTCACAGATATTTAATATCCCGGGGAATGGTTGTCTAAAAAAACTACCTTCAAAGACCCTGAAATCACAGATTATTGACTTTTTAATTCATATAAAATACTTTGCAGTACTGGAAGATTTTATTGCAGAGAGAAAGGACGGATTAGTGCAAGAATTACCAGCAACGATTCTGGAGTCTTTGGATTTATCCACACTTGCTTTACCTACATCAAAGAGAAACAATTTAAAACTTATACACAAGAAAAATAAAATGAGTCCCAAATGTGTAACTTTGAAGGCAAAGAAGGCACCATTTTCCCAGACATTTAATATCACAAAATGTACACCAAGCCATAGAAGGCAGTTCAAATGCAACTTTAAAACCATGATGAAACTAGGTAAACCTGTGGCACATATAATCCTAAATGCCATTTTCTCTGCCATGCCTATTTCTCTTGACATGAAGGTGCATAAGAGAATAAAAGTAGAGACAGACGTGCCACGGAAAATGAGATTCAGGCATGAACTGCAACAGCAAGAGCGATCACCAGATGGAGAGAGAGCCTCGTGTGCCAGTTCGAGTGATAAGAGGGGCAGTACCTCAAATAGCACGAAGGAAGTCAAAGAACAAGGTAGAGAAGCAGCCCTTTGGAATTCTCAGCACTTCAGTTTCAATGCTCATGAGAGGAAGGAGCCTTACTTTGTGAAATCACATCTAGAACTGAAGAATTCAGCAAGGAAAAGAATCCCAGAATCACTTACTATTGCTCAGGAGCTGCAGCAACGAACACTTTTCACACAAAGTGTTTTACATTCTGTTTCTTGCTCTATTTTGAATTCGCTTCCATCTGAGAAGCTACCAAAAAGAACAAAAACACAAAAAGGATTAAAAGATACAGGGAGTCCAAAGATTCTGTCTCCAATGCCAGGGAAATCGATTAGTGAATCTTTAATTGTTACAGCACAGAGTGGCATCCCAACTGAAAAAAGCCCTAAGAAGGAACTTGCAAGTTCTATTCTAGAGAGAAAGATAAGGTTACCAAAGGATTTACAAGCGAGAACCGTAGAGTCTTTTGATTTCTCCATGCCAGCTTCATCTTATTTTAAAGGACAGAGAAATGCAGCACAAATCCCTAAGTCTAGAACTGGGAAAGCACAGATGGCATCAGTTTTAAAGACAGTTAATATGACTAGGTCTGGTGCCCTTAGCCATGGACAGGAACAGGAACACATCTTGGAAAACGTGGTCAAAGAAATATCTCTAGGTATGTCAAATATACTTATAAATACTTTTCTTTCATCTGCACCTGTTTCACCTGCCATCAAAAGATATAATAAAGTAAAAGCAAAGAAAGGGCTATTAAGAAAAAAAAGCGATATTACACAGCTAAAACAAGATGAAGGGAAAAGACTATATACATATACCTCTCATAAATGCAGTACCTCAAGCAACACATCAGAATCAAGGAGGCAAAATGAAAAAGAAGAGGGCAGTGAAATTTTATTTGAATCAGGTCTACAATTCCTGAATAATGTAAGAAGTAGAAAAGATCAAAATATGCTTATTACAGAGCAAGAAGTACAGCAACAAGCAGTGGTTTCAGAAAATATATTAGAGTCGATTTGTTCTCCACTGATTCCATTTCAAACTGAAAAGCCGAATAAGACTATTTCACCACAAAAAGACATACTACATAGAATAGATGAAAAGATTCCACATCCAAAAGCAACGTCTGACCATCTTTTAATTGATGAAACAGAGTACAGTACTATATCTGATGAGAGCCCTACAAAGAAGCTGGATGTTCACAGTGCAGTTTCCATACAACCTGAAAAAGAAAAGAAAGACATAAAAACTCAGAAAGTAACACAATACACAGTTGATCAAAATATTCCACCTACCAAGTCAGGGAACTCAGTACTTGGAGATCTACCTAATAAAAGCTCTAGAAGGAAAACGGGTGGTTGTATTGCCAAAAAACATGAAGAATTGCAAAAAGAGTTACCAACAACATCCACGACATCTGTTTTTTCTGAGTCTAAAAGGCAAAAGAAGATATTAAAATTTCCAGAAAGGAAAAACCTTACAGGTCCCATAAATGCAACCATGAAGGCAAACAAGCCTTTTTGTTCACAGCTGCTTAATAACACTGAGCATGGTAATCTATGCTGTAGAATGGAACAGGAAGCCAACTTAAAATCTGCAGGAAAAGACATGCAACAAGATAAAAATATAGCTAACGCATTTTCATCTCCCATACCTGTTTCAACTAATAACAAAATAGATACTGAAATGTATAACACAGAGATGGATCAACCAAGAGTAAAAATACACAACTATACCTATCTAGAGCTAGAAAAATCACCATGTTACAGGGAAGCACAGAAGGCCAATTCGACTGATACACAAAACAGATCAAGCAACACAACGAAAATGAATGCGCAGCATGAACAAGAAGAGAAAAATATCCAAAAAATATTAGAATCAATTCCACACTACAGCCAACATTTCAGTTTCAGTGCCCATCATATGAAATATCCTGGCCCTTGCAAATCAAAATCTGAACTGAATAGTTCAGAAGTCAAAAGGACTTGTAATTTGTCTCATACGGTGCAAAAGATGAGGCAAGAAAAACACTTGAGAGAACCTGTTTTGGAGCCTGTTTCTAGAAACGAGATGAATTTTATTCAAGTTGAAACAGTGAAAAAAAGTCCTCATACTCATGAAGGAATAAAAGGTGTGGTAGATCTGAAGACTTCATTTCCAAAAGCAGGGAAGTCAGAGACTGGTTCGATACAATGTGACACTCTCTGTGTTGGAAATCACAGGATGAAGAGAGATAGTCCTGTTTCTGAGAAAAAGGCATGGAATAAAAATGACTTGGTAACAACATTCTTAAAACCTTTAGATTTTTCTAGCATTGTTTCATCTGAACCCAAAAGCCAGAGCCACATGTTAGAGTTTGTAGGCAAGAAAAGTATGAGTCCCAAGCATGTAACTTTAAAAGCAAAGAAACTACCAATTTCATACTTGCTTAATATCAAAAGGTGTCTTACAGGAATCCATAAAAAGAAAAAGCAGCACGAATTTAAGTTCAAGATAAAAGAGAAACAATGGAATGAAAATATGAGAGAGGCAATATTCTATGCCATGCAAGGAGCTAAGATTCAACCACCCAAATTAGTGATTGATAAACACTCATTTGATACAACAGCAAGGGGCACTCTATATAACAGAACACTTCACAAAATTCTGAATGGTCATATTACAGAAGAAATGGCAGAGTTAGGGGAAAACTTATCCACAACTTTCTTGGGTCCTTTGGATTCCTTCATACCTGTTTTATCTGACTCTGAAAGCCAGTTAAAAACAGTACAATTATCAAAAAGGAAAATCATACTGAATCTCAAATATTTAGCTATGAAGAAAAAGGAGAAACCAATTTCACAAATACTTAAGATCAATAGGCAGTTTATCACAAAACACAGGAAAAAGCTTAGATCCAATTTTAAAATCAAGATGAAAGAGATGCGGCAAGTTAAAAATGTGGCTGATAAATTCCCAAATACCATTTATTTCACATTTGATATCTCTGACATTAAAAAGCAAAGCAGATTGGAAACAGAGATAAACAGAGTATCAAGGTTTAGTCCTATACAACCGGCACAAATGGATTTGCCAGTTGAAGGGCTAGTGATTTCACAATCGCTTAATGTCACAGGTCATTCTGCTTTAAGCGTTAATAAGGAACAAAAACAGAAGATAGATGTAGAGAGAGAGAAAAATGTATTGAATGCAGACCTAAGATTTATACATGCTTCTATGCCTATTCGACTACACATAAAAATGAGTCGTTTACCTAGTACCTGGGATATCAATGAAGAATGTTCTGAAAAGAGAAATGTCCTAAACAAAGCAAAAGTTAGAGAGAAAGAAGAGTATGAAAAACAGGTTTTATTTGGAACAGTTCCACAGTATACCCAGCCATTTGAGTTTGGAGCAGATCAAATGAGAGAGCCAGGTTCTTTCAAATCAGAAGCACCCTTAACTAATACAGTGCTCCCGAAGGACATCACTCCTCAGAAAACAGACACTGATTTAATAAATCAAAAAGCAAAGACAGACGCTGTAGAAGAGTCTAGTCCAGAGTCTGTTTTTTTCTCTAAGATACATCCACTTCAAATAGAAAAGCAGAAGAAAAAATTTAAAACTGTAAACTGGAAAAAAATAGCAAATTCCAATACTCTGATTCCAAAGGCAGAGGAATCATTAGCTGATATGCATTCTATTAATACAATAAAGTGTGATGATTCATTACAGCGAAGAGAAGGAATAGAGCTAGAAAAGCAAGGGCACCCTGCCCTGCACAACAAACAGCAAGAACCACATGTCTCAGTAACTATCTGGCATCCTGCTTACACCAACACACCTATGTATCCTAAAATCATAAAACATAAGACTAAGGCAAAAGCAGCAAATATGAAAAACACCATGCATACTAAACAGGCAAAACTGAAGGCAAAGAAACCACTTGATTTCCAGATGCTTGATACTATAGGATATGGAACCCAAAGCAACAAAAAGGAACTGAGATGTAATATTAAGATACAGAAGGCGTTACAGCAAGGTAAAACTGCACCAGATTTAGTTCTGAATGATGCTGAATCTATTTCATCTCAAGTTAAAGGGGTTTTGGAAGTAAAAAAAGAGAAAGAGAAGCCAAGAAAGCTGATACACATTCCTCCACAGCCAAAGCTGAACAAATCACTAAGAAGAAAAATGTCATCTTCACAGTCCACTAATAAGAGTGTTATATCAAGAAATATTAAAACACTGAAACAATATATTAGAGAGCAAAAAGAAAAACACCAAATTGTTTTACTAGACATTCTCTCACAATGTAGAGATCAGTTAGTGATTAGCCAACAAGTGAAGAAGGAACCTGACCATGTCAAATTAGTAGCAGATTTGGAAAGAGAAGTATATTGTGATCTATCTTCACAGGAGAGAGAAATCAATTATACTAGGTTCGACATCTCCCAAAGTGGAACCCATACAGAAATTAAATTTCTTACTGCACCAAGAGTAAAGGAAGGAGACGTAGACGTTGTCGAATGTTCAAGTTCAAAAGGACAGAATACGCTTCTTACAGAGTTGGATGCTTCTCAACAGAAGATTTGCAAAGAGCAAGAACTGCTGAAACAAGGAAGTATTGCAATGACAAATCCGGAGTCTATTGCCCGCCCCATTATGGAATCTCCTCACTTGGAAAACATAGAAAAAGGAGTTGGGGAAGATATGTACATTAACAGTAAAAATATTTCACATCTTTTAAGAAGACAAGAATTAAAAAAAACTGATACCTTACAACATTCAAAAGGACAGAAATTTCTCCGTATAAACCTAGAGGTCCAGAAAAATATGCCTGCAGTACACAAAGAGGTAAAACTAGATCGCATTTCTGAAAGTATTCTGAATCCTACATCTTGCCCCAGTAGGGAACCTCTTCACATGAAACAAGCAGTAAATATAACAAGGGAAGAAAATGTTAGCATCCCTATAAGCTTAAATGTAAATCTATGGAAAAAAGACCAAGTAATGTTAACTAATAGTCCATTAAAATCAGATATACAGAAAATGAACTTTTCAGAAAAAAGGAAAGCAAAGCAACTAAAAAGTTCTATCCAGAATAAAGAAAATATTCTGGAATCCATTTCCTCTTGCATATTGCATCATCTCCATATTGAAAAGCTAAAGAAGGAAGTTTCAAGGAAAGGAATGAGTTCAATAGTTTTGAGTCCAATGGTAGAGAAATCATCAAACGAAGCAGATATTCCAGTGGACAAACTTCTGTGCTCAGAAGGAATTGATTTGAATATTAAAGGAAGAAAAAAACATCAACAAGAAAGTATATGCAAGGTTCTTCCAAAATCTGTTCCTCGTTCTTCAATAGATATATTTCAGATTAAACCTCCAAGGGTAAAGAAAGCATTAAAGTCAGAAGATAGGTCAGTGTACCACACTTCAAATGCAGGAAAAGAAGAGCAACCAGAATATGTACACCAGACTTTTCCAAAGCTTCCTTTTCACTCGTTGAGGGATATATTTCAAAGTAAGATACCATGTAAAAGAAAGACATCAGAAGAAGTGGTTAGCACTGTAGATTACAATCTAAGTGCAGAAGTAATTGGCTCACTTATTGGAAGAAAAGGAGAACAGCAAGAAAAACATACATGTGAGGCTCTTCCAAAGCCTGCGTCCCACCCTAAAACAGGTCTACTTCAAATTAACACCTCAGTGCAACAAATGCAATTAGATGACACAAATATGGTGCATTCTGAGTATTTAACTTCACAAGCTAAAGAAGCATCAAAAGTAATGGGTGTCATAGTTGGATATACTCGCAAAAGCGAAAAAAAACAAAACTTACTCAGTATAGAACAGAAACAGCAGCACCTGTTGACCCCCTGTGAGAATTTCATGGGGCATATTTCTTACTCTCAAAATGATCCCCGGCTTCTACAACATTTAATACCTCAGACAAAGGAAGCATTATCAGAAGTAGGTAATGTGTCAAGCAGGACAAAAGGATCAGACTTGTTTCCTAAGGACCAAACAAATATTGTATCTGCATATGGACTGGAATGCATTGTACCCTCAATTCCTTCAAGGCAAATGAAAAAACAAAATACAATGCTGCCTTTAGACTCGTGCAGTAAAACTACAAAATATCTGAATGTTTCATTTCCAAAGGAAAAGAAATCATCAAATAGGGCACAGGTAATTGATTCAATATCTAATGGTAGCTCTCCCAAGCTAAGAATTAGAAAGAAGGTGCAATCATGTAAGAAATATCCAAAAAATGTGCAAAAAGAAGTATGCTCACCTGAAATATTTTTACGTTCTCTTTCTATCTTTATGCCTGTTTTGCCTGAAAGTAAAATACAGAAGGATAGCTTAAAACAAAGAGGTAAGAAAGGCATCATATGCTCCAAAAGAACTTTGAAGTTGAAAAAATTAGTATTTCCAAATACACACAATATCACTGACTATGGCAACAGAGAAGGAATGCAGTGGAACATGAAAGAGAAAATGGTAACTATGAAACAAAGAAAGGGTAAACCTGATTTGGTTATGGCAAATATATATGAGTTTATTCCTGCTTCACCTTACCTCCAATTGAATAAGGAGACAATTGATGGAATAATCTCAAGCAATTTAAAAAGAACAAAACATATATCGCAGAAAAAGGAGAAGGATAGAATAAAAGAAATCAATATGAAAGGAAGAATGGATCCCAATGTGATTTTGAAGGCAAAGAAATCATCACTGTCAAAAGTACCGAATAAAAAGGAAATACCTGGGCAAATAAAACAAGAGAGCAAGGTGCAAATGGGTAAAAGTAAACCAGATGTGAAACTGACAAACTTGTGTACTTCCTTACCATCTCTGTCATATTCTAATTTGAATTCAAGAATAAAAGTGGGAAAAGATAAATCAGGAATACCAAGGAGCTGTTTTTTACCACCAAAGCTCCGGGCATCATCAAATGTCAGGAAAACATCATTTTCAGAGTCATTTAATAGATATAGTTTAAGCAATGTAATAGAACCAAAACATTTGCCACAGAAAAGGAGGGAAAACAGAAAAAATATAGTATACGTGAAAGACATAATGGACCTCGAATGTATCATTTTTAAAGGAAAGAAGATACCTTTTAAACACATATTGCATGGAAAAGAACCACACTGGCACAATAAAAGACAAGAAAAAATGGTGCAGGAAGATAAAGGTGATCTAGATGTAGTTCAGAATAAACCCCATGCCTCTATTCCTTCTTCACCTAACCTGGAATGGGGTCCTGGAATAAAAGAAGTATACATGCAAGGAATAACAAGATTCTGTTTTCCGTCATTAACACTCCAGGAATTATCAGATGCAATGGGAATATGCAAGGAACCATGTGATGATATTTTAAGCAGTATTAAAAATGCCAAATATATGTCCCAGAAAGATGAAGATAGAATGAAAATGGCTTTGGAAGAAATAAATCATTCTGAAAGAATAACTTTGAAGGTGAAGCAGTCTCCAGTTGCACAGGAATTACAGTTGAACATCGAAGAAAAAGAGAAAAAGATGCAGGAAGATAAAGATAAACAAGCTGGGATTCCGAGCGAATTTTGTGCTTCCATCTATTTTCCACCATACCCTCAAGTAGACACAAGAATAAAAAGAGAAGCTGCTATGTTTAAAAAAACAAGATGCTCTTTTCTACAACCAAAAGTTCAGGGGTCATCAGATATAGGAAAAATGGCACATAAAAAATCTATTTATGGTGATATTTCAAATGGTGTAAATATAGACAAAGAACATATGATGCAGGAAAAAGATGAGAGAATAAAAATGGCAAAAGTTATATCTTTGAAGGAAAAGAAATCACCAAATTCACAGGAAATCCAGTGGGACAGCAGAGATCAACAGAAAAAGACTCAAAAAATTAAATGTAAATCAGGTGTGGTTCTGATCAATACCAGCACTTCCATACCTGATGCTTCTCATTTAAAATTGGATAAAAAGATAAAAAAAGTAGACTATGTAACTGAAGTAACAAGATACCCTCTTCCAGAACTGTCCCACCAGAAATCATCAGATGCAGTGAAAAAAGCAAAGACAGAGTCCACTAACGGTGATATCACAAGTGATGTACAAGAAGCAAAAGAATGCATGCTGCAGAAAGAAGAGAGTGTAAAGATATCAGCCAAGAAAGACATAATGCATCCAAAAGATAAAGAATTGAAAGGAAAAAAAGCACTTTCACAGGGCAGGCTACTGAATCTTAAAGAGCAGGGGAAAGTGGATCGAGAAGGTGAAGAGCAAAGGAAAATGGATGCAGAAGGTAAAGAAGAGGGGAAAAGGGATGGAGAAGTTAAAGGTGAGCAGGAAGTAGTTCTACCTACACATTGGGTTTCTGAATCTTCTCTAACTCATCATGAATTGGACACAAGAATAGAAGGAGAGGAAGACATTCAAGGAATAACAAGATCTGCCATTTCACAACTACAGCTACAGAAATCAGTTGATAAAGGGAAAGTAGCATATACAAAGTCAGTTGGGGATGACATGACAAATAATGTGAAAACAGGACAAGACTATGAGCCACAGAACAGAAAGGATGGAGGAAAAACAGTAAATATGAAACACATAATATACCCCAAAGGTACAACTTCCAAGGCAAAGACATTACCACTTCCACATGTACTCAGTACCCCTAGGGGTTGTGCCCCCCAAATTAGAGTACAGACAAACATAAAAGCAAAATCGAGACACATACAGGAAAGAAAAAGTGAACTAGATGAGGTTCTGACAAGACCTTCACTCCCTCAATTTAAATTAAATGAAGGTATAGAAGGAAAGGAAGAAAAACAAGAAGTAAAAAGATCATTTCTTTCACCCTTATGGCACAGGGAATCAGCAGATGCAGACAAATTAAAATATACACTGTCACCTTCGAATGATATCTCAAGCGATCCAAAAAGAACAAAGTATGTGCCACAGAAAGAAGAGGCTAAAGCACATATTTTTAAGAAAGACATACTAACTCCCATGTCAGCACAACCACCCCTTTTCCAAAGTATACTCAAAACAAAAGATCTGCAAATGAAAATCAAAGAGCAAGTGAAAAGGATGCAGAAAGATAACAAAGAGACAATCGTGCTTCTGAGCAAAGTTTGTCCTTTTGTTACTTCTTTAACTAATCTTAAGTTGGACACAATAGAGGAAGAGGAATGTGAACCAGGAATAATAAAAAATTATGTGCCATATAGTGAGCTCCAACAATCGTTGCCTTCGGAGCGAATAGCCTTTGCAAAGTTAATTGATAGCCATGTAGAGAAAGGACATCTACCACAGAAAGAAAAGGACCAAGTACAAAACAAAACCAAAGTAGACAAAGACTTGCTTGTAATTACACAATTCTCTCCATCACAATTACAGCTCCCTGAATCATCAGGTGCAGGGAAAATCAAATATGCAGATTCCAATAAAGGTATTATCTCATGTAATGTAATAATAAAAGCTAATCAATGTATGTCACATAAAGAGGCAATGAATAGAGTAATAGAAGGTGAGAAAGGTAGAATATTTTCCAAACTAACTTCAAAAGCAGAGACATTCTCATTTACACACCTACTCAGTAGAAAGCGACATTTGAATATTAAAGAGCAAGTGAAAGATGTGCAGAAAAAAGGTAAGCCAGAAATGTTTCCGAGGAAATCTTATGTTTCCTTACCTTTTCCATCTCACCTGAAACAGGACACTGGAATGGAAAAAAAGGAAGACACACTAGGAATAACACAATTCTATTTTCCACTATTAAAGAGTCAGGATCCATCTAATTCAGGCAAAAAAGCATATACTAAGTCATTTGATGGTTATATGTTAAAAGAAGATGATAGATTCAAAATAGATATTGAAGACAAAATGTTCCCAACATCTATGGATCTGAAGGCAAAGAAATTACCACATATACTCAATACCAAAGACTTGAAGTGTAAAAGGAAAGAGCAAAGAAGAAAGGTACAGGAAGATAAAGATAAACTAGTTATGAATGTGAAAAACATTTGTATTTCTTTACTTACTCTACCATATCTTAAATTTGATACAGCAGAACGAGAGGGGTACATGATAAGAATTACAAAATTGCCTCTTCCACAATTGCAGTCCAAGGAATCATCAGATGCAGTGAAAATAGCATATACGGAAACAATTGATGGAAACCTTTGCAATGATGTAAAAGAATTAAAAGAACATAAGCTACAGAAAGAAGAAAAAGACAGAGAGAAAAACCTGGATGTGAAGGGTATAGTGGATCCCAATGATACGTATTTAAATGCAAAGAAGTCACCTGTTTTACTTAAATACAATCTGTGTAAACTTCAGTGGGAAACTAAAGAGCAAGAGGGAAAAGTTCAGGAAGTTACTTGTGAGCCAGCTAGTACAATGCCATCTAAGACTTGTACTTCTAGGCCTTCTCCACTTCACCTTAACATGAATATCAGGATCAAGGAAAAGAGCACGCTGACATTAACGAGATCTGTTTCCCCAGTAAACTTCCATAAATTATCATATTCTGAGGAAGTGGTAAATGTGGGACCAATTATGAGTGATCATTTGATCAGTTCACAAGAAGAAAAACAATGTATGCCACAGAACAAGGAAGAGGATGGAGTGCAGGCAAAAAACCTCATGTTTTCCAAACTTCAAGAAAAGAAGATTCAGGAAAGTAAAGATGAACCAGGTATGCTTCTCACCCAGTCTTCTACTTCATTACCATCTCGCCCTAACCTCAAATTGGATAAAGAAATACAAGTAGATGATGAAATGCTAGTACTTAAAAGATCTGTCTTGCAGAGAATATCAACTGCAGAGGAAATAGTACATAATGAGACAATTTCTGGTGATACCATGAAAGATGTTCAAAACAAGAAAAAACATATGCCTCAGAAAGAAGAGAGGGATACAAAAGAAACTGTAGCTATGAAAGGTATGAAGCATACCACTGATGGAAATTTGAAGTCAAAGAAATCACCTCCTCCATACACACTTCATAGCCCAGAATTGAATCTGAATATTGGAAGGCAAGAACAGAAGAAACATGAAGGTCCAAGTAAACCACCCAGTGTGGTGCTAAGAAAAGTTTATGTTTCCAAACCTCCTCCAACTAACCTTGACTTGGATAAAAGTACACAAGTAGATGAAGAAGAGCTTGGAATTAAGAGACCCTGTCTACTTCCACTAATGCTTTCAGCATTATCAAATGCAGAGAAGACAGAAGATACAGAGGCAACTAGTGGCAATGTAAGAAACAGAGAACGACATGTATCGCAGAAAGGAGAAATGTATGAAGTGAGAACAGTAGATATGAGGATCAGGATACAACAGAAAGAGGCAAGGATTCCACCAATTTCACATATCTTTAATACAAAAAAAATTGTGTTGAATATTAAAGAGCTGAAGGAAAAAGTGCCCAAAGGTAAAGATGAACCATGCATGGTTCTGACAAGGACTTTTCTTTCCATTCCATCAGCATCTTCCCTTTATCTAAATTCAGGAGGCAAAACAGACAAAGATGCACCAAGAATTACAGGATCCTCTTTTCCACAGAAAAATGTCCAGGAATCAACAGATACCCAGAAGACAGCAATTAGAGAGTCAATTTCTTGTAATAGTAAAAGTGTTAAAAAGAAAACACAGTTTTTGCCACGAGAAGAGGCAGTGCACCAGTGGCCCTCAAAGTTCATGATTAGTGTACAGCGAAGGAATGAAATTCCTCGAGTCAAATCTGAAGGAGATTTGAGTCAGTTAATTATAAATTCACAGCATGAGGACATTTATTTCACAGGATTTGGCACTCTAAGAAGTAGAAAAGGGCTGAAATGTTTCTTTACGGGGCTAGAGGCTCAGCCAGAAAAGTATAAAACAGAAACTTGCACTACATTTATTTCCTACCCCAAAATGGATCCAATGAAAATTGAAAATCTGAAGAAAGAAACTAAAATAATGGATAACTTAAACCACAAAATATGTCCTCAGGCTTTAGTTCCACTGACAAAGAAAATATCCAAGGAAATATTTGTCACATTTGGCACCCCTGTAAGTTCAAAAAGACTTTCTGTTTCAGAGGGAGATGACCACCAAACTTTATTAAAAGCATCTCTAGGATCTGCAGATTCATGTAAATTTGATAAGCCAAAGAAAGATGTACACGGTAATGATAAAAGAAGCAAAATGTTCTCTTCCAAAATGTTAGCACCAGAGATAAAGGGATCACTTAAGAAAATGAATATCACAGAGTCAAATACCCACCCAAATAGAGAAAAACAAGAAACTGTCATGAAAAAGCAAGTGGCACAGTGGGCTGAGAGTGGACACAAGACCAGGCTAAACTCTAGCCCTTCTCATAAGTTTCCACTTCAAAATGGAAAGCAGAAGACCTCACTGGGAAAAGGTACACACAAGCAAACTACAGGGTACCCCAGAATGCAAATACAATCAGGAATATATATGGATGTTACAGAGTTTGATACAATAAGAAGGAAAAAAGAGCAGGCATTGCTTATTCCAGAACAAGAGAAAGGCATTCTAGAATCGCTTCAGAAGTCTCCTTCCCCCTGCTGGACTTTTTCACTTAAATCGGGAGATCTGAAGGAAACATATGAAATGGACACAAGAACGACTATAAATATGAAGCAAAAAGAATTAGAAATGGAAGATGAGAAATTAAAAATAGACACAAACATAGCTATCCTTCTGAAAGAGGATGAAGTAGAAATGCAGAAACACACCATTGTCAATCTGGAGAGGGAGAAAATAAAAATGCACACAAGCACTCCAGTAAACCTGAATGTTTCCTCTTTAAAAGCAGAGGAATCTCATATTAAGACTCAGGTAATCACTCATACAGCAAACAGCTGTCCAATCAAGCAAAAATATAAAAAGAAACAAGAAATGTCTGGTACAAAACAAAACATTCAACCACAAAAATCGTTTCAAAAACATGTTCTAGATTCATTTTATGCCTATATTCCTCTTTATCACAAATTTGAAGGCCAGAAAGGCAGATTAACAATAGCAGATTTGAAAAGAGAATTGAGCCCCCAAACTTTAACTATGAAAATCCCAAAGCATCCAATTTTACAGATTCTTGGCAACACAGGACGTGGTACTCCAAGCAATAGAAAGAAATTAGAGTATGGCTTTAACAAACCAAAGAAAATGGCTTTGAGGAGTAAAGGTACCTCAGGAATATTTATCAGAAGTCTTACTGTTTCTGTAATGAGTCCATCTCATACAGAAGAAACAACAGAATCTGAGAAAAACCTAGAAAGAGAAAAGAGAACCTGTCTTTCTAAGTCCCAGGAGAAATCACCAAATGTGAGTAAAATTGTTAAGAGGAACAACTCAAAGAATGTAAAAAAGCGGGACCAGAATTTTACAAAGATAGTTCCAGAAGATTCCCAGCCCTTTATGGTGGACCAACAGCAAATGCAAAAACTTCCTAATGTCAAATCAGAAGCAAGCCTCAGCAGTGAAATACATAAAAATAATTTAACTCCACAAACAGAAGAAAGGGTTGTTCCAGGGCATGATATCTTAAAGACCATAAAAGAACCTGACTTGCTTATGATTGGACAGGAAGAAAAGGCACCAAAATCCATCCTGACACCCACAGAGTATCCATGCATGTCTGAAGATCCAAAGGAAAATGTGGAAACCCACGTGAAATGTACCCTATATATAACTATTTCTCCTCCAGGAGTAGAAGAACCAGAACATGAGACTCGGCCACTCAATATCGTGGAGCATGCCTCACCACTTGAGCAGAGGGATCATGGTGATCTTGTACAGGACACAACCACACAAAAGGACCAGCAACAAAACACTTTCCCAGAAACTGTACCCATACCGCTCCAAATTAAAAGTAATGAAATAAAAATCGTGGCAGATAGTACAAGTGCAGAAAGTTTACTTCCACTTTATGAAGCAATTAAAAATGTTTTTGAATCCCAGATACAAAATATGATCCAAGACAAAGTTTATGCTGATATACTGGAAAAACTGAAAGCCCATAAACCTGATGTTTGGAAGTTACCACCTTTTGCAGGGGGGCCACATCCAACATCTCCAATAACACATCCTAAATTGCATCCAAAATCCATTTTGGAATGTTTTACTCCCAAATTAAAAAATAAGCTGACTAATCATTTAGAGTCAAAAGCACTTGAAATAAAACTGAATCTGATACCAGAGACGGCAAAACAATCCTTCCAAAAGTTCAACTTTTCGACAAAACAGGCTATTGTGGAAGATAACAGTTGGAGGCTCTATCCAAGACATAAAAAAATGTACTTTATGTCTCTGGAAGGGATTGATACTATCACCCTTAACTTAAAACACAAATACCAAAAAGATTCACCGTATATCAGCTGTATGAAGACACTGACTGTTAATGTTTCAAGTGGCAGCAAGGAGATCATTACAAAGTTGAAGAGTATTAATAAGCTAGAAAGTGGAACATCTTTCCTGACTTCTGCTAATGAAATGTCGTCGCCTCATATTCTGCAAAACTACTCAGTAGAAGAAAAAGACAAACTTCTCGTACACTTTTCGATAAAAACGTTGGAGATTCAAATGAAAGTCTTCCCCAGAATTGTAATGGAATCTTATGAAATGGCAGATGCTCAAGAGAGAAGGAAACCTTCACCTAAATGCATTCATTCTTGTGTTGACGTACCAAAACCAAAAAACAGAATTCTATTACTTTTTGAGGAAAAATCTCTTCATCAAATACATCTTGATTTACAATACAAATGCCTTCGTTTTCTCCTGGGGCTTCCGGTCGAAAGTATGTTCCCTAAACCAAATACACTTCCCAAACATATTCTTAAATTAAACACAGTTGCAATATGTAAAAAAGTAGATAATAGTGGAGAAAGTGGTAGTCTTTCCATTGATACAGAGCCGTTAGAAAAACATATCTCTTTCAAAAAGCAAAGTCCCCATGAAAACTCATCATGGTTCAAACAATTCCTGGAGCCAACTCATGGGTGTGCTCCTGACCTTGAACAAGGTGGAACAAAAAAAGAAGATACTACAGTTCTTTCAGTGTTAAAATCTTATGAGACTGCAGAAAAAGAAAAACAATATCATGTATCTTTTCAAGAAACAAATACACATGAATCTTTTGATTTAAAGACTCAAGAAAATGCTCCCAGTTTAGTTGATTCTCATTCAATTCAGATTTCTGAAGATTTTACTGATAGTCAGATATATACTGAGAGTTCGACTAACTTGGAAGAATTCTCAGCTCTTGAAGTACATGAGAGTGAAGAATGTATGTTTTTACAAGCCAACCCTTTAATTCAGGAATCACAAAACATTCTGTTTGAATTACAGAAAGGCATTCCTTTGATGAAAAAAATCAAAACTGATTTGAAATCATTTTACGGTGAAGATTCAGGTTCCCATCATAGTAGAGACTGTAGAAAACATTCCTCAATTGTGACACCACCTTTCTACAAATCCCACAAAAGCAAGAAATATAGATCATCCTCTAAAATGCCATCTCCTGATTGGTTGTGTCACAGATCACTAAGCACTATTGAAGTTCCGTTTGCATCATCTTCTGTTTCATTCAGTGAAGAGACGCTTTCATGGATTACAAAAAACAAAACAAATTACTCTTTAGCTCCCTTAACGGAATCAAATATTAAATTACATCTTGCAAAAACCCAAAGTGAATTTTACGGTCAGCCAGAAACCAAAGAAAGAAAGAAAGCCAAATTTGACTTATTTAAAAAGAGTGTTCATTGGGACTGTGATTACAATTACACACAGAGTAAAGAAAAACTCACAAGAAAGAAGAAAGGGTGTGATTATGAGTCAGAAAGAGCAGATTATTTCCCAAGCAAACGTAAGTTGGCATCAAAACCTCATCAAGAGGATATCAACTTCCATCCTGAAAGAAAACAAAACCAGCCATTTTTTTATGCCTGTATACCAGCAGACTCACTGGAGATGATACCCAAAACCATTCGCTGGACTATTCCCCAAAAAACTTTAAGGAAGAGAAATTTCAGAGTCCCCCTAGTGGCAAAGATTTCAAGTTCTTGCAACATATGGAGTTCGTCCAGAAAGTTGTTGGGGTCGATCTTAGAGTCCTTCAACCCGGTTCATTGAAATCGACATGACCATATCTATATTCATCTGAAATGGAAAACTGGCTGTTATTGTGCTATTCTGTGAAAAATAAAATCATATAAAGTCAAATGGTTTCTTCATGAAGTGTTTTCTAAACTGACATATTTTATTTCTGCAGTACACAGTTGTCCTGGGAAGCTAGGATGAGAAAGCAGATGACTTTGGGTTTGGTGCTGCTATGCATGACATCTCCCTTTAGTTTATGCTGCCTCCTCGCAATCCCAAGAGGAGAGGACCACAGATATGAAAGCCCTCTTCCCACCTCGTGCCAATGACTGAAGGGTGAATTGGAGAAAATGTAGCTTACATATGAGAGAATGACCAGAAAGTTAGGAAGGCATGAAGACTAAAGGGAGAGTTTCAAATAGCAGTGAAGTTTCAACAATGTCAAATGTCACAAAATACAGGAGTAAGTACTGATCTTGAGAACTCAGATCCTTCTCATGGCTAGTCCTCATCCCTGACCTGGAGCGGAGCCCACAGCAGCGGCCTGTACCGGATCGCCATCTGCCATCACCAGAGCATCACGTTGCTTTGGGACCTCACTTTAGAGCATCTATCACTGATCAGGGACATCTTTCAGGAAGGGCAGGAAGCCATCCTGCAGTGCTGCCAAGTGAAAGGATACCGCTTCCAAGTGTACCTGCATTACCTGCCCTACTACCACCTGCACATGTACTTCACTGCCCTGGGCTTCAAGGCCCCTGTCTTGGAAGTAGAGCGGGCTCACCTGTTGACAGAGGTGATTGTGAATGTGGAGTGTAATCTGGAGCACTACCAGCAGTTTACCCTCACCTTTGCCCTCAGGGCTGATGCCCTTCTGCTGCCCACTATTGGAAGAATAACCCAGAAGTGTGGGATTGGAGGTGAGGGTAAAGGTGAGAGCGGTGAGATTTTTAGCACTAAATTAAAAATATATTTGTACTGGCTTATTCCTGGTATGTTAATAAAGTATTGGTCTCGTTTGGAAAACATCTTTTGGCTCTTAAAAATTCTATAATAATTGGTTTGTTATTACAATGACAATACAACTGACAGTTTTTCATATCACCTTACATTCATGCCAGGGATAACAGTGCCCCCTCTATTACAAATGCTACCTGATCTTTTTAAAACGTGTATTTACGACGCTTGGAATATTTGGGCAAGCTTAATAAAATAAAAAATTATAAAACATTCCATTTTTTTACTAAGTAAAATATCTAATACTATACACAAAAGTTTTACTGTTATTTACTATATTTACACTATATTTACACAAAAGTTTTAATGTTAGTAATAAAAACAGTGAAATCATTTTTACTTCTTGATGTTAACAATAAGGCTTTAACTTCTCAAGACATGCACTACAACCATGTAATAGATTCTGTCATCAATATGATGGTCATGGTAACTTATATGAGTCATGTCCTTTGGGTTGTATAAACAGATCTAATATTTTCATACTTTTTATTATAGAGAATTTTGAACATACACACAAAAAAAGGGAGAATAGTGTGATGGAACTCTTTGTACCCCTCACCCAACCTCAAACTTTATTCACTTCTCCACTATTATTTTTAAAGCAAATCACACATAATTTTCTCTATAAATATATATTTCTGTAAGTTAAGAACTATTTTAACATAACCATCTCACATCTTAAACAGTAATATCTTGATATCAAATATTCAGTGAGATGATTTCCAACTATCTCATAAACGTCATTTTCTAACAGTTTGATTGGGACATAAAGAAAGCCACACATTGTGCCAGCTCTTTTAAGTCTCTTTTAATCCATAGGTTTCCTATTCTACCACTTTTTTCCATGCAATTTTTCAAATTGAAGAAACCGAGTTCTTTATTCTGTAGAGTTTCCCACAACTTATGTTTTGCTGATAGTGTCCCCATTGACAGATTGAAATTATTTAACTTTAGATTCCTAATTGTTCCTTTAAAGGCCTTCAAATAGATCACACAGTATGCATCATTTAAAATAAAATGCATTGTTTCAGTGATTGCCTGTCACTTCTGAAAATACAAATTTGAGTTGTTAATAGCTATAGAGCTGTTATATAGTTAGAGCTGTTAGAGCTGAAATAGCAAAATGTCTTAGCATAAATGATAGGGAGGGATTGAGTGACTAGTTTTTGTAAAGAATTAGCACTGAGACATTAAATGTCTATTTGTCAATAGAAAACCATTACAAGAATTTGAATGCCAAATTAGATATGAAAGGACTTAATCATTTAGAGTGAGAAAAGAAAATACAAATTTCAAATTTTATAAAGCCGATCAAACCTAAACCATCATGAGTCCAGAAAAAGTGTTTTTATTAACTACTTAATATACATTTTTCCTACATTTTTTGGCTGCATACTCTTTGATCATTTCTTCATAAAACAATTTTGTAATATTTTTTTTATATAGAGATCAAAAGTAAACCAGTCGTCTAGTGGTTGATCAAATGTTTATTATTGACAATTTAGAAAATTCAGGCACTTCCTGATTCAGTGGCATTTTATATACTATTTCATCTGCAACCAGACTTCATCAGAACAGGATACATTAAATACGGTAAGATGCGAGCTGACAAGTTGAGATGTGTAAAATGTGTTAGTTCACACACAGATGCCCTTGCTGTTTATGGTGTTGGTATAGGTTTGTACCCAAGAAACAATCTGTGGTAAACTCTATGTCATGCAATCCGCATTGAAAAAGAAAGTATAGTAAATGTATTGGGTGTGCTCTGCTTTTTTGAGTGTTCCTTCTGTTGGAAGAGAACATCCATTTTGACTAGGTATTGTAAAGAAGGACTTATCAGCTTATAATTTTACACACCTGATGAATGGAAGACTTCCAAAGTCCGCTTTCCTATAGCGTACCTCCCAAGTCTTTTTTCTCCTCTAACGTACATTCCTCCTGCTCTGGGCGCTGCAGGAAGCTTTAATGTGAATGAGCCCCTGCCCTACACCCTCATGTCCCAACCTGGGATGTGAAGGATTCCTGGAGCCTATTTCTACACCAAGATGGCTAGCATAACTACAGACAAAAGTGAAAGTCAGTCATTATGTGCCCACTAAATCCGAACTAAATGTATCCTAACTCAACTTCCCCACAGCCCAATCCCAAAAATGTTTTCAGCCTTTCTAATCTCACCATACATGAAGTCAGATGTGATAGAGGATAGGTCAAAGTGGAATGAGATAAAATATTTAATTAATTGCAGTTAAAATATCTTACTTTTACAAATCTTTGGGGCCCTGTGCTCAAGCTTCTTTAGCTTTTACGGCACATCTGTTCATGCAAATCAGATAACATTAATTTATTAATTTCCATTTACTCTCTGTCTACCATATGTAAGGCCTGGTCCTGGGTACCAGACCTAACAAAAATTAACAAAGTACAAATCTTGACTTGGGAAGCTCACACTTGGACACATGCACATATACATAAACACTGCCTGATGGTATCTCAGTTCCCCAATACACATGCATATGCTACTGGTATCTTTGCTGGATAAAACAAAAGCAGTTCTGAGGCCACAGTTATTTATCCTAAGCCATGTATCAAGAATTACTGATTTGGAGTGGATATTGGCAAAATGATGAAAATCTAAGTCAAGTCTCCTGGTGACCCACACGGTCTGGTTTCTTTCAAAGACACAAGACTCTGACGAAACTGAGAGGCATGTGTTTCCTCTTGGCTTTAAATATCTGAGTTACAACACATGCTGGTGGTGTAACCATATGCATTAAAACTGGGGAGGGAAATTAGGCTCAAGTGTGAAGGTAATGAGAAAACTTGGGAGGGCAGGATGGAAAGACTGTCATAAGCTATCCCCTGCAAGATTTTGACTTAGGTTTGAGAATTTTCTAGTTCTACTGCACACAACTACACCCCTCAAGGGCCTTCCATTACTTGGAAGAAATGGAAAAGCAACAGGAATTTATCCTTAAGTCAGAGGTTTCCAAACTTTCTCAGTGTTCTCTAATTTGTTCACTGCACCCCTAGGCCAAAATAAATAGCTAACAATTCTGAATATTAGTAGCTTAGGTCCAAACAATTTAATATCAAATAACTTAGAAGATGTTTGAAAAAATATATAAATTGAAAAAATACATATTTTTTAATTTAATTCTTAAATAACCACAATTACTTACTAGTGGGATGTATGTCCCTATTAATAGGGCACTACACAACTTTTCAAAAGGTTGGACATTTTACTGATTTTTGTGTAGTACTCACTTTTATTTCAGCAACAGCTAACAAACTCATATTCACAATGAAATTATGTAATGGAAAGGAACGTAGCGCTGTGTAATAATGAAACTGTGAACTACCTTGAGCTAGTAGTTCATAAAGTGTCCAAAAGATGTCGCTGTGTTTCCCTCACAATTTAAAAATATTCCATGTGGCCACAGGGCACACGTTTGGAACTGCTCTCTTAAGTTTGTTGCAATGCTTTTGTTTGTTTGTTTGTTTTACTTTTTCTTTTGTAGTTTGTTCAAGAGCATGTCTTCAAGAGTAATAGGACAACGAGGGGTGGTATGAGTAGGGCAAAGGAACAACTGAGTGGTGACAGACTAAAACTGGATTCATTTTTTTCTCCCACCAGATTATCCTACATATACATAGTCACTCTAATTCAAATCATTTTACTTTGTGAGAGCAAAACTCTGGTGGGTCTTGGTACCTTTCCATATTCAATTCACTCCCAACTCTCCTAGCTGATTACTTCATACCTTCGCTTCTGTCCTCAAACCTCAAATACTTCCTGCCCCATTCTTACAAGCAGATGACCAAGCTTCATATTTCACTGAGAAGTGAAGAGACTTTTCACAGACTCTCTTCATATCTGCACCTACATATCACTTCCTCAGCTATTATCATAGATA
>NW_006434373.1:8428551-8434157 GCF_000325575.1 Pteropus alecto
ACATTCTTTCTCGTCTACTCAAGGAATCACTTTGACATTTCTCCTCTCTTTCTACTATATCATTTTTTCTGTCAATGGATCATTCTTAGAAGGAAACAACATGCATGATATTGTTTCCTTCTAAAAAACACAAGTCAAACCATTACCCCCAACCATTTCTTAACCCATCTTCCTGTGCCAACTACTTCTTCATTAATTTGCTGCTCTTTGTAACACAAGTCCTCAAAAGGACTCTTTATTCATGATTGATCTCATTCCTCTATTCCATTGCCTCATAAATCCATACCAATAATGCTTTCTCTCACCTACCATTCACTTAACCTCTTCTTACCGAAGTCACCAATAACCTCTACATTGTGAAATTCAATGCTGAATTTAATTCACAAAACTCATCTTTGATTAGCAGTATTTGACAGAGGTGATTTCTCCCTTTTTCTTGAAATACTCTTCATCGATTGGTTTCCATGATACCACAGACTTTCCTCTTGCCTCACTAGCTCCTACTTCTCAGTTGCACTTGCTGGTTCTTTCTCCTTTCCCTGCCCTCTTAATGTACTTGGTTTCCTCCCTCTTGGTGATCTCATTCAGTCCATGGCTTTAAAAAACATGTATATATCTTATTACACCAAATTTATATCACCAACGCAAATATCTTTTCTAAATTCTGAACTTGGATGTCTAATTACCCTCTCAATATCTTCGCATGTCAAATGGTAGATATCTCAAACTCAACAAAACCAAAAGTGAAGCACTGTTCTTCATTTACAAACCTCTTCTACCCATAGCTTTCTCCACCTCAGTTGATGGCGATTCTATTCTTCTAGTTATTCAGAACAAAGACCTAGGCTGTGTGACTTCTGTTTCCAGACAAAATGGAATAAACACATCCACCCTATTCCTTCCTATATAGCTAAAAACTATAGCTTAAAATCCTAGACAAAATATCTGAAACAAATAACAGAAGACCCTGAAAGGAAACATAAGGCAAGTTAGCTAGAGACTTCAAGACTCAAAAAAGGATATGAAGGTGAGTTCTCTGTTTTATTTTTCCACCTATACATCCTAACCTGGGGACTGGAAAATGCAAGAACCCAGAAATACTAACAAAATAGGCAGACGAAATAAAAGTCCCATGAAAAGACTGCTCTATGTAAACAAAGGACCAGGAAAGGGGAAGCAAAGAGCAGGACAGAATCCTTTTGACGGTGCCTGTCAAGCTCCAGACAAATTCCACAAATAAACCACGCCCTTTCCATTCTCTCTGGGTACTATGGCCAGCACAGTGTGGACAGAGACCTAACTTCCATCCCCGTCCCCTAATAATGAGGTGACACACATGCCCCTTCCTACCAGCCTGTGGGTGAAGTGTTCACAGACTGTGGGTGGTGCTCAGACTTTCATTGCCACCTTATGGTAATGAAGCAGTGCTTTTCCCAGATAGAAAGAGTAGAAAAGATTACTTAGAGAAGGGAACAATGTATATGAAATACTGGGGAAGCTCCCAAGTGATCTATGCATTCAATGGACCAGAATCAAACAGCAAAAGGTTTTATAAGTGAACTCAGTGTGAAATGCTGACTAGGACTCAGACTGGCCTCTAAGTAGCACACAAGTGGGGCAGACCAGAATAGCACTGCAAATGCTCTGAAAATTTAGTTGACATTTCAACAAAAATATCAATCGATCAATCAAAAGTAGACCAGGATGTATGTTCTAAACCCAAATAGGGTAACAAACAGGGTAACTACCTGCCAAATTAGAAGATTTAAGGAATTAGATTCTCATAATACCTCCAAAAGTCCAAAATATAATCAAGTATTACTCATTACACCAAGAGCCAGTAATACCTCACCTCAGTGAGAAAAGAAAAGATTCTGTCAAAAATATTAAAGCAGTCATTATAAAAATGTTTCAGTAAGCAATTATAAACACTCTGAAACAAATGAAAAAATAGAGTCTCAGAAAAGAAATAGATGTAAAGAAGAATCAATTGAATTTTTTTAACTGAAAAATTAAAATTAGAAAGTTCATTGAATGGCTCAATAGCAGAATGAAAATGACAAGGGAAAGAATTTGAAAGTAGATCAAGAATCTGAGGAATTTACAAACAGGATAAACCCAAGGAATTCATGCCAAGACACATCATCGAAAAATTTTTGAAACTAAAAGATAAAAAGTACCAAAAGCATTCAGAGAGAAATGCCATATTACCTATACAGGAACAGCAATCAGAATGACAGTATATTTCTCATCAAAAACCACGGAGCCTAAAGGGAGTGGCACCATATTTCTTAAATGCTGAAAGAAAAGAGCTTTTAATGCAGAATTTTATATTCAACAATATATTTTAGAAATGAAAGTGAAACACATTCTCAGATGAAGGAAACTAAAATAACTTGACACCAATAGATCTTCCTTAAAATGGTTGTCAAAGGAAATTCTTCAAACAGAAAGGAAGCAATAACAGAGAAAATTTGGAACATTAGGAATGAAGAAAGGACAATGGAAGACATAGATACACAGAAAATATAATAGACTATCCTTCCCTTTGGTGGTTGAAGGCAAGAATTTTAGTATTTTCTGATATGATTCTCTGTGTAGGTAGAGGAAACATTTAACACAACTATATTCAAAAAGGGAGATTTATAAAGAGATCTAAATGGTAAGTTTTCTATATTCCACTATTTACTACTATTTAAATAAGTTTATGAGGTTTTAAAAAGATTCTCAAGTGACCAATGCATGAAACCAACCAGAGTCAACGCAACAAAAGATTTTAGAAGTGAACTACAATGTTGAATTCCACCTAGATTTGGATCCTGAACCTATAGTAAAGTAGTAATATTTATACTAGTGGAATGTGATTAGTTACATATGCATATTATAATTCCTAGAGCAACCCCATATATATATATGTACACATGCACACACACACACACATATTTAATATGATGAATTACCAAAATTTTTTTAAGTAACCCCCTAAGGAAGGCAGGAAAAGGGAAATAGTAACAACAACAACAACAACAACAATAAAGAGAACAAACATTTAAAAATATAATAAAATGGTAGACTTAGGTCCTAATATGTTAGTAATTACCTTAAATACACCAATAAAATATACCAATTAAAGCCATATTAGCAAAGTAGATAAATATTATGCTGACTATAAGAAACTCACCTCAATACAACAATATAAGTAGGTTAAAAGATGAGGAAAGGAGTACCATTCAAATATTAATTGAAAGAAAGCTGGACTGGTTATATTAATATCAGATTAAGTAGATTGCAAAGCAAAGAAAATTGCTAGATAAAGTGGGACTAAATGACATAAAGGTTAATTCACTAAGAAAAAATTGTTCTAAATTGTGCATACACCAAATGACGGAGCTTCAAAGCAGGTTAAGCAAAAACGGACAGAACCAAAAGGAGAAACAGACACATCACAATTATATTTGGGGGACTCCAACACCGCTATCTCAGAAATTGGCAGAAAATCGGCAAGGATATAGACTAATTGCACAACACCATCAACCAATAAGATCTAGTTGACATTTCTGGAACACTCTGACAATAGCAAAATATAAATTATTTTCAAGTACACATTGAACATTCACCAAGATAGACACTATCTTAGGCCATAAAATAAATTTTAGCAAATTTTAAAAAATTGAAATCACAGAATATGTTTTCTGACAATAATAGAAAAAAAATCTATAAATCAATAACAGAACAGTAACTGGAAAATATCCAAGCATTTGAAAAAAATAAGACACTTCTAAATACTCCATGAGTCAAAGGGGAATTCTCAGGGAAATAAATAATACACTGAAATGACTGGAAATAAAAACAGAATATACAAAAATCTATGAACTAAAGCAATACTTAGAAGGAAATTTATATTAAATCCTTATATTAGAAAAGAAGAAGAATCTCAGATAAATAAGTTTCCACCTCAGAAAAATTAGAAAAAGAAGAGCAAAATAGACCCAAAGCAAGCAGAGGGAAGAAAATAAATACAAGAGCAGAAATCAATGAAATGCAAGACAAAACTGAACGAAGTAGAGAAAATCAACCAAACCAAAATTGAGTTATAGAAAAAGTTTAATAAAGTTAATAAATCTCAAGATAGACTGTCAAAGAAACAAGTGAGACAAGACAAATTATATCAGAAAGGAAAGGGAATATAACTCCAGATGCTGAAGACATCAAAAGACATAGTAAGGTTATACTATAAGCAACTCTATAAATCTGACAATTTGGATAAAATGGATCAATTCTTCAAGAACCATAAATTATGCTGGGTGAAACAAGTGAGACAGAAAATAAAAAACAAGTGAGACAGATAAATACTGTATAATCTCACTTATATATAGAATCTTAAAAATAAAAACAAAACGAAAACAAAAAACCCTGAGCTCATGGATATAGAGAATAGATTGGTGTTTGCCTGAGGTGAGGGGTGGGCAAAAGGGGTGAAAGGGATGAAAAAACAATCCAAAGGGGGAAGGAGATGAGGAAGAGCAGTTTTGTTACTTGCTGCAGACAGTGATAGCTCTACACAACATTCCATTTCTTCTAGAATTCACAATCCCCTGCAGGGGAGAACATATTTACTACCAAAGCCATATTCCTATATTTTTCCTAATTTGATTTTAAGACTCGTAAATTTCATATTCATGATGTTTGCTAGTTTTCCTAAAACACAGTTAAATACCTGTTCCTGATCCCTTCTGCAAAACATATTAACAATTCCATAGTTCATCTAGCAACTCAGATATTACCCCTAAATATCCAGAAAAGCATAATACTACATCTTAGCTAACTCATTGACAGATTTAGAATGTGCACATCATCATAGGATTACAAGAATTATTACAAAATAAGCCATATCACCTCTCCTGGCTGACGAAAATAGACTGGAATTCTGGAAAGGAAAGCTTGCCATTCATCCAAGAATCTCGACTGATTGTGAGCTGGTGCACAATAAATGTACCAGTTCTCGGCATTACTCTATGTTCATTCTCAGTTAATGTGTCATCAGTTCTTCAAAACTCAGCTGTTCCTGGCATATCATTTTCCAAAGGGAGTAAATAAGTTGCAACATATATTCTAAACATTTAATAATACTGTCCCAGTATACAAAGTAAAGCCATGTGACCATACCATGAGTGACCATTTCATTAGAAAATTTCTGTTCCCACACATGCTAGGGAGAGCTCATCAGACAATAATATTAAAGCATGAGGCTTGCTTGATATACATTATGTCATTCACTCCTTACATTAATCCTGGTATTGTTACTCCCATTTTACAGAGGTGGAAACTGAGGTTCGAAGGTTCAATAAATTTCCCAAAGTCACCAAGTAAGAAGCAGCACTTGAGTTCCACCTTCAGTTTAATTCCGAAGTCTTATTAGCACACAAAACGTACAACTGAAATTACCTTTGAGGATCAGTTATGAGATTTCAAAAATGCCTGCTTCAGGCTGGGTTTCCAGACGTAGAGGGGAGGCATTCATTCACCAGCAGTTAGAAAAGTTTCTGGACCTCGTCTCTTCTTTGCCCCTCCCTGAACTTCTCCCACACTCCCGTTTTTTTTTTTTT
>NW_006434373.1:8434189-8444429 GCF_000325575.1 Pteropus alecto
GCTCCTCCCAGGCCAGCTGAAGCAAATGGGAAAGTGGAGAAGCCTGCAGCTGACAACCAGGAGATGTGGGGTCAGGATCAGCTCTGTTACTATCTGTCAAAACTCTCTGGGTTTTCTTTTGTAAAATATGAGCATTGTACTAGATAAATGATTTCCCCTAGTTATATCCAAGAGCTTAAATAAAGATACCTGACGTTTTAGTTAGCATCATCTCAGCTGTCTCCTTTCAACCAAAAATATCATGATTCGCAGTGAATTCTCACTCAGTCCACAGTAATCTTTTTCTTCTCTGAATCCATGGCTCATCGTTTGCCAAATAAATTCTGCCCTGACATTTATGGAGCCCAGGGCAAGAAAACAAAAGGAGACCCACATACTATTTGTTTAAATATGTAAAAGTTACAAATTGAGCTAATGAGCAGTATATGTAATATGTTCTATCTTTCTACCATGACAAATAAATCTTCATAATGCACTGCAAACCCAAGCTCAAAATTAGAATCCTCAGATTTCTTGGAGATTTGTTCTGGAAAGTGACGTGACAGTGCAGAGAGGGCCACTCCTGGTCTAGGACACTGGCCCATGGCCCTCTTCCCTTCTTTCCCAATCTGGCTCTGTTCCCATAAGAAAAGAGAACATCATGCTTATGGATGTGGACACATCAGTACGTACATGCAAGCTCCATCAACTTTCCCCAACACACACACACAGTCATCCCTTTCCAACCAACACCATACTGACTATATTGTTGTCATTTATAACATGTCTTAAAATCTGGTAATGTTAAGCTTTCTAACTTTTTTTCAAAGTCATTTTGACTTTTCTAGGGATTTTGCATTTCAGTATGAAATTTGAATAAACTTATCAGTTTCTACAAGGAAGCCTGCTGAGACTTTAATTGAGATTGCACTGATCTATAGATTAGGAGAGAAGTGACGTTTTAATGATATGAAGTCTTCTAATCTATGAATATGGTACAGCAGATCTTCAAATAATGCTGTTTCAGTTCAATGTCTTTTTGTTCTAACATTGATGATATTCTGTAGGAACTTACTATTGTTTATATTAATTAGTCAAGGGTAAAATTGGATCTGTTATATATCATTTTCCTTAAAGTTGCAGAACCTATTGATAACTGTGAGGATTAACTGTATATCTCATCATTTATTTAGGTTTTCTTTAATTTTTCTTAGTAACATTTTGAAGTTTTCAGATATCAGGTCATTCACAGCTTTTATCAGATTTATCTCTAAGTATTTCATATTTTTGATGCTATAGTAAAATATAATTTCAAAAAATTTCAATTTCTAATTGTTAGGTAGTCAAGCATTGTGGATTTTACCCTACTAAATGCTAAATATTTTTGTATGGTATATGTATTTCTAAGCTTCGTTCTGGACACATTTATGTATTTGAAAACAATTTAATCCTTTTAGGTCTTGCTTTTAATCTTTGTTAGGCAACAGCAGAGCAACAATAATTCCAGGACTAATTTTGCTCCACCACTGAGTGAAGATCCTTTTGAATCCTTGCCAATGACCATCAAATTAAGTTTTTCACTCTTGCCGATGGAACTGTGCACTATTACCAGCTCTGTGTGATCTCTAGGAGAGTGTTCTAATTATTTTGAGTGACCTTTGGGTAATTCCCTCACATGCGCGTGCTAATCATTAATCAGTCAGCTACACCCTCAAGAAAGATCCTCTACAGATCAATCCCCAAGGTCTCTGTGCAACTCTCTCTTTGTTACTCTGTCATTCAGACTGCCTTGCCTTCTCCTGTGAGTCTTAATTCCATCTCTTCAACTCATGGTGACTGCTGGGCTACTCCTGAGTTCCTCTTCCCTTCTCTATGGCCTGGAAACTTGACATAGGAAGTAAGCTGGGTTAATCATAGGACTCACCTCTTTTGTTTCCTGTCTCTCTGGGATCACTTTCTTTTATTGACTGATGTTCATTATATTGGAAACCACTGTTTCCTATATGTTGCCCAGTTTTTGCTGTTTCAGGCAAGAAGGTATATCCAGTCCCTGTTACTCCATCATGGCCAAGGACAGAAGTGTACCTTTACCTCAGTGTTTAATTAAATGCTTATTTATTTTTCTCACTTTTTTTTTCATAATTAATACATTTAAGGCTCTAAGTTTTCCTGTGAATATTTTTTTCCAAATCCTCAATTTTTCTTATATTTAGTTCCTTTGTTACTCATTTTGTTTCCAAATTCTATTTTGTTATATTATTTAACCTGTTGTCTAAAAGGCTTTAAATTATTGTTATAAAACATGCTCAAAATTGCAGAGAATACTACAGTGAATTCCTATATACCATTCACCCAGATTCAACAGTTATGAAGATTTTCCACATTTGTTTCATCTGTTCATTTCTGTTTTATTTTTCTTTGTGAAACTATTTTCATGAAAATCCTAAATAACATATCATTTTCCTTCAGCATATTTTAGTTCCTGAAATTAAAAAAATTATCTTTCTTAAACACAATGTTATGATTACACCTAATAAAATGAACAGTAATTCTTCAGAACTATTTTATAATCATACCATGATCAAATTCTCCTGATTGTCTCAAAAATATTTGTACAGAGTATTTATTCGAATTAGGATTGAATCAAGGTTCACTCCTTACATATGGTTGTTGTGCTTTTTAAGTCTCTTTTAATCAAACTGTGTCCTTCTTCTCTACACCTTTCTTTACCATTGGCTCGTTCCATAAGCCAGGTCAGTTGTCCCATAGAGTGTCTCACATGCTGATTTCTTTCTTCACTTCATTGTGGTTTTATTTATTTTCCTTCTTTATCCCCTGCATTTCCTCTAGTTACCTTAGACACCTGATTAGATAAAGATATAACTTTTTTTTTCTTTTGACAAGACTATGTTACAGTTAGTGCTGTGTTTTTCATATTGCATTATATCAGGAGGCGCCTAATGTCTGTTTTCTATTTTTAGTGATGCTAAGATTGATCAAAGTGCTTAGGTGCTGACAGTCTGATCCCTCCATTATAGCTCCTCGCTGTTGTCAACTGATATTTCCCTTTGAAGACTGTTGCATGACTCAATTATTTTATTAGGAGTGACGAAGTGATAATTTTTGGATTCTATGATTTCTTGCACATTTATTAGCTGGAATTCTTCTGTAAATATGATCTTTATCTCTTAAATTAGGACTATCTTATTAACCTTAAAGACAAGATAAGTGTATAATTCTTTCCTTTTGATTGCCAATTTTTAGAGTAAGAAAATTGGTGGTCTGGTATTTCCAGTGATGGCCAATAGCGGCCCCTCTCTCCTATATTCAATTGGTTAAATTCATTTAATGAATATATTTTTCTTAATAATGCCCCAATTGTGCCCCTTTGTGACTGCAGAGCCCCACTGAGCCAGACACTTTGCTTCAGTGTTGAGGTGGGAGATAAAATTTCCCTCAGAGGGCTAGTGGCTACTTTTTCATGGAAAGCCAAGATACTGCTGAGCCAAGTTGACTGGGTTTCACTTTTCAAGTGAGGCTTGTCAGGCCTTTCTCACATTCTTAGTCACCGAGTCTGAGGTTACCCACCCCAGTGGGACTATCAGGCTAGACAGTCACAAGGCCTCCATGAGTCAGGTGTGCAGTTTCAACCTGAGCCCAAGAGCAAGCCAGTAGTTGATTTTCAAAAGGGGTGTGCTTGGGCGGGGGGTGGAGGTGGGGGGTCACATCAGGGAGGTTACATGTCCAAAACCTCTAGGAGTGCGTCGAGTGGAGGCTACCTCTGTTTCCCAGAGACTCTATTTGGTAAAATCATTAGTCACAGTGACTAGTAGCTCAGCGGAGTTAGGAGAGTGAGTCCCCAAGGGCGCCAGCATGTTTTTTGCATGTAGATCTTCCCAGTCAGAATCCTCTCCAGCACTAATGGGACAAGAAGTACAAGCATATAATATGTCATGGGACTGTTGCTGATATCTATTTCTCCTTGAGTCTAACCAGGAGAAAGAATCCACACTGTAATTTAACAGAGAAAGTTGAATGTGAAGAATTAAAAACTATACTGAGAGGCTGAAATAATGCAGCATTGGCTACTAAGAAGAGAACCCTAAAGAATGTAGAAGTAACAAATATAGAGAGCAGCCGCTACACTTAAGGCTGAGATGGAACTCCCAGCCTCCTCTGCCCCACCGGCAGAGTTGAGTTCCAGGTCCTGTTGAGAGGGCATAGCTGTGGCTTGCTGAGCGAAAAAGTTACTGTGGTATTGTGCTGGTCACATTTGCTGGAAATTTGCCCTAGAGGGTGCTAAGGAAAGTTGTTCATGTGTTCATGGGGAAGGACTGAGCTATAAAACTAGCCAAGTGTGCTGCTGGAGACGGGGTAAGCTGCTGCCACTGGGTGCTGCTGGCTGCCATGCACTACGTGCAGAGCACTGGAGAAGCAGCAAGCCCTGTGGAAGCTGGGCCCTGGGAACCCATGTGCCCTACAGGAGCAGGACACTGGGGAAGTCCACTAGGGCTGAGGAGCACATCTGAACTAGGAGGCAAAACCCTGTCCTCCTACATCCTCTACTGACAAAGTTTAGCATTGTTACAGCTGGCAAAAGAAAAATATTTAAAGGACCCACATTCATGTTCACAGAGTAGGAAAAAAGGGTGACTATGGAGCAGAGAAGCAGGAAGCCCACGATTGGCACACTATATCTGTTGAAAGGGACTTTTACTTGTATCTATATCTTAAAGAAAATATGATAAAAGGTTGAGTTAAATTCTAAATAGTGGGATTTTTAGTGTTTCATTTTGTAACTTTCTATATTTTTAAATTAGTAAAGAAAAATATCTTGGTGAGAAACAGTGATTGATATGTTACCTAAGCTTGAGAAAATTTGAATTGGTAGTTCAATCTCCCTACATTTAAAAAAAAAAAAAAAGGATCCACATCAACTTTTTAAACTTGTATGATCTGAATTCTTTTGAAGAAATAAAAAAGTTCTTATCGTTGTTCATCCACACATTCATTTATTCACTACACATTTAATGAACATCTTTTCCATGCCCATGACCATACATGGTCTCAGGTCTCAAGTTTCTCACAGTCCAGTGGGCGAGAGACAAAATCTTGGATAGTTAAACTGAATCACAACTGAAAAAAATGTAAGAGAGTTATTTACTCAGAAGAGGCTCTAGATATCCTCCTGGTACAGTGTGCCTGAGCTGTGCTAAAGGAAATAATAAGAATTATTTGAGTAAAAGAGAGACAGAAAGGATTTTTTGGAGACAACAATCGTTTGAAAAAATTAAAAGTCTAGCTCAATTTTCACCTATAAAATAATTAAACCAAGAGAATGGAAAACATTATACTTTAAATAAGGAATGTCTATAAGAAAGAGTTATAGTCTAAATGAAAAGATCAAGAGTTAGTGCATTTATAAATGACCTATGATCCTACAGTTCTCATTGTGCCAGGAGAGCTTTAAAAAAAAGAGAGAGATACTAAATTTTAAGCAGTTGGGATAACTCAGCATACATTTCAGAGTAGAATCAACACATTCTGGTACAAGGGACACAGACATCACTTATGAAACATTCATTTTATCACATTCATCTTCTCCTAAGTGAAAGTAGTGTGACATTTGCATGTTTATCCTGGGCTTCTCAAAGAGATAGTGTAAGATGAGATCGCTGTTTTCCATGTATGTGTAATTATTTCCAATCTTATTGCCTATGTGTTGAGGCATGCTGCAATCCTTTTCTTTGGGAGAAGTCACTATGTTGCTCTTCCAATTACCTAGAGTGATTCATATGTCTGAAATGAAAAGATAATTCCATATTGGTGCCACTGATAATGCCATTGGTATTGCTGTGCTGGACAGAGAACCAAGACTGTACTAAATCACTGATCTTTGACACATGTATAAAGCACTTAAGCCACCCTGCAATTCAGGGGTTCAACTTGCACTGACTTGATGATTAAATTCTATTTCCACTCAGGGTTTTCTACTAACATTGTGAGGAGAGATTAGTAAACAGTTGACTTAAATTTTTTTTTCTCAGAGAATGGCAGTGGAACCCACTCAAGTTATTGCAATTAAAATGTTAAATCTTGAAGATGTTTTTGTCCTTTACTTTTTTAATTAATAATTTTATTTTTAGAGCAGTTTTAGGGTCACAGTAAAATTGAGAAGCAAGTACAGAGAGTGTCCATACACCCCCTGTCTCTCACATGCACCGTCTCCTCCACTATCAACACCCCCATCAGAATCGCACATTTGCTACAATCAACGAACCTACACTGACACATCATTATCACCCAAAATCCATTCTTTCCATAAAGGTTCATTCTTGGTGTACATCTTATGGGTTTTAACAAATGTATAATGACATGTGCCCACCATTATAGTGTCACACAGGAATGTTTACTCCTCTAAAAATCCTCTGTGCTCTACCTAGGCACCCCTCCCTCCCCTCTAACCCTTGGCAACCACTGATATTTTTACTCTCTCCATAGTTTTGTTGTTTCCAGAACATCATACAGTTAGAATCATATAGTATGAAGCGTTTTCCGATTGGCTTCTTTCATTATTAATATGCATTTAAGGTTCCTCCAAGTCTTTTCATGGCTTGGTTGATAGCTCATTCTTCTTATTGCTGAATAATATTCCATTTTTTAGATATATCTCAGTTTATTTATCCATTCACCTGCTGAAGGACATCTTGGTTGCTTCCAAGTTTTGGCAATTATGAGTTTGTGAATAAAGCTTCTAAAAGCACCCATGTGCCAGTTTTCATGTGAACATAAGTTTTCAACTGCTTTGGGTAAATAGTAAGGAGCATGATTACTGTCTCATATGGTCAGAAGATGTTTAGTTTTGTATAAAACCATCAAACTGTCTTCTGAAGTGGCTGTACCATTTTTGCATTCCCACCAGCAATAAATGAGTTCCTGTTGCTCCCCATCACCTGCATTGGTCATTCTACAAGGTGTGTAACAGTATCTCACTGTTGTTTTAATTTGCATTTCCCTGCTGACATATGATGTGGAGCATCTTTTTATGTGATTATTTATCTGTATATCTTCTTTGGTGAGGTGTTTGTTAAGGTCTCTGGCCCATTTTTCTAAATAATTGTTTTTTTCTTCTTGTTGAGTTTTAGGAGTTCTTTGTACATTTTAGATAGTCCTTTATCAAATATTTTCAGATGAGTCTTTTACAAATATTTTCTCCCAATCTGTGGCCTGTCTTATTCTCTTGACATATATTTGCCTTTTCACAGAGCAGAAGTTTTTAATTTTAATGAAGTGAAGCTTATCAATTATTTCTTCATGGATAAAGCTTGTTTTTATTTGACTCATTATTTTCCTTTTTACTCTGATAAAAATTGCTGTCCTCTGAGCATCCTGCTGCCTGTGAAGAAATGACTAATTGAAACTTTCCTCCTGTACTTTTCTCTGGTATTGATGCCTTTCCTGTGGATCCCATAAAATCGCTATGAGCATCAAATGAGAAAGTGTTTACGAATGGGTTCGGAAAACTAAAAAGCAGCTGTACACATGTCAGGTAGCATTACTAGTCTCTTGACAGCACTCACACATTCACATGCATGCACATACACACTTTTTTTTCTTCCTTCTTTGGTCAATGAGTTGTATTACTGATACAATTAAAGAGACCAATTTCTCATTACATTTGTCAATAACGTTTGGAACCTAAGAGATAAGAGGTGACAAATGTCAACTTTAATTCCAAAGGTTGTCAACTTTTACTATCTTAGGGAGAGAGCGTGGGTCTTTTTCAGTGCCTTCTGTCTCTGAATGCACCAAGAATTATTTGTGATTTTGTGAGACTTCTCCAGTTTACATTCATAGCTTGCTTCAGGTTTTACTTTCCACTTAGTTTGATGTAACTAAAAACACTGCAGTGAATTCTACTGAATAAGTGAAGTCTTAAAAAAGAAAGCAGAGAGAGAAGGAAGAGGAGAAGGAGGAAGAGTAAGAAGAGGAAGAGTAAGAGGAGAAGGAAAAAGAGAAGGGAAAAGATAATACACGAAGCTGCAAAAGTTCCTGAGTTTTCTTGCCTGAGATCTAGTCACGAACTATAGAAAGAAAGGTGCCATTATTGGCAAACATCATAATAAGGTGGTTTCTCATAGCTCATGTTACCTCTGTCCCACTGTAATGAGAGTATTTATTTGGAGCTGTCGAGCTGGAGAGAAAGATCTTGAGAAAGACAATTCATTTCTTGTATCATCTTTCAGTAGATTTATTCTAATTTTTATTATATTGCAATTGGCATATTTTCAAAATTACCCTCTCTAAATTTTTGTGGTTAGTGTATAATAATGCTGTTTCTATACATAATCTTGTACAAACTTGATAAACTCTTTTACTAATTCTAACAGTTTGTCTATAGAATTTATTGATATTTCATATAGAAAATCATATTGTATGAATTTTATTTTTTCTTTTCAATCATTATATTTTTTACTTAATTTTCTTTATTTTAATTGTATTATCAAGACCTTCAGTGCAATGCTAAATAGGAACAGTGATAGCAGATAGCTTTGTCTTTTTCCTTTCATTGTCATTTTTCTTCCTTTGATGCTATGTGTGGCTGCGGGCTTTGAGAGGATAACATTTATCATGTTAATGAAGTTCCTTGAGTTTTGCCACGTCCAACAAGCCACGTCCAGCGCAGCTCTGGAGAATGTACCTGAGTGAGATCGGTGGGAGACTGAGAAAAGAAAAAAGACAGAAAGCTGGGATCAGGAAGTCCACTGTTTACTGATGGTGGAGCAATGGTGTAGTTTTATTTTTGCAAACTGCTTTTATACAAAAGCATACAATTGCTGGCTAAGATAAAATTATCCTCACCCAACCCACATTCTGCTATGATCTTTCGCGGTTCCATCTGCTTCTGGCTATGAGCATACTCCCTGTCTCGGAGCAACACCACTTCGTCCCTGTCAGAGGACCACTGTCCACTGATGGTGGAGCAATGGTGTAGTTTTATTTTTGCAAACTGCTTTTATACAAAAGCATACAATTGCTGGCTAAGATAAAATTATCCTCACCCAACCCACATTCTGCTATGATCTTTCGCGGTTCCATCTGCTTCTGGCTATGAGCATACTCCCTGTCTCGGAGCAACACCACTTCGTCCCTGTCCCCACCCCCCCATCAGTTCATACTTCCCCATTCTTAGGAGGGTTCCTTGAGGCGAGGCAACCCTTGGTTGACCTCACAGATTGCAAAGACCTTGTCAGCTTACAACTCGCTCTTCACAGAGTTTTGTTTAAAAAATCATATGTTGATTTAAATGATGTTGATTAATATCGAATCTTTTTTCTGTATATATTAAGGAGATCATATGGATTTTCTCCTCAAATCTGTTAACAAATAGATGTTTTCCCAACAACAAAGGGAGATTTTTTTTCTCATTAGCTCGTTAACGCACACTCATTGTAGAAGATTCAACCAGGGTATGAATATGTACCAGACACCTCCCGTGTGGCACTTCAAATAATCTCGCTCCTGCCTCCTGCTCCAGCCAGTGCTGCCACATGACCTTCAGGGACTTCATGGCACAACCAGACAGTAACCTCCACCCCATCTCAGATCCTTGCCCTGTCCCACTGCTTCCTCACCTTGGGCTTCTTGACGCTAGACAGATGACTTAATACTGTCAAAAGAAAATTCAGAGAGCTTTACTTGATGTGAATATCTTATTGAGCTAGAAATAAACTGAACAGAGAGAATTCAAAACTGTAAGTGGTAGAAACTCAGCTCTCAGCAGGTACCACTGGGTATGTAAAGGAAACAGGAAGGAGGAAAGCCATTGCTTTCTCCTGTGATTGGTTCCTAGAAACTTATACTTCTTGTCCAGTGGCCACACTGCATGAGGTTACTTGTTTGAGGCTAATTGGCTAGGAAGGTACAAGGTCATGCTGACACCAGGAGAGTTTAAGTTATTTTGAGATTTTTGTTTGTTTGTTTGTTTTGTGCTGACAATCTATTCAACAATTATAGAAAAAAAGGTGTCATTATTGGTAAATGTCATAATGAGGTGGTTTATAATAGCTCATGTTACTCCTCTCCCACTGCAATGGGATTTTTGTTTAAAGTCAGAGTCGGAATTTCAGGGAGATCTGGACAGTATAAGTTTTGGTTATGTGTCTTTGAGTGTTTGGTCTAGGGGTGTACTCAAACTGTGGCCTCCATTTTGTTTTTTCTTGAACATCTTTATTTCCAATATTTATTCTCCCTCTTTCCC
>NW_006434373.1:8444463-8445902 GCF_000325575.1 Pteropus alecto
TGTCAGATATGTCCTCTTAATTTAAGTGCATTAATTTTTCCCCTGTCTTGTTTCTTGGACTTCAAATCAACAAATACCTGGAGTTCAAGTACTTAAACATAATTCTCCTATCAGTTAACACAAAGGAATGAATAATATGAGCACATTGGAAAAATAGGTTAAACTTCTTACTGTTTGATATGAAATACTGACATTGAAAAAGATAAAAGTAAAACGTTAATTCACTCCAAAAACTAAAGCATAGATTACAATCTGGTTAATGAGTGTTGTCAATTCAAAGAATATTTATAGCTAGTCTCTTCATAAGAAAAATTTAAATGTCCTACAGTCCTACAACTCATATACGAAAAAAACAAATTTGACAACAATTCTAAAAATTCACATGACATTACTAGCTATAGGTTATAAAGCTAAAAGAAACTTTATTAAAATATCGTTAATTATAATAAATTTAAATTAATCATGCCTGAGGGAAAAAACTTCATTAATGTTTTCTCTTTTATATAAAAGTGTGATATATTGTTATCATATAAAGTAAGCAAGAAGTAGACAGCCAAAAATTTAGGAAATAATATTTTTTAAGTGTTGAAGGAAGTTAATTTATGTAACATTTAATATATTATTATGCAATAATTATTATATAGTTATAATAATTACATAGTAACATGAGTTATTAATATATTACTTTTAAAATCCTTTGTTACTTTTTATCTTTTAAAATGTTGTTATTTGGATGATTTCTCATTTTAAATAAGTACCACTTTACCAAATTTTATATTTGTAATTAACATTATTTTTTCTTAAAGAAGACATTCCTCCCAGATTGTATAAACTTCAGGTCCCCCAAAGCTCGGGTTTACCCTAGCCTCAGATTTCGTGTTCTATTGGCCCCAAAGGAATCAAAACCCCAGGTCGTTGTATTCTAGGGCCCACAGCCAAGTCTAATAAATCTCAGGATTTGATGTCATGAATTCATTCACTTACTAATGTAGCTTTGATTTCCCTCCTCATTTATGGCATCTAGGGATTTTCTTTTCTGTCAAGCTTGGCTATGCTTTTCTAAAGCATATTTAAAAATACTGTATTCAATATCTTATGAGTTGAGAAAAAGAAGGAAGGCCTACACTAGCTTTAACAGCTATGTGGCTAAAAGTGAACCTTTTTTTTTTTTTTTGTAACTTTATTGATGCACACATACCATAGGATTTAAATTCCTCTTGAATGAATTGTGATAATGCTTACGTAGGCAATTTAATTTTCAAAGGTGTTTTATAAACTTTGTCTTACTTGACCCATGAAAGGACCTATGGAGTAGGTGCATCAAAAGTGTTATCATCCCTAACAGATGAAGGAAACAGAACCTAGAGATGTGCCTTTTCTGAGGTCACATGGCCGGAAAGTGGGAGGGCTAGGCTCCCACAGAACTGCCTACTCCACCA
>NW_006434373.1:8445932-8447478 GCF_000325575.1 Pteropus alecto
AAAATAGTTCAGCATATTTCCCCAAATCCATGATAGCACAGCCCCTGATGAGTCTGCCCTAGAACGGGAGGAAAGAATGGAAGGAATTCTCCATTGTGGCACATCCCAGAATAGCCCCACCAGGTAAACAGTCTTTCCTAATAGAAATCTGTTGGGAAAAAATTATCTTTCTGAACATGGGTCAACTGCTGTTGCTAAAATTGGAGCATGATTAGTTACGACTAAGCCTCTCAAAAAGTGTCATTTCCAAACAGCTGATGGCAATATGGAAAGAACAGATGGCGCTGGAAGCATCTGCTTCTGGCAGAGAGTTGTAAGTGTTGTCATAGCCTTTTCTGCTTCAAGTGTGACAATAAAACTGGAACTGAGAAATCATGCCCCATCATCCTTCTCAAAAGTTGAACTACTAAGAAGGGATTTTTTTCCATACTGATAGATTCATTTGGTTCCATTTATTCTAGGATTAAGGTGAATTTTGGCAATCTATTATTTATTAAATTTTAAAATAGGAGGAAAGTTATTAGCAAACTAACCTTTATTTCATAGATATTTTGATGTCAGAATTTCAAAACCTGTTTTCCAAGAATGAAATTCCTCCATGTAATTAATATCACAAGCTTGTAGCTCAGCTCCAAAGCATTCTTGGCTTCTTTGATGACGTGAACTCTGGCAATTACCAATTGTGACTTACACATGATTGCAGTTGAAGATTCTTCTGAAATGAAAATAAAATTTATTTGAGGGATAATCTTTTTTAAGAACAGGCTTGGAGAAAAAAAATTAAAAATAGAAACAAACAACTAACAACACTTCTTCTCCAAAATGCATGTATTTTCTTCTTCAAAATGCAAAATGCATATCTTCTCCAAAATCCATCGAGGCCACTCATTGGTTTCCTGTCAGAAACACTTTGTAAGGCAGAAAATTACAAAGAGCCATGCCTTCCATGCAGTTAAGTGCAGACTCAAATGCTTAAAAACAGATATGTGCTATTTTAAAAATGAAAAGACTATAATTTGCTGTTTCCAAACATATTGGATTATCTCATATTCTTTCTTCCTTCTTCACTGGTAATGTTTGTCATTACACAAACGGTATTTAAAATGAAACAGAAGTAAATTCTATGTCCAGAAGCCTGACGAAATTGAAGTGTTGCTTGAATGATTTTTTTCAAATTTTTATTTTTCAATTAGACTTGATATTCAATATTATTTTATATTAGTTTCAGGTGTGCAGCATAGTGGTTAGACATTTATATAATTTATGAAATGATTCCCTCCCCCCCGCAATAAGTCTAATATTGAATGGTTATTTGAACACCTACTTTAAAATTTCTGATGGTGGTCTTTCTTTAGCATGACAAGGAATCTGTTGTCGTCATGCACTAGCCAAAGCCAAGACGAGAAGAGCTCGGGTTAAGATCCTGCTGCACAGGCTCCCTGCGTCTGATGCTTGTACAGGGCTAGGTGGTCTGAATCTTTACACCTCCTATAGTGGTATCAAGAACCCTTTCCCCTGCCATTCTCAGGGGTTTCCCTAAAGTCCA
>NW_006434373.1:8448355-8455998 GCF_000325575.1 Pteropus alecto
CTGATGCAGCCCTCTACTTGAATGACAAACAATTTAATATAAGACATTTATTTACTGATGACCTTCTAGGTACCAGGCACTGTGCCCAATTCTTTCAGATGTATAACATTTTATTTACTTCTTAAAATTGTGTAAAGAAATAATATTATCTTATGGAGCTATAGCAGATACTGTCAGAAGTCACTTCCATCTCTCGGACACATGTGAGTACTCCAGCTGCTCGTCTGTGCACCTGTGCTGAGGCTGTGGCACAGAAATAGCCCGGACGCCCTCTGAACCTGGAGTGGAATAATTCCAAAGTGTGTTTTGCCTCATTTCCCAGCCTTTCTCCATGGGTTTAGGTTTTTTTGACATTCAATATTATTTTACATTAGTTTCAAATGTAAAGCATAGTAATTAGACATTTATATAATTTACAAAGTGATCCTCCTGACTAGTATCCACCTGGTACTATACATGGTTATTACCATATTATTGACTATATTCCCTACATTTCACTTTGTATCCCTATGACCATTTCATAATTACCAATTTGTACTTTTTAATCCCTTCACCTTTTTCTTCCACCCCAACCCCCTTCTCGTCTGACAACCATTAGCTTGTTCCTGTGGATTTAGTTTTTATCTCCCACTGGACTTATAAAACACCCTTTCCTGGTACCACCCTTACACTCGATTGTTCATTTTTCCCAAATAAAACACTTTCTCTCAAATCCTTGTCTTTGAATCTTATCCTTGGAGAAACTATCTAAAGCCTGGATCTATGCAAAGATGTAGCTCAGAATATGACGTGTATTAGACATCGTGGAAATGTTAACGTGCCCAATATTATAGATGAAGAAACTGAGACAGAGGCGGGGATTGCCCAGCTAGGAGATAATATATGCAGGATGGCAATTGAAATTTATTCTGCATGACAATTTAGATGTATTATCTAGACCAGGATTTCTCAACCTCAGCATGGTTGACATTTTGGGTTAGACAGTTCTTTGTTGTGGGGGCTGTCCTTTGTAACATAGAATGTTTAGCAACATCCCTGGTCGCTATGCACTAGATGCCATAGCATGCCACCCTAGTTGAGAGAAGAAAGAATGTTTCCAAATTTCGAAATATCCCTGGGAAAAGGGGAGGATTTCTCCATGTTGAAGACCACTGGCCAAGAGCTAGATTCAGTTGTAAAAAAACCAGTGATAGCTCAGAGGCCTACACCAATGGAGAAAGGCAGAGTGACACACACACACATAGTTTATTTATTGACCTTGTATAAACTTTTGATTCAATCTTACATCTTCTGACTCCAAATCTGGCCCACTTTCCATTAGGCTAGGCTCCCTGAGATCAACTGTTCCATTGTTCTGCTTGTTAGAAAGTTCTTTCCTATTGAGCCCAAATCTACTTCCTGGTAACTTACTTCATCAGCATGCCCTCCAGGGCCATGCAAAAGGCCTAATCCCATTTTATGGGATGGCACTTCAACTATGTGAACACAACTCTTGTGTCCCCTGCTCTATAGATCGACACCAACTATGTGCCAGGTGCTGCAGACACAAAGGAAACAGTTGTAGGACTATGAGTTCAAACTACTGCATTCTTCCTCAGATAGGAATTTGAGTAGGTATTTCTAAGGGCCTAGAATCTGTGTATTTAGAGCTTCCAAGTAATTCCGATGTGGCCCATCTACAGTCCAGTATTTAGGAACCTGGGACCTAATTTATTCCAGGCAATAAAGTTCTGATTAGTTTCTTAAAGCAGCTACTTAAAAGATGATTTCTGAAAGTATTAAAAAGAAACTCTTAAAATAATAAGATATTCCATCTAGGACAAAGAGGTACATGTTTCTATCTAGTTTCATTTTCGGTAAAATAACTTTTATAAAGTTTATACCAAAAAAAAAAAAAGCCTAAAAGAACCAGAACACATTAGTCAGGCTTACTTCTCCAGATGATGGGATTTAATTTTTTTTCTTATTTGTCCTTATTTTCATTTTAAAGCTTGTAGGATGAACGTGTGTGTGTGTGTGTGTGTGTGTGTGTGTATGTGTGTGTATAAATGTACACACATGTATTCATATACATTGAAATCAGTTTTTAAGAGTTATTTACAAAGTTGTTATGATGGCTGTCTTTTGCTATTTCTTATAGGGATGATGACATCTGGTAGAAATAAGTTATAAAAGTGCAGGACTCAAGCATAGAACTGGACCATTTGGGGAATAAGAAAAGCATTAGAATAGTAGATTTGGAAAAGACTCCAGGTCACCTCCTGTTATTTCATGGAGTGGGAAACAAGACCTAAAAGTCATAGGACAACAGCACATCAGATGAAGATACTGAGTTAAAAGAAACAAACATAAAGAAAAAAAAAGTGACAGCAGAGAAAAAAGTACCAAGGTTGGGTAAAAAAAATAATAAAAATAGGCTCTTACATCTACTCAATTTAAAACACTATTTATTCAGCTCAATGGTTAAACATAGTCCCTCATAAATGTGAACGATTATTTAATACCATTTGCTTGAGGTTTTAATTCGCATGCCCTATATTCTATTTTAAGGGTTTCCAGGATTCCCAAATGAGTGCACGATCTTCCTCTTTCTCTTTTAACTGCCTCCTATTTCAATTAAATAAATTATAACAGCTTGCTTTTTCTGGGAAGAATTTTTCTGACCTCCTATTCACTGCTCCCCAACTCAAAACCCTTTATGTGACTTTAAGTCTTTGACTCTTGTCTCTTCTTATGGATAGACCAGCTTATGTTTTCCTCACAAAAGTTTTCCCTTCTTCTTGGTAGAGTCTTCTGTTATTTCTGTGTGCTAGAATCAGGGTCCAGGACAGAGTCTATGGCAGGCACACCCCTTCCTTCAGCCACAGGAGTTTGGCTAAAGAGCACAAAGTTTGCAGGTCCGTAAAAATCCCAACTACCCAACCCCCACTTCTTTTACAGTGAAATATAAGTCCACATTTCAAACTACATCACAGCAACTGGATACCATAGAAGACAGTCTCTGCTCTGCTGGAGTGATTTTCTGGATCTTTTGAGCTGTGGGTGATTCTATTTCCTGTTGCAAGGATTGTGTGTGTGTGTGTGTGTGTGTGAAAAAAGAGGAAAGAGAGAGAGGTAGAGAGAGAGAGAGAGAGAGAGAGAGAGAGAGAGAGACGGAGAGAGAGAGAGAGGGAGAGAAAATTCTAGCAAAGTAATGTGTCTGGGTACCGGTGGGTAATGCTACTCTAAATAACTTGGACTTCCACTGGCTGGCTTTTGTTCATAAAATGCTAATCCTCTCAGGTGCAGATCTATATAAAACATTGGGGATTAAAGGTACACAGAAATCTCAAATCTCTTCTGCTACATAAGGTAAAGACATGTTTAAATTAACAGTTCGAAATTATTTTGAGGGTACTAACGGGGAGTCATTTAAAAAGCTTTCCAAATATTTGTTAAATACTAATTTATGATATATATCATATGATGTGTTGAACTAATAATAAACACTAAACAGATTACTATAGTTATGTTCTAGGTTGTTTTTCAATGCACAGCTGTCTTTGGAAAAAAATAATTTCTCATGTTAACTGTAATGATGGGGGAGGGAGTCATTTTATTTCAAAAGGAAAAGTACCAGCTAATATTTGAAAATAATTCTCCTTTGTTTGCATGCAAGATGAAGAAATGTCTTAAATTTAATGTGCAGAGTCCCATGGTGCTGGATAGGGGGTCCTACATAGAGTGCTGTATTGCATGACTACTCTAGCTTTGGAGATGATAATCACAGTAGACATTGTTGTGCAAGATTTTGCATAGATTACCTCTCTCCATTCGCACAACCACCATATGAGGTAGATGTCACCATTACCTACATTTTCAAAAAGGATAGTACATGGCAGAGCCAAGATTCAGATGCAGGCTTCTCGCCACAGCACTGAGGCGTCTGCACTGAAAATGCTCCATGGACTCGTGGCCACCAGTCTGCTCTCTTTTAGGGGCAACTTCCTGGAGTTGTGGGAAAGTCGAAAGGAAGGAGCAAGTAAGTATCTCCAAGGGAGAAAAACTTCTGCGAAGCACAGACCGGTAGAGCGCTCTTGGCTGTTTTAGCGAGTTGGAAAATTGGGGTAAACATTTGCTTATTTGATTCTAAAGCCAATGGAAATGTTGAATTACTTTCACAGCAGTCTCATTTCTTTGGAATCATGTTGCACATTAATGTGAGGGACACACACCTTCTCCAGGTGTGGAATGGGATCACATTCGCTGCAGGGGCTGACTCTCTTTCTTGCGTTTTGTTTGCACACTGGAATAGGCCGATGCCTGAATGGCTGGATTTCATGTTGGTTTTGGGTCAGCTAATTAGTCATGACATGGCTGGTATGGCTAGTGGCTAACCACAGTTGGTTGACACCACATGATGGGGCAAGTCATGTGAGTGGAAAATAAACTCAGAATGGTAAACACAGACAAGAAAAACCATTTACATTTTGTGAAAAAAAAAAAAAAAGACTAGAAAATGTCACTGTGACAGGGAAACATTATGAGCAATTTCGGAGCAAACTAAGCCATGAAACCCAAGGCCGATGCAAGGCAACTCGAGCTCTATCCCACCTTGAGGTTAGCAAGGCGAATTCTGCAGCTAGATCTCCTGGGGTTGACTCCTGGCTCTGCCACTGGCCAGCTGCATGCTCTTGGGAGGCTTTTTAATCTCTCTGTGCCAAAAGTTATCTCATTTGAGAAAAGGCATAATAATAACATCTACTTTATAGGATTTGTTGTGAGGATTAGATGAATCGATTCATGTAAAGAAAGCACTAGAACAGTGCTTGACAAATGTAGCAATGGCTGGTGTTATTATTCTGATGCCGATTAATGATCCCAACAGTCAGGTCCCCTTTTCTGAATCAGGGAGGGTTTTCCTGTGCTGTACTAATCACTTTTGCTCTCCTATGTCTCACTGCAGCTCTAGGAGGTAGGCAGATGTTATTATCCTGTTTTTGTTGTTGAGGAACCAGTGAGGAGGGGAGGGAGAGTAAGTAAGTTTCCAAGTGTTAGAGTGGAGAGCTAAGGCAGGTGTCCGGCTCTCAGGCCCCAGTGCAATGAAGCCTCAATGAAAAAGGAGCAGCCATACTTCTCATCCATGATGTCATTTACCTCTCGATCCATGAGGTGCTCACAATGGTCATCTGCTGTGCTGGACCGTCTTAAAATTCAGGTCCAAAAGCTATCGGAAATACATTTTAGACCCCAGCAATGTCGTGCCTGTTCCCCGGCTACAATTACTTTATTTTGGCCTTTCTTCATGCACAGTATAATTTCGGTCACATTTAATGGCTTCCCTCTACCTTGTTGTGCGAAACTGGACTGGCAGCTCCTTGGGAACTAGGAACTAAAGTAAAAAGCAGGTAAAAAGCATCTCGGCTCAGCAGATGCTAAGGTGCTAAGCTACACCTTTTAGAGTCCTCTGGGAGATTCAAACAGCCTGGGGCTGAGCAACTTGGGTCTTGTCCAGTTTTCTCCTCTCCAGTTGGCTCTGGTTATGGACGTGTGTCTGAGCTCCGAGCAGCAGCCTGGGCACCTGGGAAAAGGACCGAGTTCCCCAGATGGCTGGCTAGAGACCAAGGAGGAGGAGACTCTCCAGAAAGATGACACCAGTGGATCCCCAGGAGGTAACCTCCTTCACCACCTCAGCCCTTCTCAGTTGTTTTCCTGGTGATGGCATTTTCTAGTTATTATCAGTGACAAGAATTTCCATTTCCTTTTAACTCCGGATTTTAAATTGTTTTATTGAGATCTAATGAATACATAACATTGTTAGTTTTAGGTGTATGACATAATGATTCAATATTTGTATATATTGCAAAATGATCAAGATAATAAGTCTAGTTAACACCCATCTAGATTGTTCCTATAATGAAGCTAAGTAGAAAAATGCCTTTTGGCAAGCATAAGCATAGCATTAAAAGTAATCCTTATTTCTATATTTCATTATTTACTTATCAAAGTATACAAATTTGTTTTATCTTGTGTGTAAATCTAAGATTGTATATTTTTGTACAAGAACTTTTAAAAAGAAATGAAATTGAGATTCATTTCTGCTTTTCACCAAAATGTATTCCTGGCAGCTATGTCATACAGTGGAACCTTGTAAAGCAGAGTATATTTTTCCATCAGGACGATGTAACCATTAAGGTTGCATTTCTGGACAGAAACTCAGTAGCTAATAAATAATAGACATATCAGATAATGTCATTAAAGCCAAGATATAACATTTAAAATATTTACAATAATCTAATATGGTAAAATTATGTTCCAATTCTACAAAACCAAGGTGTTATTTATTTTTACTAAACTGTTTACATAGAAATGCAACTCTACGTGCCTCTAAAATCCGGTCCTTTTAAAACTATCAAACTAGCACAGATAAAAGGAGACAATATTTAATATGCAATAAACATAAATTTCTCTATCTTTGTAGAACATGAAAAAGTTTCATGGGAGAATATTTATATGCCTATGTTTCCTTACAAAGTTGATCAGGAAAGTATAACCATCAGCTTATTAACCTATGAAATAATGAGCCATTCAAAATCAGCCCATTGACTTTTCCTACAGTCTTGAAAGTCCCCATCTGGTGATATGTGGTAGGAATGAACAGTCTGAGTCACAATGGGGTTGGGGGGAGGGCATAGAGGAGGGAAGTCTACAGGAGCTGGCATGAGTCCCTCATGGTCTGGCTGCTCCTAGTAGGTACTCGATTGATGAAAGCCTTTGAGAAAAGAGGCACAGCTCTGTATCGACTTCTTGTACTAACTGGCTTGTACCAGCTCTGAATTTCAGGAATTTTGCGAGCTGGTTATTAAACATAGCCATTATTGAAATTTAAGTTACATAAACTTACAATTAAATAGATTATATAAAAGGCAAAAGTGTATGAAAAAAAAAACTAAGGTAATAAATACTCAAGACTCATCACGAATTATTTTACTACATTTGATGATTATCTATGCTCTTGAGACTACTGATGTGCATTGCCTCCAGGTGGTACAAATGCTCATGATGTGCTGCTCTACATCTTTTCCCAGTGACATCTCACTGATAGTTTAAAATCACCAATCAAGGAGGTAGACGGGATAAAAGGGGTCAAATATAAAATCACCAGAAGTCTTTACACCACGGTAATCATCAAACCCTAGAAATCAGTGCTTCTTCCTCTCGCCCCAAACTGGTCATCAAACATTTACTGGCCACCACAGTTTGTCACTCTGTCTTCTTATTGTCTGTGAAACAGAATTCGGAGTTAGCTTACCAGACCTATAAGAGAAGCCAGAGACTCTTTGGTCATTCATAAATAATGCATAAGTGTTGTCAGATGTCAGTAGCTTCCCATAATAAGAGGTGGGTTTGGGCCATAGGTCTCCTTCCCTCCTCTGTAACCTCCCCACGACCCCAACCAGGGCATGTGACAGGAAAGGACAACATCTCAGGACTGACCTGATAAACCTTATTAGCAGGTTCCGGCAAGCTCACGCTTGGGTCAAAGACCATTTCCCAATCTGCCGCATACTGACACTATTTTTTTAAGACACAATAAAAATGAATTTCTAGAAAACCGAAATGAAAATACATACAAAGACATGCAAAATATAAGCCCCATTTTT
>NW_006434373.1:8456043-8527712 GCF_000325575.1 Pteropus alecto
CAAAAGAATGCAAAAAAAAACCCCCATTTTTTTTTTTTTTTTTTGGTAATTAGATTCAACAGACATGGTCATATTGCTGTAAAAATTCGAAATGCTTACGCCAAGTTTCTGTACTCTTCTTCCTGTGAACCTGTTACAAACGGTTTGCAGATCAGCAGCATAGAACCGTCCTAATGCATATGGAAAGCAGTGATACCTGCACTAGTCTCATACCTGCCTCTCAGGGCTGATTCCTGATTAGGTTTCTTCAAAAACCCGCCACCCTCCACCCTCTATTCACATCCTCCTCCGAGCAGGTGCCCTTTTCCTCTTACTTTATATGATATTTGAGAGCTGCTAGAGTGTGTCATGAGTATAAAGTATTTAGAGCAGTAGTAACTTAATAGCCAGAGCTCATCTGACAACCTCCCCCCAGACTGTGGGGCTGGCTTATCTTTGGGTGACCTGTACCTTTTGAGGAGCAGATGAAGGGAGGATTTAAGGAACATGCTCCAGCCAACATGTGGGAATGTTACTTCAAGACCTAAAAATAGTCAGGTCCATGTTTGCCTAGGGCCTCCTTGCACAGACAGTTCGTTCATGCCACTTTACTTTTAAATGCCATTTAGGTTTCTCTTGTCATCAAAACAGAGCATGGGCCTAGATCACCTCTGCTGTCCTCTCCTAAATAGAGGGAAGGACACAGGGCATCCTTTGGCATTTTGTCAGATGATAAAAATGCCATATCTGAATTTCATGTGACCGTCACCCGATATCATTCAGTTTTGTGCCAGTTTGCAGCCATTGTCATTGATTGCATCACTCCCTCTGTTTGCGGAAGGAATTCTCAGTCTGCTCCCGTCTTACCAGTTACACCAAGTGTTTATTTGCACTGGATCAACAAATCGTAAAACCTATTTCATTTTCTGTCCCACAGATTTTAACGAGAAACCATCTCTTCACAGTCTCCAGAAATTTGTTCCTACAAATTATGCCAGCTACACTCAGGAGTATTATCTGTTTGCAGGCAAGAGGATTGTCATTCAAGAGTCGATAGAGAGCTACGGAGCAGTGGTGTGGCCAGGGGTGAGAGAGCTCTTACCCTGAGATGGCAGGGTTTCTGGAGACGATTGTAACACTTCCGTCCATCTGCGCCGCCTTCGACACCTTGCCAAGGGCTTTCACATCCTGCGCTTCTCCGACCGAGGGTTGATTGTAGACTCCCAGGCGTGTGGGTAGCGTACTTGGGCTCCACCAATGCATGGCATCTGTCCCATAAGCATTGATTTTCCTCTATGCTATATTCTTAAAACATCATTATTTATATTAATACAAACTTGAAAATATCATGACAGTAGGATGAAAAATTCATATGAATTGTTAAGAAAAAACATTAGGTCTTTAGAGTTTAGATTTTGCAGCACATGCCTCTGGGCTACTCCCACAGACCCTCAGGTGCTCATTTCCTTTTCACATTGTGGATATTCCTTCTGGTAAACGTTTAGGAAGCATTACTCCATCTCACGTTCTCCCTGCAACAGCCCCATGAGGATGGCGGTGAACTGGAGGAAACACTCTGAATTTAGAGCTAGAAAACTTACTATTTCCTGGCTGTGTGGTCATAGATGTTCAGTTCACCTCCATTTACCTTCGTTTCCATATTTAAAGCTGGGGAAGTGGTAAGATCCAGTTCCCAAGATGGTCATGAGAGTTCAGTTTGGTGGTACACCTGAGCTCGTGTTAGCTGTAACTGTTAATGTAGTATTATTCATTAATAATAGCGAATTAATGAATCAATGAAGGAAAGTTCATTGATTTGGTAAAGCTATTCCACGGGGGGCATGATGCAGAACCAGCCTGTGACTGTGGCCTCGGACTCCGCACCGTCGTTTTTTCCCCTGCAGAGGTTTTCAGCCTGTGCTTAGAGAAGCTCCCAAACAGAACAGCACAATTGTTAGTTAGCATGGATGAGAATCATACTGGGATCGTGTTAAAATGCAGATCTGATTCAGGAGGCCTGGGAGTGGGTGGAGGCGTCTGCACCTCTGCATTCTTTGGATGATCCCAGGTGATACAGACCTGCTAGTCCAGGGACCACGTGTACACTGAGTAGTCATGATTAGAGGTTACATGGAGCTCCCTCAGAGCAATCTGAGGTACTGGTGGCAAGTGCAAGCGGGAGCAGGAGGTGGGGAAAAAGGGAGAGACAGACGAGGGGCTCCAGGCTCTTAGAGCTCCACCCCCTCATTCTCCTTGACATCAAAGAAGCTAGATTTTTACCCTCTATGCATATAAGTATGATTTCCTTCAAATGAAGGCTTTTCTTTGGCTTAACAATGAATTTGAAAACTACCAAACTACTGCACAGCTTCCTATTATATTTGGCAAATAGATAACTATAGAAGAGGTTCAGAGATTAGGAATGGAAAAAGAGTATCTGTCCACAGGACAATTTTACTCTCAATAAGGCCTCAGCTCCTCATGCACCAAACCCTGGCCTCTCTTGGGTCCTCAATTCCCTAAAAGCTACAAAAGAAGGTTTATGTAAAGTGGGAAAATATCCTTTTTGTTTGATTTCAAGTGCAGCCTTTGGTGAAAGAGATCCCTTTAGGAGTTTGCTAATGGGGCTCGCAAGGGGGCGGGGGGCGGGGGAAATGTTTGCAATGTTAAAAGATGTAGCTGTTCCCAAAGAAAGCCTTTTATCCAGATGGCACCCCAATGGGGCCAGCCTTTTACAGAGCAGGGCATTCGAGGAAGGAAGCCAACAGAAGCCCATCTCTTCAGAAAACCCCTCAAAGTATATGTCCTTTAAATGGCTCTTGGTGACACTGTCTTCCTAATATTGAAACCCCACTTAGCAAATAATTACTCTTTCTTCTCAAGGGATGTTTGATTTCCTATATAAAAAGCTACCTTATTTTATTTATTCACATATATTTTTTTAACATCTCCTTGCTACTACTCATTGTGGTCCCTGGACCAGCAGTGCTGGCATCACCTGGCGGCTTGTTAGATAGAAATGCAGCCTTGAGCCCCTTGACCCAGATCTACTGCATAAGGATGTACACCTTTAACCAGGCCACCAGATGATTCGTGTGCACACTAAAGTTTGGGAAGTACTGTTTGGATAGTCTGTTTCTTAGAGGAACTACTCTGAAAAAACAAAAACAAAAAACAAAAAAACAAAAACAAAAACAAAAAGCCCAACTGTCCAGTAATCCAGAATAGCAAAGTCCTAACCCACTTGAGTTTTGACAGAGGATAGGAGAGAGGTGTTGAGGAAGTTTATACAACATTTTTAAAGCAGTAGGAGGCCCAGCGTGACTAAACCTGAGCAAGAAGTTGCTGTTCTGTAGGCTTCATGTCTCAGATTTGTAAGAGATGAGATGATCTTCCTGTTCCTAATCTTCATGTTGATCAAAGGTCTTCTGGTGCAGGTGATTTAACAAACTAATTTCTTTCGTTCCTTTGATGCATATTATAATTTTCATATTCCAGAGGTCCAAATATGAAATTAAATGTAATTTTGATTCTTATTAACCCTTCGATAAACTGAAACTATTAACAACATGTCTTACAGTATTTAACTTGGGTTAGGGGATTGGAGTCACTACTGGTTTTCAGTGTTCCAGTGCCTAGGTGACAACTGTGAATATTTTTTAGGCTACAGCTCTGTGTCAGTATTTGGAAGAACATCCAGAGGAATTGAATCTCCAAGATGCTAAAATACTTGAAATTGGTGCTGGACCAGGCCTTGTTTCCATTGTGGCCAGTATTTTAGGTTTGTTTATTTGTTTATTCCTGACATTGTTTCAAAAGAACTTTATTGTGACAAAAGTGACAATGAGTGCTTACTGTGCCAGGCTGTGATTTAGGTGCCTGGCCATGATTTTACTCGTTGAACTCCCCACTCTCCCCAATATCATGAGGTAGAATTACTGCTGTTATTCTCAGAGATAAGATAATTGTGTCTTAGAGAAATTAAGTAACTTGCCCAGTACACCCATTACGATATGATGAAGTTGAAATTCTGAAGGTGTGCCTTTCAAATCCCTGTTGTAAACAACTATGTTATGCTGTCTCTTGATTTTTGTTGCAAATACTAAAACTAACATTTTGAAGGAGACAAGTGAGTTAATCCAAAGTGAAGACAGATTTCCATCCAAAATGCAGATTGTGCATTCCTGGGCAGTGGGCAAGAGGTGGGTATAAATCTGGCATACTTCTGCCTACATTATTACAGTTCTTCTTTTAAAAACAACTTGGAAATATGGTGATCTATTTTGTGAACCACTGTCACTAGCTTTAACATGCCTAAGAATTAATTTAATGAATTTAGATAAGGGGGAGAGTCATACAAAATAGATCATCGTTTGTGGAATGTAAACTGGGTACTGATTACTTCATATAAGAGAAAAACAAAATCTTCAGATAAATACAATTTAGAAAAAACATTATGTGTTATTATATTAAGTAGATGCTAAGAATCTTAGTATGTTTAGCTAACTACCCTGAAATCTCCCAACATTGCACCACCGTTTAACTTACAGTTTCTTAAAAGATGGCACCATGAATCTACTTCAGCAGTTCTCAACCAAACGTCATTTTGCCCCACAAAGGACATCTGGCCATGTCTGGAGACATTTTTGATTGTCATGACTTGGGGGTGGGGTGGGGAGGTGCTAGTGGCAACTAGTGAATGGAGACCAGAGATGCTGCCAAACATCTTACAGTGCACAGAGCAGGCCCCCCACAAGAAAGAATTATCCAGCAAGAATTACATCAAATACATCCAGCCCATATGTCAATAGGGCCAAGATTGAGAAGTCCAGTTCTGTTTGTTTGTTTGTTTATTTATTTGTTTCTCTCTGAGAGTATATGTCCACTGTGGCTGCTCAATGTTTCTAGATAATTATTATACTTTTCCCCTTTATTTCTTAGGAGCTCAAGTCACAGCAACGGATATGCCTGATGTCCTAGGAAACCTTCAATACAACCTTCTAAGGAACACATTAAACTGTACAGCACATCTGCCCGAAGTGAAAGAACTGGTATGGGGAGAAGGCCTGGAACAAAACTTCCCCAAGTCAACTTTTTATTATGATTACATTCTGGCCTCTGATGTGGTCTACCACCATTATTTCCTGGATAAGCTGCTCGCTACCATGGTGTACCTTTGCCAGCCAGGGACAGTGATGCTTTGGGCAAACAAATTCAGATTCAGCACTGATTATGAATTTTTAGATAAATTCAAGCAAGTTTTTGATACAACATTCTTGGCTGAATTTCCAGAGTCATCAGTTAAAATTTTTAAAGGAACATTAAAATGGGACTAAATTACACAAAATGCCTTTCAAAAAACTAGTAGTGCTTTTGAGTAGTGCTAGTGATTACTGTCAATAAAACACTTCTTTTATGAGATTGAGAAGATAATGCATAAAAACAACTTGTACGCCTAGAATAAACAGAACTAAATATTATAGCCACTTTCTAAACTAACCTGTTTAAGATAATCTGGTTAATTTCTATCTGTAAAGAATAACATGAAAACATAAAATAGCTTTGCTAGCTTCCAAAAGTCTCAATTAAATGTTTAATAAATTTTACATGAATAAATTAATAAACAAGTGGATTTCCTCCTTGTTATTTCTACTGTAGAGCACAGTTTTAAACTTGTCAATATAATTTTGACACATGCTTTTTGAAACTAAGCTTGATAGGGTCTTTATATCTTAATTTAAAGAATCTACTTATATGAATTTTAGCTGTAGCAAAGGGAGAGGATATTGAGAGATAGAAAACAATTTTAGGTTTAACAATGACTAAAAGTGAAAAATATGGAAACAGTGCTGGAACAAGGATGCTACCTTAGGAACTTCTTAAGAGAATTTAATCTACAAATACTCTTCCTCAGAGCCAATTGCCTAGGACTATTTCAAGTTAAATTTCTGGACTGTCTGATTTTTTTTTAATTAAAATTTCTTAGAAAATTAGGAAAGAATGAAATTTTTATTTGTTCTAATTAAGGAAAGCTACGAAAACATCTAAATTATAAAATGCTACATCATAATTATAAAATGCTAAAAGTTTCTCCCTTGAGATGGGGAAAAAGACTTAAAATTTTAGTTCACAACCATTGGAGATTTTAGCCAATGTAGTCAAAGAAACAAAAGAAATAAAACACGAACATTTAGAATTATTCATGGATGATATGATTATTTATGTAGGCCAGGGTTAGCAAACTTTTTCTGTAAAGGGCCAGATGATAAATATTTTAGGTTTTGCAGACCATATACTGTTTCTGCAGCATTTTCTTTGTTTTGTTTTGTTTCTGAACAGTCATTTATAAAAATGCAAGAACCATTCTTAGCTTGTGGGCTCTGTAAAAACAGATTATGGGTTGGATTTGGCCCACAGGCCACAGTTTGCTAACTCCTGAAACTACAGATAATTTACAATAGAATTATTGAAATTTGCAAGAGTTTAGCAAGGTTTCCAAATGTCAATATACAAAGCTCAGATGTATTTGTAAATTTTAATTACAAATAGAAAATAAAACTTAAATAGAGATAATTTATAAGAGCAATATCAAATACTTAGTAATAAATCTAATAAAAAATATGCAAGGATGCTATACAAATTTATAGCAATACTGAGATAAATTAAAGATAATCTAAGTAAATGCAAAGACATTCCAAGTTATCGAATTAGAAGCCATTTCAAAGATGTCAGTTTTCTCCAGGTTGATCAACAGATTATATGTAGTCGCATGTAATCTTCCCTGTGGAACTTGTCAAGCTGATTCTAAAATTATATAAAGATGAAAAGTCCAAGATGAGTAAAGGCACTCTTGAAGAAGAACCTGGTGGGAAGATTTGCTTTACAAGAAATCAACAGATATTTTAAAGATGTAATAATTGAGACAGCAATGGTATTAGTCACTAATACTAATACACATTGGTATTGCTTCATACAAACGTACACATGTGTTCATGCACACACACACAGGTATTTATTTCTTAAAGTAAACCTTAAGGTCAACTATGAAACAACATAAATAGCCATAAATTTAAAGACAAATTAATATAAATATCTAGAAATTTTAAAACCAAAAAAGACAATTAATATAAATATCTATAAATTTAAAGACCAATTAAATTGATCTTTAAATATAAACAATCCAAATATCCAGCAACCAATTAAAGTGAATGATAGACCTAAATAAAATGGTTAAAACTATAAAAACTGTAAAACTTCTAAAAAAATAGAATAAAATTTTTATTACTTTGGGTTAGATAAAACATGAAAAAAACACAACTCATAAATGAAAAATAATGAATTTAACCTTATTGAAATTAAACTTTTGCTCCTCAAAAGATCCCATAAAAAACAGTGAAAAAAACATTTGCAAAACATATATCTGATAAACGACGTGTATCCAAAATATAGAAAGAATTCTTACAACTCAATAAGACACACAATCCCATGAATAAATGGGTAAAAAATTTGAACAGAAACTTTACCATAAACAATAGACAAATATCTAATAAACTTGTTATTTATTAGGGAAATGCAAAATAAAACCACAATGAAATACCAATACAAAACCACTAGAATGACCCAAGTTGAAAAGGTAACAATACCAAGTGTTGACAAGGAGGTGCAAAATCTGTAAATCTCACATATTGCTAGTGGGAATGTAAAATCATACCAGCATTTACGCCAGTACCATTTTAGTTTAATAGTTTCTTAAAATGTTAAAAAGATACTCAGCAATTTCATTCCTAGGTATTTACCCAAGATAAATTAAAACATATGCCCATACAAAAAAAAACTTGTAAATAAATATTCATAGCAGCATTATTTACAATAACGTCAGATATAAGCAATCCAAATATCCAGCAACCAGTGAATGAGTAAACAAAATGTGGAACAGTGCACAGTGAAATATTACTCAGGAAAAAAAAAGAAATAAGTATCTGATACACACAATATGGGTGAAATTCAAGGACATTACACTAAATGGAAGACATAAAGAATACATATTGTACGATTTCGTTCATATAAAATTTCTAGCAAAGTCAAACTGTAGAGATAGAAAGCAAGTCATTGGTTGTCAGGGGCTAAGGATGGGAATGGAGACTGACTACAAAATGGGTCAAAGTAACTTCGATAAAAATGTTCTAAAATTTGATTGTTGATGATTGCACTATAGACATTGAAATGTACACTTAAAATTGGTACAGTTTTTGGTATATTAATCATAACTCAATAAAGTAACATAAAACTCTAAAAAAAACTCACGCTTTGCCCCAAATGTTATGCAAATTCACTTTCAAATCTCCTCTTTCAAGTACACTATGCAGAGAAATCTATTAAGAAAAAATATAGATTTGGGGACCTGCCCCCAAATCTTTCCTTAAAACTTACAAATGGGTTTCTTTCACATTCCCAGGACAAATGGATATGCTTATTTTCTTATTTTCTAAGTGAATAGGTCTTGTAGATTATATGCTTATTTTCTTATTTTCTAAGTGAATAGGTCTTGTAGATTATATGCTTATTTTCTTATTTTCTAAGTGAATAGCTCTTATAGAAAAGCTGCCCCTTTAGAAAAGCTGGATTGATTACAGTTATAATTTTTGACTTTAAACTTTTATTATAAAAAAATTTAAATATATAGAAATAGAGAAGTTGTATACTTTAAATGTGTGGTTTATTGTATGGCAACTATAGCTCAATAATGCTGTTTTTTTAAATAAGTAGATAAAAGTATTATAAATCTCCATCCCCATGTTTTCAATTTATATGAAAAAATCTTATTTCATCTATATCTCCACCCACTTTTCTGCTCCTGTATTAATTTAAAGCGACATATCCTTTCTTCTGTATATTCTGTTCATATCTAAGACACATAACCATATTATCACCTCTAAAATATACTTTATATACAATTTTTATATTAAGTATTAACATATTTAAAAATCCAGTTTTCCAATTTCCAATTGTCTCATACATGTTATGACATTTAGTTTATTTGAGTGAGGATCCAAATAAAGACCACAGGTAATTAATTACTTGATTGGCATATCCCCTAAATTTCTTTCGATCTTGCTATTTACTTGTTGAAGAAGCTGAGTTGTCTGTCCTGTAGCATTTGTACCTGCTGCCTTAAGCTGACTACATCACAAACATATCCTTTAATATGTCCCTCTATCTTCTGTTCTTCCTGTAAATTGTACATTTTAAGGACTAGGGCTTAGAATCATCCAGGCCAAGTCCAGCCTAGATCAAACTCTAGCCAAGTTATATTTGTGAGTGAAAAATGATTTTTGGAAGCCACTGAGTTTTGAGGTAGCTGGGTACACAGAATCATTGAGGCATATGTTAAGAACTTTAAAAATCATACATAACATTAAAGAATTATAGAAGATATTTCCAGTTGCTTTGTATTCTACTCACACTTTGGATATGACCCGGCATAGTCAGATTCTAGAATGAATTTGTGATTGGAAATACAGGCAATCCTATCTGCATAGTGAAATGGTGACATCTGGTTTTAATACTGGAACTGTAGTTATTCATGTTTGATCCTTGAGAGGATATGGCTTAAATGAATTATATACTTGCTTAATTCTTTGAAATCCTTTCACAAAAATAGCAGTTCTAAACGATACTAAAATAACACCTGAGGAGAGTAGGGTGCAGCCGGCTCCCTGCCACACAGTAGGGGTAGACAATTTCGCATCAGATTGTCCGGCTGCTGCTGAGCAAGCCTGTAAGGAGGGCCCATGGGCTTAATCCTCTCTTCCATATTAAAAAATATAGAGGGGGAAAAAGAAAAAAAAAAAAACCTTGAGGAAAAATGTTATTAGGGAGGTCTAGAATGATGGTAGTTTTGTGTAAAAATGTATTTGAAGGATCCTAGAATTTATCATCTCTTGACATAACTCAGAAGGTAGTATTTCAAAATAAATGTATTACCAGGAAGTTTCTAACTGTAAAATTACATTAAAATTGGATACTAAATTCACGTGCTAAAAAGAAAATGTGTCACTAAAATGGTGGACCATTTTGTAAGAACCTTCAAAAATCCTTTCTCCATTAAAGCAATGAGGAAACCGGCAAAAACTGTCAGAAACTTTCTAAAACTCTGGAAGATAACCAGTCATGTAGCAATGAGGCATGTTTGCTCAGTAAAAAGGGAGACTCTCAGTAAGAGCAGTGTACTTTGTGATATTTTAAACTGCCATGTCCCCGTCCCATCTCCATCTCTATGGTAGTCTTGAAAACCAGCAGCCTGACAGTCACTGGAGGGAGCCAAATACGGCTGGAAGCTCATCAAAGGTGCATACCCAGAAACTGTCATTATTTGACTTGTCTGGTTTCCCTAGAAGACCCTATGTGCAAGGCCATCTTTATTAGAGTGGACTCAGATCTTAGGCCCAGAAGCCTTTTCCAAAGGAATGTTTGTTCAGATAATTCCAGGCAATTGTATAATTTTGTGACTGCCTGAGATGGTGGATTAACAGTTGGGACTAATCCAAAAGCTAAAAAGGAAATATTGGGAAATGAGATGTTCACAGGGGATTGGAAAGCTCTGACATATTCCCGCGTGTATCTAGAAGGCCGCACACATGGTAGAGCTGTACACAGCCTCAGAAAAGACCTGAGGACCCACTCATGTCTGGCTGACCCCGATGCTCTGTGAAAGCAGGTAGTACTTACCAGATATGGCAAAATCTGGGTTGTTAGTCAATCAGCATGTGCCCTTGGGCAGTTACCCTATTTTTTCTGAGCTTGTCTCAATTTCTCATTGGACTGAACCCCTATATGCGTGGATCTGCATGTGTGTAGGTGAAAGTATGTGTGCTTGTGAGGCAACATGCCTGTGGCTGTTCATGGATAGATGGTTCAGAAATTGTATGCAAAATGTTTGCATGCATATGTTATTTTTTTGTAAAAGCTGTTTTTATCAGGTAAAGGGGTCAACTGTCCCCAAAACAGTTATGAACGACAAGACAAGATTACTGGTAGGTCTTCTAGAGCAGTAAATTCTAAGGGAACAAGATTTAAAAATCACACACACACACACACACACACACACTTACTGTAAGTGCATAGAGGCTTTTTAATATTGTCTATTGTGTATCTGGTGATTATTTTATGGATGAAGGATGAGAGACGCAAGTCTAGTAGCCAGAAAGATAAAAGTGAGAAAAAGTAAACATACAGAAAAATTACAGTTAGCACTGAAAATCTATTTAAGTAACTGCAAGACTGTAAGAAACATTATAAATTACTTCAATTTTTTGTCTACAGATTTATTACTTTTCTAATCCCAAACTTTATGAAAAATTAAGACCAACTTTAAGAAGCTTCAATATTCACTTTTATTTATTAAAAAATTAAGGTATCAGAGTGTATATGGTATACTGTGATCTTGGTTTTGCACATTTATTCACGTGTTTACATTATTTCAACATTAATAAACATACCATATGTGTATCTTTACAATACCTGATAAAGATTAAGCTATCTGGCACTTATACATGTATCATTAGTTCATTCTGATGCTCTCCATGTCAAGAGGATGTTAAAAATGATTGGCCTGAAATAACTACAAGTCGAAGATTTATTGAAGCAGTTATGCTCCAGCAATTGCCACGCATTTATTTATGCTCCTTTAATTTTTTTTCCCTTAATTGAATATAAATGTTTTCCAAAAAAAAAAAAAAAATCAGGAAGTGAAGATCTGTTACTTTTTAGTCCAATAAATAATTTTAGCTACACTTAATGTAGCTTTTTAAGGCCTTCATACAATTGAAAAAAAATTAAAGTTGAGCATGTTAAAACCCTGTTCATTTATAAAATAAAAAAAAAAGAATTTTACAGGTTTGCAGTTAAAAGTAACTGTTCAAAACTTATCATGCATGTAATAGCTGCAACCCAACTGAAAGTCCTTGGTGCTGGCAGTCAGGGCACAGCCCATTGCCAGCAATGTGAGGCATTAAGAAAACACCATGATGTCAGAGGTCTAGATTTACATGTATTAAGCCACACGCCAGCAAGTTCTCTAATACACAGCATTTTAATAATCAGTATTTGATAGCGGATCAAAACATGCATTAGACTAAAAATGCCACAAATTTGTTTTTATATCCATTCACTATAAAACTTTTTTTTTAAAATTTAAAGTCTTGGTTGCCAGTTTAGAACACACAATAATCAGGAGGATACATGATGGGGAGCCAGTTTTCAGTAAAAGATGCACAATGGGTCCATCCAAGTAACTTCATCAGCTGTAACAAAACACAATAATATATTATTAAGGTAAAAAACAGATTTTTCAAGTTCAATATTTAGGGTAAATTCTGTACTAAATATTTAGGACTAATAGAGTAGCAGTATGTAGAACTTTCCTTCCATCCCATCCACCTTCTTTCTTACCAACCAATATCCCTTACTATCAACTAATCAACTTTCCTACCAACCAACATATCCTGGTGATTATTATCATCCCTGCCAATCTTCCTTCTTACCCTTCTGTTTTTCTTCCCAATTAACTTACTTGCTCCCTTCCTTCCTACCAACTTAGTTTTCTTTCATTCATTTTTTTCTGAGTGCCCACTTTAAGTCAAACACTGTTCTAGGAATTGGGAAAACAGCACTGAACTCACTTCCCCCCTCTTATAGGAAACTGATGTTCTATTCAGGAATATAAAATAATAAAGAAGCAAATTAATGAACAGATGAATAAACAAGTAAATAATTAAGATATATATCAGGTATACAGTAAAAATAAAGCGATATAATACAGAGTGACTGGGAAGTTAGATAGTCAAGAAAAGGATCTCTGAGGAGGTGATGTTTAAGCTGAAATCTGAATGACAGGAAGAAACCTACTCTGTGTAAATCTGGGGAAGAGCTTTCCTTATAGCTGGAATAGTTAGGTCCTCCTGTGGGAAAGCACAGGGCTGTTTGAGCCAAGCAGAGAGGAGGCTAGTATGGTAGAAGCAGAGTGAATAGGAGAAGAATGATCTGATATATGGCTGAGAGAAAGGCACAAGCCAGATCACAAGGAGGCCTTCTGGGGCACAGTGAGGAGTTTGGATTTTATTCTAAATGTGGATATTCACCAGGTGTCTAAAGCCATCATTTCCAGCTGTCGTGTGCAGAAAAGACAATAGGGGAGCAGAGTGGAGAGGAGACAAGTTACAAAATATCTCTGATGTGAAAATCTGGGTGGATCACTGGCTTCACAAATGTGAGACCTCGTAGATTATGTGATGATAATCACACTGGACATATTAACAATTCCAGAAAGAGTTCTCTTAACCTATTCAAAGATCTGAAGGAGCTACTTTAAAATGTCTTACAATTTGGAATGATTGGTAAAGGTATACAAAAAAGCGTCTAAGAGCAAAGATAATCTATGATTTAATCAAAAATTTCCTCAGGAATTTACTGTTCAGTTTTATATCCAAAGAATACCTTAAATATAAAGAGCAGACCGTTGGCTGCATTTGGCACAATCAATATCCTCCAATCTCCCTATATCCTTTAGGCATAAACCAATTAATTCCGTACGTACAAAGACAAGGTGAGGCTAAAACAATTTCTATGGAAATCTGCAGTTTTTACACTTGACAATTAACTTTCACAGAAAGCGCAACCATAGACTTTCTCTGCTTATAATGTGGCATATCAAAAAATAATGGCCTATCATTTCAAATGAAGAATAAAATCAAATGTAAAACCCTAAAAGCTCAACCATTTTAGAATTAAGCCAACATGTATTTAAAGGAATTACCTATTTCCTTCATAAAGGAAAACTTCGTCTTCTAACTATATATCAAATTCATAATGCATTTTGCCTACGTTGAAAACACTTGAGTTGCAGTTGAAAACAATTTGGGCATGGCTACTGGCTAACAGTTATACAATTACACATGCTAACTTAGTGTACGTTATTTGCTTCTATACACATAGATTATCTCTGGAAAGCTATGTAAGAAGCTGATAACAGTAATTGCCTTTGGAGAGATCTTGATGGCTAGAGAAATGGAAGGAGATTTTATACTACAATTATTCCCTTTTGTACCTTCTGAATGCTGAACCATGTAAATTTTGCAAATCTGTTAATTAATGGATACATGTAAATATACATACATATACATGTGCTTTTTAAATTTTAGTATATCATCTGATGGGATCATATCCTAAGTAAGTGCCTCAAACTACAGTATTTGGAAATTTCAAGTAATAAAGTCTATATCCGGAGTAGGGGGTGGGGAGAGAAAACACTTGAGGCTAAATATAGGTTTTCTGGACAGGAATAAAAAATGTTTAAAAATTCAAATAGCTTATTGACTGTCTCTTATGCATGTATTTTTATAGTTCACATTAAGTTGATTAGAGTAAAAATTAGCCACGATAAAGTCAGTACTACTATTATCACTACCATGAGGCTTTTTAGTTACCTTATCACTATGCAGTACTAAAGTGACCTTTAATGGTGACAATTTAAACATTACTTACTTGAATACAATTTTTCCAGTTTTCTTTTGTTGGCTTTTCTTCTACAAGTTTAGTTGCAAATTTAAGGCCTCTCCCATACATTTTATTTACTAATGCATGCTTGTACGCAAATGTCAAAACCTATAATGTAAAACAAGATAAAGCTTATTTATGAGATATTTACATTTTAAGGCATATAGTTTTAATAATGAAAGAATTAGGCTTTTGCAGAAGCATAGCTTTTAAAATGAACATGTCATATCAAGTAATTTCAAAAACTTTTTAGAAGAACAATTAATATCTTTAAAAGAGGTGGGTATTCCACAGGACAGATATTTATCTTGGGGGAAAAAATTATGATAAATCGCTAGTTGTTGGAATCCATACCAAAACACTGCTTCATGCAAAAGAAAGCAGGGCTAAGATAAATGATTACAATAATGCAAATTACCACAGTTAATCCCCCAAATAAGTGTCTATCTACTAAAACAAAATAACTGTTTGTGCTGAGAGAAAATTCCATTGATTTCATTTATTTATTTTTTTATCTCCAGAGGAAAGGAATATTGACAAAAACTTGTAGTTCTATAATCTCTACAGTAAGAATTATAAGAGAGATAAGAGAGATTTAAAAATGTTTTTATAACCCAAATCCAAAAAGTTTATCTATGATAATTTTTCTAAACTGGATTTTAAAATTGATTAGCTATAAATAAAGATGATAATTATTTAGTAGTTAAAGAGTTTGAGGAAAATGACTAATATCTAAACTAATCAGAATACCCTCCTACCCCCAACAAATTAGCACATAAATAGATGTGGGAAGGCATAAAGACAATTTCTAGAAGATGTTCTGAATTTTAGCTTCATATATAACTGACTAGCTTAACCAAAAGACCAATACATACATTCTTAAACTGTTTTTCAAATTAGTGCGGCTAAAGTCATTTTGCAGACAGATAAAATAATAGTAACAAATAGTTTTAAAACAGTAAGACAAATATGAGGTGCCACTAAACATGTCTTCTTAAGAGCCAAGCTTAGCCTCATTCTATTTAATCTCTTCTTCTTCTTCTGGCCAGTCAATTGGGAAAGAGAAAACAGTAGGTAATGGGACACAACAGAAGTTTGTGAAATAATCACCAAGAACTGCGCAAAAATAAGAAGCATAAAGGTTACCTTATTGTCAAAAAGATCAGTCCATTTTGTAGTTTCCCAAAAAGTTTCTGTCAGAGTATCCAAAGTACTTTCTCCTTCTTCCTCTCTTCCTTCTGCATCACATGAAATAGCCCCATCTTCATCCTGTGTGTGAAGGAGATGGTCGGCCAGGGCGCATCCTTTTCTACAAAGGGCATCTACGAGGGTGGATTTTTGTTTGTCCATGTCGCTGCACAACAAATTAAAAAATATTTACAGATAAGTAAAATTTCTTGAAAAGTATAGCCTTATCTGCAATGAAATTCATGCATTCTTTTGCTTGATATTTATAATGCAGAAATCTTGTATAGCCACGTATACACATTTGTATCGTACATCAAATAAAATTCCTTATTTCTAATACATATCAAATGAGCCATTATTTTACACAGATTAAATGAGTTAAGATAACTGGACTTGGCTGAAACAGAAGCCATAAGCAACAGAGTTGAAATATTATTTGGTTCTAAATTCTGTCAGCTACATAACTCGATCAGAACGATTAAGTATGTAATTTCTTATAAAAAGAAATTATTATATATTTGCCTCTGTGTATGTACAGATGTACAGAGGTTCCTCCAGTTATGAACTTTTCATAACAAATATAATGCTTATTCTGAATGTGCCACCAACTGTTTTAGTGTTTTAACATAACTCATTTAGCATTTTAACATATTAACTCACGTAACAATTTATGAGTATGATACAATTAATTGACTTCATTTTGCAAAGGAGGTAACTGAGGCACAAAGAGATAAATTGATTTGTTCAAGGTCCTACAGTTAGGAAGTGGCAGATTCAGATTTCTAAGCTACATAGAGTCTGGTTCTGGAATCCTTGCCCTCAATCACTGTGATAAACTGCCTTGCTCCAGGGCAGGCATCTTTGTTTCTTTCTAATGTATGCTAAGGGCCCAGAACAATGCCTGGTACAGAACAGACAATAAATCACTATTGAATGAAATATAATAACAACCTACATTCCAGAGGACAGTGTTAGTCTCTAGAAGCCTTGCTTATTTGAGATATTTCGTCCAATTCATGACAGACACTTGTAAAGAAAATGAGTATGATAAGAGAATAAGGCATAGTAATCTTCTCAAGATTAGGGTAGAAATATAAGGAGTTGCTTACCAAGAAATGAAAGGGCACAGGCTTAGGAGATAGCCGCTCGTCTGAATCCTGGTATTCCCACTACCTACTACTGTCACCACAGGCAAGTCATTTAATCTCTGAGCTTCAGTTTGCTCTTCTATAAAAATGGGGTAAAAATGTCCCTACTTTGCATGTTGTTTAGAGGATTAAATTTAATAAGACATTGTATTTGAAAATGCCCCAAGTAATCTCTTACACATAATTGGCGCTTCATAAATGGTGGCTACATTTTTCACTATTGTTGTTATTAATGATAACAACGACAAAATGGCAATGTTTTGAGATTGCTCCTTTGGAAAGTGTGAAAGGGTGCTAATAATGGCCAAAAACCAACTCTGAACAAATTTCATTCTGCTTGAAAAGTACTGCTTATAAGATTCATAAGATTCTCTAATATCGGTATAAACAATGTAATGCCAAGAAGTCTAGTGGTTTAGAATGTATTTTATATAGGAAAAACTATTCTGATGGAAGCAGATGGAATCTTAAAGGGAAATTACAGTACTTTTAGCCAGCCTGAACAGTTTCAGTATATTAGTTATAATAACTATGAGAGAATAAGGATATCTACTCTTATAAATTAATGATCCCCATAGGTTGTAAATAAACCAAAGTGACAGAAAAAATTGATATTGGGAAAGTCATTATGAGGTGATGAAAAGTATTCATGCAAGGGTGAAAGTGAGAGCTGCTGGACCATTCCACTAACATAAGGAAACTCACTCTCACATGGAGGAGGCTGTACCACTCACTTATATACCAAGCTAAGCCTCTCTGTTTTACATATCACATTAGGGTTTACAAAGGCAAAACTATAAACTCTCCTCTTCCCTTCCCTCCAGGTAATAATTTAAGTCTAATTCCATAAAACTGAAGTTGCTAGATAATGGTTTTAACCTAATTTTATTTTTTATCCTTTAGGAGGCAATACAAACTAAAAGTTTTTCATGCTATTGGTGATATACTACTTTAACAATTAATTTTATAGGGTGCTATGTGTCTGTTTTCTCCACATATCCAGTTCACACAAATCTCCAAGTGCCTGGACTGCTTGATCACAGCTACTCAAATCTCTCCACCATGACAGCACCTAATGGTAAAGATAGCAAACTACTCTTCTTTGGCTTACTCTTAAATAATTGGAGAAAATTATTACAAAATATCTAAAGAGGGAATATCCAAATTTGAAAACTCTAAGAATATAAGAAATATCAGGAAAAATGAATATTCTCAATAATATCAACTCCTACTTGTAAAAAACAGTAACTAAGAAAATGAGATGCAAGAAAGATTATTTACTGGTTAGGTACTTTTTTATAGTAGCTGCATCGGGCCTGGGGTCAGTCTTCATTGCAATATAAACTGCTAGGGCCGTTTGATCTATATGAGAAATAACAGCATTTGCAGCTTCAACAATTTCATTAAGTCTTTTCATTCGTTCCTGGGGAGGAAAAAAAAATGGATGTATCAATGAGTATACTGTAACACTTAATTTCTGTTGTCTCTACTCTAGTGTGATGGGATGATATAGTCTAGTCTATTTGTAGCCCAGGGGCTCTGTGCTCTCTCTCTTAGTATGATCTTTATAATTGTCAGCATCTCTGCAAAAGCTGAGCTCAGACTGGGGAAAATACTGAATTTACATTCTCCACTGGCATTAAAAGGTGAGAGTAATCAAAATGTAAAGTTCATAAAAATGCAGTGTCTTCCACAAAGGCAACTCTTTTTCAGGATATCTTAAGAAAAGATTTTAGGGATTTTAGAGATCGGCTATATTCTTGTCCCACAGCACATAAAAACAGAAGTAAAAAAAGCACTAGCTGACAAAATTGATTCTTTAAAATTTATTATTAAAACCACAAAGATGAGAGTAGACAAGACTATAACCAGCGGAGTCTAAGATTATCATGGTGTTCATGGTCTCTCTTATTCAAGTCTTTTACAGGTCTCCTTTCAACACTTTCTAGTTCACTCCAAACCCTTGATAATTTTTAGTTGCTTATAGCTAGCACTTTCTTACTGCCATGACTACTAATGAGAGCTGGTCCATGTTAAGAAAGTCTGGAATAATGGCTAATTCTTAAAGGTGAGAGTCCTTAACATTGTTAATGCAAAGTAGGGGTTCTTTTTCTGAAGGTGTTTAGATTTGCAGCAGGCAAGGACCACTGCCTTCTGCTTCTTGCTCTTTAGGTTAAGGTCAGAAAAGCAATCTTTAGGGTATCTTAACTACCACTCCTTCCACCGATCAAAAATATGAGTGAGAATCATAAACTCATAGTAATAGCCAGGTTCTGTAATTACTTAAATGAAAATAGCTTAACAAAACATTCAATGAGGAAACACATTTTAGTCAATAAGAACAGAGACAAATATAAGGTTGTTCCTTAATTCAAAATACAAACCTTAGCTAACATTACAAACAAAGTAAGATACTCTCATTAAAAACGAACACGCCCAACCTTTTCAGCATCCAATTGATGAAGTCGTGCAACATACAAAGGAAGATAAGTAGGATATGTTTCTTTCAATTCATTATAAATGTCACTAGAATCCAGCCTATGTATGTAAGAAAGAGAAAACATTATTTTCATTTCTTTTAGAAAAAGAAAACAATTTCTATCTTTCCTATTATTTAACATTGTTTTGAAGTTCTAGTTAAAAATATAAGGCATCAATCTGAAATTGTATACTTATTGACAAGAAATATCATTATTTGCAGGTAGTACAAATATGCTTGCCTAAGAACCCCCCCCCAAAAAGAATCAAAATAATAGTTCGATTAAGAGTTCAATAAGATGGAAAATAAAAATAAGCATCAACAGCTTTCCTACATACCAGTTATAACCAGATTTATTAAAAGGAGGAAAAAGACATTCACAAATAGCAAGAAAAAAATAAAAGATATATAAATGTCTAATATCTATAAAAAGAAAAATATTAACTTATCTGAAAAATCTAAAGTCTTGAATGAATAAAGAGACACTGCATGTTCCCAGATAGGGAAGTTGAATAGAACTGTCAGTTCTTCCTGATTACATGGAATGGGAAGCAGTATCCTGCAGTCTTCTTAGCTTGCCTTGCCTGGCATGGAGACACTGCCTCTTGACCTGTGGCAGGGGTTACAAGAGCCTCAACAGGGCCACACTCAAGGCAGACTCTCCACTTTACAAGTAGGGGCTGAGCAGGAGGGAGCCCCCACCTCTCAACCACATTTGACTAGAACTTTAGCCTCAGGAACATGTGGCTGGGCTGGATGAGAAATGCTGAAACCGTGCTCCTCCCAGAAGGAAAGCCCGCTGACGGGGAGCTGAGGGGAACCAGTCTGGAATAAAGTTTCAGCATCACTATCATGCCCGAAGTTGATCTCTGCAATCTCACTTTTGAAGGATCTACATTGTATTTTCAGCCGTTTATAACATCCTACAATCAGCCAGAGACTGACCTAAAGACTCTGACTTCTGGTGGAGACAGGACCTAGTTTTAAGTGGAAAGGTAGGTTTAAATGTGAACTGACACCGTAAAGGTTCAATCTCTGGGAATTATTTTCATGATAAGATGATGTCTGTCCTCTGCGAGACATCACGACTGTAAAAACACATACATATTCAGCTATGAGGATTCCTACTGATAACCAGTGGTAAAGGAAATATTGCATAGCACAAATGGAAAAAACAATCCATTTGACTACACAGAATAAGTTTCTATTATGTAAAAAGTAAGCTAAAAGTCAAAGAATTAGCTGGGGGAAATCTGTGACAAGTATAACAAAGCATTAATACTTTTTATGTTAAAAAGTTAACAGTAAAATCTGATGTGCCAATAGAAAAAGGGGTAAAGAACATGTTCGACAGACAGAAACTATATGAAGAATGAAATAACATTCAAAAAGGTCGAATTTAACAATAACTTAACAAATGCAGTTTAAGATTGCAATGATGTCCTTTTATTTTGCATCCTATAGTAGTAGCAAAGCTTTACTTTTAATTATATGGCTCACTGTTGGCAAAGGTACACGGAGCGATAAGCTCCATCATACACTACTAGGTGGATATATTGTTATATTCACTCTTGAAAAGCAATCGGCAGAACATAGGTGATGTTTTAAAACTAGTATTTTAGGTTCAGTAATTATACTTTAAAAGACACTATTTGATAAAAATTAAAAAGAAATCTAAATGTATAAGAATATCCATCACAATGTTATAAAGAAAACCTATAAATGTATATATCTAGTACAGTATTTAAGTAGGTTATATTTCATCCATAGGGCCATATATAATGTCATTAAAATAATATTTTAAAGGACTATTAAATAACACAGGAAATGCTCATGATCAACAGTAATTGGAAAATCAGGACAAAATATCAATATCATTCATACTGCTACATGTATAAATACAAATAATAATAGGACAATGATTATCACTGGAGAATGGGCAAAAGTGATTTTTATTTTCTTCTTCATACTTCTCAATAAAATTATCTTACAAGAGCAAATCAAAATAAGTGATTAAAACATTAAAAACATTTTTAGTTCACAAAAGGGAACTAAAAATAAATATAACAAAATTTTTAAGCACTTATAATCCTACCATTCGCTGTTAACATTTTTGAATATAGCCAATGCATATATACATAAAATATTATTATAAATGGGAAAATAAAAGTAAACACTTAAAAAAAATTAAAACTCATTAAAAACTTACTTTGTCATCCACTGAATTTTAAGATCTCGCAACGCTTCCGTAAATTCTTCTTTTAAATCTTTCTCTTTTTCTGAATCTTTTTCTTTATCTTTGCTACCATTCTTAGCTTTTGTTGGTGGAGGTATTAGGTAGTAATGAACAGGGATTACATCCTATGAATGTGGAGAGACAGTCTTAGATTAACATGCTTAATTTTACATATTTTAAAATCATCTTTAATAGCTGAATATTACATAATGTGGGCTGCATCTGAGTTGTACTACACTGTATTCCAGACTCTAAGGCACCACAATACACAAAAAATTCCAATCAGCAACCAGTAATTTTCTCCCCAATTTTAAAGTACCAATACATCTAATACCTCCTTTAAAATAAGGAGATAAGAATAAATTTTTCTCTGCTTGAATGCACTTGGTATTTTGTTTTACTTGACACACTAATTAGAAAAGTACTGAACTTTCCACATTTTATATCTGAGGAGGAAATTAAAAAATAAAGAACTTAAAAAAAAAGAAGGAAGAAAACACCCTCTTTTCTCTCTGAGTAAATTTAAAGAGAAATATATTTCTTCATTCAGTCAACAAGGCTTATTGAGCCCCTGTGATGTGCCAGCTAACACTCTGACAACTGAAGAACAAAACAGAAAAAGCCCTTTCTTGCCATCAGGAAACAGATATTCTCGTGGGGGAAGATACTCAACAAACATATAAGTAAATGAATAATTTGATGTTGATGTATGATATGAAGAAAATAAACGGATACAGAGTGACTGCTAGGTAAGGTAGGGGAACTGTAGACAAAGGAGTTATGTGGAAAGCCACTCTAAAGAGGTATCACCTGATCTGAATGACCTAAGTAAACCTCAAATAAATGAGAGGAAGAAGTGTTTGAAAGCAGCAGATGAGCTTGTGCAAAAACCTGAGTTTGGTATATTAGCACAGCTGTATGTACTGAGCAAATGGGCAGTAACCATATTAAGTAAGGCTGATAGAATATGGCAAAAAAAACAAACAAAAAACCCCACAAATTTTATTTTAAGTGCTATTGAAAGCCTACCAGAAGAATTTTATGCAAGGCAGTGACATGATTAAAATTTTGCTTTTTGTTTAATGACTCTGGATCCTGCATGGATTAAAAGGTTTGGTTTGTTTTTAATGAGGCCTAATACCATTTGGAGAATGGATGATGAAAGGCAAAGGTGGAAAAGGACGAAAAGTTAGGAAGGCATCCCAACACTGCCTTGAACTAAATAACAGGCTATAGAAAAGAAATGAATGGATTTGAGATATTCTGTGAAGGCAGAACCAATAATGCTTGCTGATGATGTTTAAAGGGGATGAATAAGATGAGGTAGGGATGGGGAAGAGTTTGGGACTTGGTCCAAAGCATTCTACTATCTCCACGCTCCGGTGAGTGAAAAGAGGCAGAATCCATTGAGAATATGGGGTCATGGAAGCTCTGAGAAAAGCCAGGGTGAAGAAAGAGGGAGTGGTCAACTGATGACTGTAACTGAGAGGTGGTGTAAGAGAGTGGCTGCTGACCACCATGACAAAAGAAGTTTCAGTGGACAGTTGAAGGGTAAAGGCAGACTAAGAAAGAAATGAAGAAAGAATGGGAAGTAAACAAGTATATATAGTTATTTTGAAAGGTTTTGCTTTGAAGAGAGCAGAGAAATGTGCGATCATATCTAATTACATCTATTTCCATCTGTTTTATTAAAGCACATAAGTCTTTACTTATGAAAAATAATACATTATCTGGGAAATTTTATATTTGCTAGTTCTGTTTTTGGCACAACAACCAGGTGTCTTTGTTAAATCGTTATTTATTAAATCAATTTCTCAAATTCTATCTTCAGGTTTATATTAAAAAGTGCTAAATTAAATCCTTACATTTGTTTTAATTTTAAAAAATTCTAAAATTGGAACACGTTGTGTTACCAAAAAGACTTTTATTGCTCTAATCATAGTAATTTCCAAAAAAACTTTTACATAGGTTAAAAAATAGTACTGCAAGCCCCACCTTCCCCAAAATAGGATTTATAGGTGTAAATACTACATAAATAAGCCCATCTAAACAATTTTCACAATTAAAACTTATTTTGGGGTGTAATTATAATAGTGAATATAAGGAACTACTGTTGTATTAACAGTATTTCAACATAAAATAATTACAATTTCAATATGACTGATTTTTAGCACAGAAAACCACTGATGCAAAATAATCACACAAATCCATTTTTAGCCCTTTCAGTGCCACTTTCTCTGGGTCAGGGAGCAATAACCTACAAGCAAAGATGTGAAGTTTGAGACTGGAAAAAGGAAACAGGTATTTTGCTTGGGCTAGCTCCTTCTGGATCCTGCCACACATCCTTTTCTCCATCTTGAGGTTCACTCTCCTATGTGGGTACTACACTGGGCAAAGCCAAGTTTAATTGTCTGCAAATTTGAGTTGATAATTTATCACCAAGTTCTTAGGCAAACAGATTGCTTCAGTGTCATCTATATGGCATAAATGACACATACCTAAGAATTAAAGGTATAAATGGTCTCCAACATTTACTCTGTTAATATAGTCCTATTCTCTTTGGAATCATGCTTCTGTACCACCCGGTACGCTAAAATGTAAATGACACTTGCCTGGAGGAGGAAACTTGGCAGTCCACATTCCTTCTAACCTAAGGTAGGCCTCCCTTAGTCTCCCTTCCTCCTTGCCTGATTAGGAAGAGGGACAAACTTCCAGATGGGAAGCCTCTGTTGTGAGGCAATTCTTCCTCTGAAGTTCAGAGGTAAGGCATTTGCTATTATGTTTTAGTAAAGAGAGAATACAGAATTGAATTTAAAATGTTAAAGTTAATTTATGATTAACAATGAACTCTAACAAAGATCTATAAACAGGAAGAAACCTTATATCACAGCATAAACTATCACTAAAAGTACAAAAGAGGCTGAAAATTTATGATGAATGGCCTTTGGGAAGAGAGAACAAGGTTTTGTAATCAGTATTTTATATATGAAATATATCAAATTAGATGTTATAAATGTTAATATAATCCTGTAAAGTATATCAGGACAAGAACATTTTACTATTAAAAATTATGAATATGGTGGTTTTAATTTCTAATGAAAAGAAAAATATTTATTTGCTTGATCACGGTCATCTGTTCTTTTTGACAATGAGTATTTTACAACTCACTTCTCAAGAACTTAGTATCGGGTTAATTTAATAGAAATGATTTTGCACCATTGTATCTTGAGAAATGATTTAAAAACATAGTAAAAAAGAACCTTCAGAACAGAAATGCTACAGTTCTTTCACAGTCAGCTAATAGTGAGGGTTTTTTTTCTTTTTAAATGCTATTCTAGTTATTCTCAAAGTATTTCAACAGTATTTGAACAATAATATTTAGAAAGTCAAACCTACTCACAAAACCACTAACTATTCTTTGGGCAAGATAACATAACACCATGTAAATTTTGGTTCAGAAATGACAAATTTACTTAGTTCTTAAATTATTAAGAACTAAATTCCAGATTGTAATACCTTCGCACAAACTAAAATGTTTAAAGATTTATATCATATTTGAATGTTATTGATGACCTGTTAAAAGCAACTATATACTTTCATATTACAATGAGCTTAAAAAAAGGGTAAAATGCATGTTCAGATCAAGTCACTGAAACCCAGAGAACATGTTTACACAAAAGGCTAGTTGCTATTTTGTTCAGGCAATAAATTATATGTGTATCTATACAGGTAATGTGATTATAAAACTATAATAATGATTTTTAAAATAAGAGCTTCACATGTACTTGTACTGAAGATAGAAATGGTAAGAGGTAACTCTAACTGCCAAGTTCTTTATACAAAGCTTTATTACCTATCAAGTAATAATCATTTTCTTATACACTTGATGAATATTCCATCTCATACAACCTAATCCAAACAAAATCCACCAAAACTCCCAAAGTATACAATGGGAAGAAAAAAAATGGCTATGTGTTTGCGATATGTGCCTTCTCTATTTTTAATGAACTCCTAAAATACCTTTACCTTATTCATTAAAGCAATAGGTTGAAAACTATGTATCATGACTCAAATATAACAATCTACAAATAAAATGAAATTACAGTTTTATGAATCTAATGAACTGACACTTCCTACTTTATTCTGTTTTTCTTTTAATGTGGTTGTTTCACTAAGTGCATGTACATGGCCCGCAAATGGGTAAAGATACTCTGTTGAGAAATACTGGTCTCTACAGAATTATTATTTTTTAATCTAGAAAGATGTTTCTCAGTGGTGTATTTTGTCTGAACAAAGTATTTATCACTATATAATAATATGAACATTTCAGAAGTCTTTTTAATAATGTAATTTTACCTATTAGATGGTGATCCCCAGTTTCATATCATTATGAATTAAGAAGTATAAGTTACCTTTGTTTATACTTTATCATTCTAATTTTCCCACTGCAATGCTTCCTGTTTGAAAGAAATCACTAAATGCTGAATAGTGTCAGTGGGTCTTCAATGGTGTCAGAGAGCTCACTGAATATGTATCTCTTTCTTTAAAGTACATCTGAACTAGAATTTTCCTTTTTTGAGTTAACTTTGGCTTAAGCAGTCAATCAGAGATTGTCTAATAAACTACGGGAAAGTGGATCAGACTATTTACTAGTTATTGTCTTAAAATTTGCTTATGCTCTTAGTGTAAAAGTTTTAATTTTGGGTCAACAGTCCTTATTTCTGTTTCTGCTGTCTATTGCTCTGTCTCTGTCCTTCCAGAACTAAGAAGACTTAAGAGCAAGGAATAAACTTCACATGAAATACCTCAGTAATATTTTTTAATCAAATCATCCAATTTAAGAATATTTTCAAAAAAATATTTTCATACTTTAAAATAATTTGTTTTGGTTTACATAGCTAAAAATTCATATTCACCTCTATAAGATTTTAGATATGCAAAATTTCAAATATTATTACTTGGTATATCTGCAGTAAGAAGTGAATAGCAATAAATTTTTTTCTATACACATATAGAACAGGGGTCTTCCAGCAATTTATGGTAGGGAAAAAAACCTTTAGGATAGCAGTATGTCAACACTGATAAGCTAAAAGCACTATACTGCAGAACTTAAAGAAAGGAAACTAAGGGAGAGATATTTTTAAAAAGATTTATAATAGTGACAGAAAAAAAGTTTAGCTAATATGCAAATAAGGCTTTAAGACATCTTTTTAAAGAACTGACAATCAGTACCTTTTTAAATTTTCCTTGTCGTTTTGCTGCAGACTGCCCCTGGGAGTTAGAACGACATTCTGTAAGAAAACATGCATAATCTACACAGGATGGAGACACCACCTCTGTCTAATTTTCTTCCAATTTATGTGTCACAGTACTTTAGAAGGGTCATGTCTATGATCCAGATGGCAGGCTTTTAAAGAAAGCAACATTGCCATTTAATTGTTTAAATTAAAATGCACTAAAATGTTATTTCTATGGGCAAATGTTTTTCGACTTTATTTCAAAAATTTTATTTTCAAATTTATTTAAAAAATTTAGCACAGCAAAATCCATTAGTTATCAAAACACTTTTGAAAACATTAAATTTAAGTGACAATCCTTAGAGTCTAATTATCAAGGATGTCACATCATACACACACCAAGCATCATTCAAGCTGACTTTGAAAGTCAAAGTAAAATGAACCTTCCCAGCTACCAAACCATGAGAAACGCAAAACTACTGAGGTAAGATTAAAGAATGTGTTGAGAATTATAATTATCTCTGCAGTTTAAGGTTTTTGCTATTTCTTTAAAAATATCTACCTTGATAAGAAATTACCTGATAGTAGTAAGTATAGTTAATCCCACATGTTTACAATTTCACAACTTCCTCTGAAAAATGGAGCCAAGAAGTAGTTAACTATCTCTGAATTGCTAAAAGCATACTTTTATAACAATGTCCTGCTGTCATACTCATCACAAGGAAGTGGACACTTAAGAGTTATCAGGGTGTGAATCTCATTGCTGAAGCCCCATTGCTGAAACCCCATAGTGGAAGCAACACACTGCCCAGGAAGTGAAGTCTAAAGAAAAAGACTACTAGGATTTCTTAAATCAGTGCATCTATAAATTCCAATACCATTAACTACCAATTCTTTTCAAATTATACTAAATATACCATATATAAATAAATAGTACAGACTGAAATGAGACTCAGGAAATGTCAGGGCAAACAACTTTTTCTACACAACAAATTCCGAAGTTATGCTTCTATGACTGCAAATAAGTGATCTTTTGTTCAATAGTGATAAGAAATAAGTGTACTTGTTAAGAGGTATGAGATCTATTCATTTTGATAACAGTATTTATAGATTCCAGCATTAGGTAGTAGGCTTACTTTGTAAGAACTAATGCTAAGAGAAATGCAAAACTGTAAGAATGAAAACTTTTATTGGCACTAAGCTAAAATGATATTATGACAAGAAGTTATAGAACTATATAAACACTATTCTCACAAAAAATGTGTAATGGAAACAGATGTAAAAACTAGAACAGGTACTTACCAAACTAACATTTATCTCTAAAATATTAACAATCAGAAGCATGTTTTTAACAACAACAAAAAGCATAATTCTGAAACTAAAATAAAAGGCAATACCAAGAGAAATACCAACATTCCAACAAGAGAAAGGTCTGTACAAGTGTGAAAAATGCCATTCATTAGTAATAATTGTTCTGACTGGTTTTTAGAAGTAACCCAAAAAGATCTAACTTATTCCTATACCCACAATATTATGTTGGTTAAAATTCTATAAAATGCTCTAATTTTAACACCTTATTCACTTAAGCCAAGTTTAATTTGGATCTGTTTCACAGGAAGTTCAAGTATATTAGTCATGCAAGGTAGGAAAGGTTCAAAGCCAGAGTAACTTAGGCTTGGGAAAAACAATACTAAACACTTTAAAATACAACTAAATATTAATTGATCTTTACTTTGGGGAAAAAAACTATTAATTTTTTTTTTCTTTTTGCCAGGGAGATCTTCTCTTTTACCTATTCTGACATGTGGACTTAATTCCCATCTTTAAAGAAAGGGACATTTGGGAATAGGTAATTTCAATGTAATAAAACCCAAAAAACAAAAAACCTAGTACTTACAGCTTTCTTTCCAAGCTCAGTTTTTGACAATGTCAAGGATCCTGCAAGGTAGCATCCAGGTCCTGCCCCTTTAGGTATTCTAATAAGATTCAAAAGAGAAAAAGAAGAAATGAAAAAGTTTTACAAAGATAATTAGGGGTAAAAACATTAAAACAATTGCATTCTGAAATAATTCCCACAGCTAAGATTTCAAAAATCAAAGGGAGAAATAATGTTAGTCTAAAATGGTACATGACAACATACTATATAAATTTAGCCTTAATATAATGAACTAGCATTAATAGACTACAGTGAATAAGATGGGCATTAAGTGTAAGCAACACGATCACTTACTTGTCATCAGGTAAGGAAGTAACAAAGAATGGCTGGTTATATTTGGGTGGTAGTGTCAAATTACTGGATTTCTTCTTTCCTAGAAGTGCAAGGCTATGATTTTCGTGAATATCTAAGCTCAAGGTATTAGACAACCTATGAGAAACAATAAATGGAAGATCTTTAAGACGTTCCAAATCACTGATTTGCTCATGACGAATCTGTAGTCGAACTGTATAATCTCCTTTCTCCAGTTTCAAAGAATACTAAAAAAGAAAACATTTGGGAAAAGTAGTTTAGCCAAGAAAATTAAAATCATAGTAAGAAGATAAACAGGAATAGTTACCACTTACAGAGTGCTTACAGTATGTGAGGTACCGTGCAAGTTAAGGTACACAAATTTACATAACCACAAAACTGTGCAAGTGAGCAAGCAGGACCAGGGACATCAAGTGAACTGTCCAAAGTCACATACAAAGTAAAGGGAGCTGAAGGCAGGTCTGACTCCTAAGCCCTCATTCTTCCCACAATGAAAGGCTACTCCCATTTGCTCAGCTAAATCAGTCTGCTCCAGACTGAGAAAAGCAATGATTTTCCAGCACTTGATTACTCAGAAACATGTATAAAACAACACCGAAAATGAGCAAAATTGAGCTATTGTAAATATCTAAGACACGCATACCCATGACTGGTAACATTTCTATTAATAATCAAAATGTCATACCCCTTTATTATAGACCAGAAAAACAGGGAGCCAACAGAGATCAAGGAATACAAATCTACTATGCTCCATCTAGTTAACCAGCTCGAGAGGATGGGATACTATATTCTGCATTAGCCATTTCTTCTGAGATTTTAAAAGCAACTAAAGTAATGTCACTACAATAATCCAGTCTGTACTAAGGAGATGTGACTGGGGCTTGCTTTGAATAAATCATTCCTTGAATGACTAAATGAAAAAAACTCACATAAGTTATTTTCATTACTTACCATAAAACTGTAAATATTACAGGAAGTACCTCATTTCTCTGTACCAATATTTCAACTAGGGATAAAATTTCTGAAAATTATGATTAAAAGGTTTTTTCCCTTCAATACAACAGTGCCCAGCACAGTGCCTGGCATACAGTAAGTGCTCAAATCACAACTGTCCCATGAAGAAATAAACTTGAAAGTTCTAATAAAGTGAAGACACTTGGCATCACTGTAGTGCTCTTTATTCAGTTCAGACCTGGGATCATTTCAAGGCGTTCACATACATCAGATGACTTGTTGTCAACTTTCAGATGAGTGGAAGCAGTGCCAAGGAAGGAGAAATACTAAAAATAAAAAGCTATGCTGGCCAGTGTCTACATCATTCCTCAAAACTTAATTTGGCTGAAAAGCTGTCCCAGTCTGTTCTACAGACAACTGAGCTTCTAGTGATGTGTCAACATACTAAATGCAAAAGTATGGCATTTAAAAAAAACAAATATTACCATAACAAGAAATCAGGAATTCCTTAGTTCAAGAAACAGTTTCTGTTAATTCTAAAAATCACTGTCAATTTTATACCTGATGTGGATAGGCATCGCCTGAACCCATCTGTCTTTTATTCTGGTCAAATATGATCCACAGTTGGCTGTCAAATTCTGATTCATATAATAATTCACAAAGTAACGGGCAGCTTGGAGTTACTTCCCCACTCTTGGGCTTTAAAAAAAATAAGAAGAATCACTTACATGGTTTACATGATTTCTAACATAGATTTATATTGTTATTGATGAGACTTTTACATTAAAAGCATTACAATATTTTCTTGCAGGAGCCAATTTTAAAAATGTAGAACATCCAGTATTTTGGCACTAATAAAAGGTACTCCTCTTTTACAAACTTTTAAAAATACAAACCCAGCTATTTGTATTCATTAATAAAGCAATATATATTTACTTTATAAAACTGAAATTTGACAATTCACTGAAATCAATCACCTCCCAAACATTAAAATCAAACCTATATTATGCTTCAATAAGAGTTTTACTAAGATCTTACGAATCCTACATAAACACTTTGATCCAACATTTATACTAGCCTCAACTACTTTTACCACTCATTCAACTTAGGAGTTACTCTGATGTCTCATCAGTTACTCTGAGCCTGCTTCACAGAAAACAATCAGGCCCATTACTATCATAATCAGAAAGCATCTGGTATCGATGAGACATCTAACCACTGGACAGGTAATACTGGACAGGTACCAATGAATAGGTATGAGTGTTTACAAAAACTAAGGCTCAAAGGCCACGTCACCACAAATCAAAATCTGTGACTTCAAATCTGAATAGTACTTAGATTATTATAAGTCATAATTTCCCAAAGAACAATTCCAAATCAACCACTGTTAAATTACTTGACTGTATTTCATAGATATACTGAATATACATACCATCTTTCCATTTTTAAATTTACAATCTTAAAACACAAAAGTTCATTACAAGGGTATACTTTACTACACAGACACTTACTTGATGAAAGTTATACGTAAGGATCATCTCATAAAGTTGACGATTATTTGGCAAAACATCTCTTGATCCTAAAGGTTTTGTTTTTGCACTAAGTGGGCTGTAATTAGACAATTACATAATTGACTTGATTTGAGTTCATTTAATGAGACCAAAAAAACCCTATAAATCAACAAAATCTATAATGCAACAAGTGACAAATGAGCATTCAGTATATTTTTTATTTTAATCATTAACTTATATAATTCTACTGACTGAACAATGGCAATAGTTTAAATTTTGCAATATCACAAAGGTAATCTCTTCATGATAGACATTTTCAAATGTCAACTAATAATTCTTAACATAATTAGATCTCAGTGTTAGAGTGACAACTGCTAAGTGCTGAAGGATAAGTTTTGACTGCAGATGGTGCTCACTTGTCACAAGATGCGTCCTGCCAGGTGCCACAATGAAAGCTTTACATACATGTTATTTAAGGCTAGAAGTTGCTGCTGGGGCTGTGCCTCAGAAATCTGCCAGGATTCCTAGGCTAGAGTGTCATAAACTGAATTTTCATCTCCAACATTCAGACAAATTTAAGAAAATGACTCCTTAAAGAGTGTAAGAGACCCTTCTGCCCCCACCACATCAATACTCAACATCTGTAGCCCTGAAACATTTAATGATACCGTAGTGTTTGAACCCAGCTCTTCAAAGTTATGCAGGGAGCCAGATCTTCATATTTCAAGGAGGACTGCACATCAAAACGGTTGATTCCTTCCGATGCATGCTATGAAGGATATTTATCAAATCAGTTTCTTAAACTTTATTGAAAATAAACAGTATTTTTAAAGAAAATTTGGACCTAAATAAATGTCTAAGTTTATAAGCACTCATGAATGAAGACTACTGTTATTTTCAGAACCATGGGTAATTTCCTTGTTGAAGTTTAAATACAATCAATGAGATTAATTTTCAAGTACACATATAACTAACATTAAAAATAAAGAAAATGTGGAACTCACAATGTTTAACTGAGGAGCAGTACACACTATCCCATGGAAAGAAATGGTGTAATCAATATTGACATCACTAAGACTTGCCCACCAACGAGCAATGCAAAATTCAATTGCTTTCCCACTCTGCAAAGAAAAAGAAATTAAAAATGTGTACAACTTTTTTCTCAATTCCATTCAAATCATAAAATATAAATAGTAGGTATTTCAAAGTAATTCTATGCTTTCAAACTTTTCCTATTTGTACACCAAGAAAATTCAACTGTTACCAGCTATGCTTGGAGTTATGCAAATTAGTTTCATACAGTGTAGACATTTAAATAAACAATTATTTATTCATAAATCTACGCTACTTGTCATAAAAGATCTGAGGCGGCTTCTGAAAACATATACAACAAAATAATAGTGAAAATAAACTGAAATAAAAATTTAGGTCTAAAGGGAAAATTAAGAATAATGAGAAGAGAAAGGGTTTTATAAGGCATATTCTCAATAGCCACAGTTGAGTTCTAATCTCAGAGCTGTCTGACAACCAAAGCAAAGTAAAATTATGGTCACTTTCATCTTTCTCTCTATTAAAATAATGGAAAACAAAAAATGTTCCTAGTGCTGAGTTTTATATTAAGTTTTCTAGTAATCAGTACATTAGAAAGTTTAAAAATGAATCATAACACTGATATATGAACATAAGTGAAAGTAGTCAGAAACATAAGAAACTAGGAAAGATCATATAACCAACTGAAAACACAATGCAGCAAGTTTAAGAAACAACATCAGTACATTCACCTTCTTTGGAGAAAGACTAGGCATTACCTCTTAACATATGCATATGTAATTCTGAATTACACAGGGTGAGAATAGAAATCTGCCATATTTGAAGTAATTTGTGTAGGAAGCAAGTAGCAGTTTCACCCAGAAAGCAAGGATTCTTAACAAGGCATTAATAAAATAACTTAAGTGATGTGTAGAAAAGTCTTAAATAAGGAAATTATCTACTGTAGAATGAAGAAATAAACTCAATCCACTATGAGGTCCACTATGCAAGGCGTCAGTTTCTATCAGACCTGTACTTTTCCTTGACTAAGTTATTTAAGAGTTAAAAAGAGATTACTATTTACTTCAGATTCAGTCCCAAGCATTAATAAAATATATAGCCCAATAAACACTAAATATAAACTATAAAATCAAATTCAAATACTAACCCATACCAAAAACAAAAACAAATTGTTTTAGGATTTCTAACTTTAATTAAAACTTACTAAGACAGGAAAAGCTTCGGTCAGTGTTCCTTTTTCTGGAAGGGAACAAAACTTATAGAATTCATGACTTCGATATGCTCTTTGCTTTACAAGTTGTACTGCATGGAGAACAAACTTGGCCGACACCTCAGAAGAACATGAACACACAGTAACTTCTAAAATAAGAAGAAAATTTTAAAACTGATAAGATTTAAAATGAACATAAAATGGTTTTAATAATGCCTGCTTATTAGGGAATAATACGTCAAGAATAAAATGATATATTCAAATGAAATCTGCATATTTCCTTAAAAACAGAATCAACAGAATATTAACAAAACTAAAGGTGTAGAATATTTAGCAATGGAAAATAAATCAGTATTAAAATGAACAACCACTATGCTGCAAACAGGTGAACACACAATTATCCTAATCGGGTACCTTTTAAAAATCCCTATCCTCAGGCTGAACTTAACTTTTCCTCTTGTTTTAGCTGAAAGCCACACAATTCCTGATAAACAAAGATTTTAATTTTAGAAACCTCTATTTGTTATCATACTTAAATTCCATTAGTATCTATTTCTTCAAATTCATTGATAACTTTTCCTAGTCATTCTTGGTTTATTTGTGTCCTGTTTGCTTCTAGAAGGTATGACTGTCAGAATTACATATGCTTAGCTTTATTCTGAGGCAGAGGTGGAGGTAAGCCCAAATCGTTGTGAAGAAAGATCAGCAGCTTGTCTACTGAATACCCACTCTAATAGATAGAACTAAAGAAAGGCTTAATTCTCAAGGTCAAGTTGGTACAGAGTTCTGTGAGTCTAATTAATCACTAGAATACAAAATCTAGTGTTATAACAGTATTTCTAAATATTTGAAATAGGAATCATCTGCAGTACTTTTTTCTTTTTTTGCTTTATTTTCCCGCATTAGCCTTAGAGATACAACTGACAAAGAACATCGTTTAAGTTTAAGGTATACAACAGGATAATTTAATATATGTATACACTGTAAAATGTTTACCATAATAAGGCAAGTTAACACATTTATCACTTCACATAGTTACCGATTTTTTGGTGGTGAGAATATTTAAAATCTGCTTCGTAAATTTCAGGTATATAATACAGTACTGTTCAGTACGTTCGCCATGGTGGGCATTAGAGCCCTCGAACTGACTTATAAATGAAAGTTTGTACTCTTTGACCAACTTCTCCCCATTTCCTCTACCTCCTGTAGTACACTTGTAATCTAAGACTGCCAAACACTCTGAGTTACTTCTATTCTGGATCTAATAAATTTTAATTAAAAAAAAATACTAATTATTTTCAACACCAACCTAAACGAATCATAATTAAAGGTATTATAGCTACTAACGTTTACTAGTAAAAGGTTTCAGATTCAATATTAATTAACCATAGATTTTCATTCTTTAATTAATGTACATTTCATCAGAGCCTAACATAAGACAACTCCAAGGAGCCCTATCTGCACAGCAGCCCAGAACTGTTCAACAATGCAGCTCTGACTCTGATCATTACCAGATAAGGCATTGTTCTAAACTAACTTAAATTCTTGAATATTAAAACAGCTTAAGATGGCCTAGAAGACTGGATATATGAGCCGATGCAAAATAGTACTGGACCTTGAAATAGTTTTGAACCTAATAGCAAATCTACGGGGCATTATAGTACTGTTATAAGAAAAGTATCACAGACATATGAACTTTATATAGTTATAACCACAGAAGAGACAGAATGTACACAAAGATAACTAGTCAAGAAAGATTTTAATTTTACTTACCAGCCCATGTTGCACCCTCAGGAACTTCAATAAAATGCCTTCGAATTTGACCAGGTTTAAAATGTACATCTGTAAAGGCTAGATCATAATGTGATGATTCATTTACTCTGAAAATTAATAAAAATTTAATGATTAAATGTGATACTCTTATAAAAAGCCTTTATATTATAAGCCCACTGGTACTCTATATTTTAATACTCATTAGAAATAAACACGAGGACTTAAAAGCTGGTTATAAAACAGTATGCACAATACTATCTTGTTTTTCCAACATGTTAGCAGAGAAAAATTCAGGATAACCCAGTATAGGTGATTTTTCTATTTCTTATTTCCCTGTTTTATAATCTATAAGACACATCACACCCACTGGACTATACTGAGTTCTAAATATTAAAATCAAAAGCAATGTTTTATGTCATTGATACTGCCTCGCAGCTGAGACTGGTATTAAACAAAATCCCTTTTGTAGCTTCAAAACACTCCCATATCATAATGACACAGTGTAGGTCAAATTGTATAATTTGCCCACAATGAAAACCTAAAATAAAGTACATGCTAAGGACAAATTCTAGTCAGTGTGACAAACATTTAATGAGTGCTTACTATATATGAGGCACTGTTATTAGGACCTACAAATACCACAATGAATATTTTCCTATGCTATAGACAACCTAGTGGAGACAGAAAAACAACCAAAGACATTTAACCTAATATGCTCTGGGAAGACTGGAGTGTTAGGAGAAAAGAGATGAAGAGGATTTGGTTCATGCAAAGGGACCAGGAAAAGCTTCCTGAAGGAGATGATATCTCAGCTGATTCTTGAATCTTATATATTACTGTGTCTAATTTCCTACTGGACTTCTAGGAAACTGTTCCGCAAATTTTCCATGTGTATGTCACTTTTATCTCCTCAATTTCACTCTACGTTCCCTATGGGCTGAGACCTTTTGCACATTTAATATTTACCAGTGTAATTAGCTCTTCAGAAACTGTTAACTTAGAACCTTCCATTGTTCCCAGTACTCTCATAATTCCAATCTTGTCCTTCATCTACTAAACAATCTGTTTTGCATATACCATATAGGAACATGCATCACATTTAACCTGTCTTTAGTGGGGTCACGAATGATGTAAATTAAATTAAAAATGACAATAGATCATTCAAGTCTGTACCACGAGCATGTAAAAATGTGCCATGAAGCAGCAAGAAGGGACTCTTTTTATCTGAAGATGACCAGGAACACGCCTGGTCATTAAAATAAGAGACAGGCATTTCTCCAAAGACATACAGATGGCCATTAGACATATGAAAAGATGTTCAGTGTCACTAATCATCAGAGAAATGCAAATTAAAACCACAATGAGATATCACCTCACATCTGTCAGAAAGGCTACCATCAATAAATCAAAAACAACACATTTTGGCGAGGATGTGGAGAAAAGTGAACCCTCGGTGCACTGTTGGTGGGATTGCAAAATGGAAAACAGTATGGATGTTCCTTAAAAAATTAAAAACAGAAATACTTTACGACCCAACTATTACACTTCTGAGTATTTATGTGAAGAAAACCAAAACGCCAATTCGGAAAGATATATGTACCCCTATGTTCACCACAGCGCTATTTACAATAGCCAAGTTATGGAAGCAACCTAAGTGTGCATCAATAGACAATTAGATAAAGAAGATGTGGTACACATATACAATGGAACATTACTCAACCATAAAAAATGAAATATTACCATTTGCAATGACATGATGGACCTAGAGAGTATATTATGCTAACTGAAATAAGCCAGACAGAGAAAGACAAATACCATATGATTTCACTTATATGTGGAATCTAAAGAACAAAATAAATGAACAAACAAAACAAAAATAGACTCATAGAGAACAAACTGGTAAGGAGGTTGGGGGGCTGGCTGAAAAAGGTGAAGGGATTAAATATAAATTGGTAGTTACAAAATAGTCACAGGGATGTGAAGTACAGCAGAGGGAATATAGTCAATAATATTGTCCTAACTATGTATAGTACCAGGCGAGTACTAATCAGGCAGATCACTTTGTGAATTACATAAATGTCTAACCACTATGCCATGCATCTGAAACTAGTATAATATTGAATGTCAATTCTAATTGAAAAAAATAAAAAGAGAGACAAGAAACTAAAGCAAAGAAATGAGCTGTGCAAATGTATCCAGTGCTGAGGCAACCCAGACTGTCGGCATCGGTGGTAACCTCAGGGAAATGCACAATTTAGTACACAGAATAACAGGGAACAAAGGCTTGTGAAGGATCACTGCTATTTTAAGGAGCATAACTTGATCCCTAAGCATGTCACTGATGTATTTAAACAGAAAGCAATAAGGTCAGATTTAAGTTTCTTGGTTCCAGGGTAGAAGATTGAAAGGGAAGAGTCTAAAAAAGGGAAGAAACAGGAGAAAACAGTAATCCCAGAGACAAGGGGGAAAAGTGGAGTGGGGGTGGGAGGGGATGAAGTCATACTGTCAAATACTGCAGAGGGACTGGGCAAGATGAAGGCTAAAATGTCCTCCCAATCAAGGCACTCTGGTGGAAAGCAGTTTCAGGGCAGGGCAGATGACAGATGTGATCACTTACTGTCACAGTGAACGAGGAATAGCATGACTGAATATGAGCCACCTTAAACTTTGAACAAGGAGAAGAATTAAAGCCTGGTTATCTGGATCTTGCCTATTCTTTAAATGTTCACATCACTTCCATCAATAACCATTAAAAATTACAACTAACTGTTGAATGATGTGGGGTTTGGGGCACTGACCCCCTATGCAGTCAAAAATCTGACTCCCCCAAAATTTAGCTGTCCCTCAGAATCCATGAGGGATTGGTCCCAGGACAACCCATGAATACCAAAATCTGCAGATGCTTAAGTCTCCAATATAAAATGGTGTGTATCAGTGCATTAGTTGGCCTTCTGCATCTGCAGACTCTCAACCATAGATTTAAAAAGTCCACATATAACTTAGCGCATGTAGTTCAAACCTGTGTTGTTCAAGGATCAGCTGTTACCGTACATGTAATAGCAACCTGCTGGTAGCTTGCTACTTACTTTGCTGCTATAACTGCAGTGATTGGAACTCTGAACAGGGGACCTGCATTAGGGGATGCTATATCATAGCCACACACCTTGAAAAAAGAAATGTTAAGTTTCAGTATCCATAAACAAACTTTTAACAGTGAAAAAAAACAAAGAGAAAAAGGTGTAATCTATTTACAGAATAAATTAATCTAACACTAAAATTTAAAGTTCCTAAGCACAAGTTGCTATCAATTTTCTGATACTGAGTCACATAATTATTGGCAAATAGCCTAAACAAATACACACAGGACAACCCTTGACTAATGGGGAAAAGAACTGCCACACACTGCCAAAGTACTTTAAAACATTTTAAAGAGTAAAGAAAGTGAAAATGGAGATACACCAATACCTCTGTAAAATGTAATCCTTCTCTTAAGCCCCGGGGATCCACACGTATATTTATGTGTCTACATTGATTCATGAGCTCCAAATGGCTGGGACACTGAACCCAAGATGAATTTGAAGTTAAAGCTAAATGAAGTTGAAGGGATATTTTTTCAGAGTTTTCTGCATTAAAAAGACCAAAAATTGAAGATTAATACTTTTTCCTTTTCTTTCATTTTAAAAGGTTCTATCTTCTTTCAAGAAAATTTAGCAAATGAGTTTGGTTGGTTGTAAAATATAACCAACTTAAAAGTCACAGAACCTTTTTCACTCAGTACACTTGTGATCCATCCACACTTTCGCCCAACACTGCTCTACAACCTTAAAATAAGGAATTTTAGCACATAGTTTTCATTACTGTATGTGGACAATAGGATTTGACTGAAATGAAGACTGTCATATGTAAAGTGATGACTACTTTGTTTATATCTCATTGAGCTGAAGTTCTCTTTTAGCTCCTTCTACCACTTCCCACTCTCCAAGAGAAAACTGTCTTATATTCAAGTAGTGAAAATAGGAAAGAAATGAGTTTCATTATCCACAGAGTTATATAACTCAAGGTCACTGAAGGTCCATTTTACTGTTTTTCTTGGTAGTCAAGACGCTAACTGGATTGCCATTGTATTGGGATCCTAAATGCCATCACCTTTTTTCTAAAAATCCATAAAATTTGAAATGATAATACTGTCAATTCATGTTTCCTCTTGAAAACATTATCCCAAACAGCAATTCTATTACATTATTCATTCAAACCACATGAGCATTTCAGCTTACTGTCCCCGTTTACTTACCAGTATTTTCAGGAAATACAGGTTCAATGCCAACGCCATGATCTGAAGGTGCAGCCACCTGAACAGGATCTCGGAGGTAGATACCACGATTATTTCCAACGGTAACAGTGAAACCTAATTTATTAGCAAATGCTGTATTCTGAACGAGGTAGTCATAGGCTTTATCAACCTATTAGAATACAAAGAGTAAGATAAAAACAGTTAAGTCAAGAAAATATTTTGTTGCAAGTTATCAATTTGATTTCACTTGTAGCAAAGTACAAGCAAAAAGTTAGTTTCTACATTCTGCTTTCTAAAATTAAGACGGGAATTCTAGATTTTTAGACAAAATACTAGTCTAACTACTGGACTCGCTTTCCTCTCTTCTCTCTTTATTCGCACTATTATTCCCAAGTAACCAAAGTTAAGAACTCTTCTATATGCCATTATGATTTACCAGTTCTTGCCCTTTACCTCTTTCCTTTGAATTCCTACCCTCTATGTGTCCTATATCTATTATATTTCTCTTCCTGCAACAAATTTATCTTAACTAAAAAGTTTATTTTCATATCCTCTGTTTACAGTTCAGAGACTACTATAATCATACAATCTAGAATTAGATACACTCAATCATTATTGTAAAAGGAAATATCATCCAGTAATTACTAAGATACCATCTTAATGATTTACAAATCATGTCTCATAAACACAATACCTGAATAATACCATGTCCTTGGGCAAATACTTCTATATTGTCAGCCTTCACTGCAGTGTTCTCTAGCGCTCTTCTGACTGAATGAACTGTATAGTTAACAGTATTGGCTTTCAGACCTAAAATTTAAAAACAAAAACAAGAAAAAACTGTTAGAGAGCTCGTGCAAACCTTTTCCCTCTCATTAGTATATATAACATGTATGTTCTCTGGCTTTAATGTCTTGTGCTTTATTTAACACTCATTTTTGAATTTTTTTTTAACTCAACTAAACAGTCTGATCAAAACTGCTGGCATCACACAAAGACTTCATTTAACAATAAGTACTGCATTCCCATTATACAAAGGCACAAATGCAGGCTATGCAGAGATATAACGTAAATGTATGAAGTAGATACCTAAAAGGCATTAGAACGACATTTTCTTTTAAACATTACTGGTCAAGCGATACAGTTGCTGGTAGTAGTTTTCAACACAGCTGCATGTTACAAAAACCATGGGAAGTTAAATAAGCAAAAAAGATGTTGAGGCCTCAACATAGACCAATTAAATCGGCATCTTTGAGACTGGATCCCAAGCATTAATAATGAATTAAGAGCTTCCTGGGTGTTGACAGAGAGCACCCAGGCTGGGAACTACTATTCTATGGGAAGGATATGGAGGCCAACAATCTGTAAATCCTGTATTAATGACTATTGTTAAAGACAAAAGCAGTACGGCATTTCTGTCCTTTCCAGAGCTCATCCAACTTGTAAACACCTTTGATATTGTAAAAAATGAGCAAAACAAACATGGAAATATTATGCTGCTGTAAGAGCAAATCAAGAAAGTGAGCGATTTTGTCAGTGAGACTCCAAAAAAAGGTGAAGCTCTAGCAGAGGAATGATCTTTACATCAGTCAGATTTTTACAATGCAAATGAGTTTACAAAGCTAAAAAAATGGCAGAAAGGAATCCTAGATAGAGCACTATCCCTAAATACAGGAGGCATGAGCAACTTTGAAATATCTGGTCAGGTTAAATAGGACTAGAAACCAGGGTGGAGAGTCCTAGGATTTTATTTGAGAGACACTTCTGAGGTGGAATTGTCTCAATGGTCTGGCTACCCCGACTTTCGGACATAGGCAATGCCAGTGCCACCGTATTTAATACCATAAGCCTCCCGCACAGCACCCTTGAAATTCTGATCTCTCTTTCCACTTCATTTTGCTCCACGGCAATCTGTACTACCTTCTAACATGTAATATAAACTATTTCTTATTTTGTTCATAGTCTGTCTCACCCAACTATAATATAAACAGGTATTTTTGATGTTTTGTTCACTAATTTGGCCCCAGAGCTAAAATGATGATTGACAGTCATTAACAGCCAATAAATAATTTGTTGAATGAATGACTACATATCCAAATCTTATTACCACATTATTTTCCACCTTAAACTTTACTTTGAGCCAGGACTTTACCAATTCTACCACATTTTCTCACTATGAGAATATGAGAAAACAAAACATCTGTCTGCAATACAGTAAGATAAATTTATTCAATTATTTTTTATGACTACCATCTAATTTTATGCTATAAACAAAATTTCTAGATACTTAACACCTACTTTCTTAACCTTATAAATTATACATTTTACAAACGGGACTAAGACGAACTATAAAACTATATATTTAAAATCCATTTTATAGTGCCATTTCTACCTCATTAAGAAAAATAATTAAACTATGACTGAAAATTATGCAGAATAGCCAAAAACTCACCATCGTTTTATTGGAAATTTAGAAATAGTACCATGAGAACACTAAGCAATGTAGAGCACTAAGCAACATTCTTACCTGAAAGTATCAGGGCAATGCCTCCACACGCATTGGGAGAAGACATAGACGTCCCATTCATTAGCTGAGTTCCTCTCAACGTCCAGTTAGGGACAGAAGCAATGGCTCCTCCGGGTGCACTGATACTCACTCCAAGGGCCCCATCAGCACTAAATGAAAAGCCATTAGTTTGCTTACAATGGTGAAAACTGAATAAACATGAGCATTCATAAAAAGGCCACTGGTCAAATAAATTACAGCACCACAAACTATTTGCAGTCACTGAAATCAATGGGGAAAAATACCCAACACAACTATTTCCATATTAAGCAGAAATTTTTTTCCTTGTAAATGGACAAAATCTATGTGTGTATGTGTAAAAAGTATCGGGTGTATTTATTGAGGGAAAATAAATATCATTGCTCAGACTCCTTGATGAATGGACTTTTGTCTGTAACAAGTAGAAGGTTTATCTTTGTCTAAAGTTTAAGAGTCACATTTTTAAAAAGCTAGTAAAATTAACTTTAATAATTTTTTTTTAACCCAACATATCCAAAATATTTTAAAATGTAATTGACAGGGGAAAAATGAGTTAATTTATAGTCTTTTTTTTGTACTAAGTCTTGAAAATCTGATGTATATTTTGCACTTACAACACATCTCAATTCAAACTAACCTCATGTGACCAGTGGCTGCCATTCTGGACAGGGCTTAAGTCAACAGGGTTGCCTCATTGAGTGTTTTGACTAAGTAAGGTCTAATGAATTAAAATCTATAGAGATCATCATCACATCATCACCAAACACAAGCTCTGCCCTCTTTTCCAAGTAAAGGAATAATGTAATGGCACAATACTTCCTCCTACTGGGAAGAGTGACCATAAGTTCCCCACAGAGGATGCTGGCCTTTCCATTCTACCATTCTTCCCCCAACTGACTGAATTATTCTTATTCCAAGCTAGGAATACTAATACGATTTAGTTCCACATTTTTACATAGAGAGCTGAACGCAATGCACATCAGATCTTCCTTTTGAAATGTGCTAGTGTCAAATATTGTTAGGTAAATATCTGGCAACATATAAATATTTTCATGCGGTATTACCAAGTAACAAAAGTAGGTTACAAAAATGCCTGAATAGGGTGATCTCCCATTTATGCACAGAATGATTAAAAGATGTTCACCAAAATGTCACCCAAACATATCACAGATAATGAGATTTAGGGTAATTTCTATCTACCTCTTTGCACTGCCTATATTGTCTACCAATGTTCACAATGAGCATTCAGTATCTTATAACTGGGAAGAGTCATGAATTCAAACTACTTCCTATTGCTTTCTGTTAATTTTCCACTAGTCTGTTAAAGTGGCTAATCATAAAGCATTTAATCAGTATTCTAAAAATGGGTTCTATGAAATACATATAAAAACTTAATTAAAAAAATAAAATTTTCCTAATATAAACTTTACATATTCCTTATAAAAACCTTAGACACTATGTTTCTTTAAAATAAAAAAGCTAGTGATAGTTTTCTTCTAAAATACAATATATAATAAAAATTCAAAATGTTTATGTAGACATTATGTGGTAATCTGCCTTTAAGAAATATGCCATACTTGCAAATACCAGGGAGTCAAGTAAACTCTTTGTCTGACAGTCTTTCCTGACAAAGAGGATTTTTTAAATAGTACTACAGAATGTACTTGTTCAGTGATCGTTAGTCAATGTTTTGTTTCATACTCTAATATTTAAACCACATATTTGCAATAAGTCAGTTCATAGTAAATATGAAATAAAATCTCTCAATGCTTAGAAAAAATGGTTTGTGAATCATTATCTCTTTAATTCAAGCTTCCTCCACAATTAATGAATTTGTTTCCTTAAAATAATTGTTTAAATGTTCTTTAGGCAAATAAGACTGACAAAGGCTGGTTTAGACATTCTGTAGTACTTTATTTTTATGCTGAGTGTAATATAAAACATTAAAAATCAATTTTAGAAGAGAATTAACACATTTAATAATTAGTACATTTATTAACTGAATATAAAACACATGAACCTTTGCCAACTTTGCCTCTTATTCCTAGCCACTCTTATTTAGTCATGTGGAGTTTCAGGCCAGCTAGTTGGGCTGATGAAGGCAATCTATGGTGATGATAAAGGCAAGGCTTGCTGAACCACATGGAGATCCATAGCCTGATTGCTTTTAATGACAGTTATAATAAACTACTGAATTTATTTTTTAAAGAAGACATTACCTACAGAAGGGCAGGAAGATACCTGTAATTCAGGATTAAACTTAGCATTACCACATCTGATCTGATCCCAACCAATTTTTCTGATCTTATTTTCTAACACTGCCTTTTTTATTTTATACTGCAGACAAATCTAACTACTAGTTATTTTCCCCAAAACCCTTACACTAAAGCCTGTTCATCTTTGGGCTCATGCTGTTCTTGCCATATAAACCTCCTCTCTTCTCTCTCAAAATCCTATCCATCCTTCAGGACCAACTCCAATACAATCTCCTCCTTGATGGGTTTCACTCAAAGGGAAATGATTGCTTCCACTTATATAATCACATTGTCTGAAAATGAAATCGTGAACTCAGATCGCAATCTGCTCATTTATGTCTTGCCTACCGAAGGCAATAAAGTATTTACTAAACTGAATTCAAAATCTATTCTGTTTAAAAAATCATTCCAAATAGGTCAAGGGATGAATTAATAGGCTTTATTTTCCAGAAAGGGCCTGTACACACTAATAGCATAAGTTATTAGATAACACGAGGGATTGTATAAATTAGAACTTAATACACCTCGTGAGAAAAATAATCAATTCCTGGAATCGGATACATATAGTTCACAAAAGGCTTCAGGAACCAAAATGTTCATTTATGAACAGAACCTGCCTACTATGAATTGTACCCAAAACTGTTCACAGGTATAAACAATGTGATGCTTTACAAAAGCTTGGGGCTTTTGTTTCACCCAAGGTTAAATATCAAAAATATTGCAAAAAAGGCTTTCTCTCCTTTCTAAAGATATTGAAGTCTTTACTTTTTATTTAGATCCTCATAAATGAAAGATCTGGAGCACAGGTTTAAGAATTACACTCAGAAAAGTTAAGTCATAAACCAGGAAGAGTTTTGGATGCAATGGTCATTTAACAATCGTCATTTAATATCTAACAATAAAATATCTGTAGTTTACTTCTTTAATGATCAGTTTCCTGTGATGTGATTGTTAATCAAAATGAAAATGCTGAAAAAGTAAAAACTGACAGAAAGAGTTAGTAAAATTACCAAAACTCTGTCCCTCCCCACCACGTAAAGTTTAACCAAATGTCTGTAATAGTCTCCATGTCCTATTCTCAACCTACCTGGGGCCTCTAGAAGACCACGTATATTGATTTGCAGGTAATTTTTCTCGCAGAGAATACTCAGCAACCATCATATCAGGAGAAACATAAGCACCAACACCTGTGAGATAGATTACAAAATATAAAGGGACACGAAATAGAAATCCTAATTCTAATACACTAGTCACTCAGCTGTGTGGCCTTGGGTAAATCACTTGATTTCCCTATGCCACAATTCTCGCTCATAAAATGGAAAGATAAAAAAACTTAACAAAGTAAAGTTTACTATGTAGCAGACATAATCTATCAGGATTATTATGCGGATTAAGAATAATAATGTACCTAAAGTGTGTGCAGGTGTAAAAGAAAAATAAAGAGGATGTGTTTTAAACTATAAAATATAATAGAAAAATTAAGTAATTAGTTGACTGGTCATTTTTAAATGACCATTGTATCTAAAACTCTACCCATAAAATCAGCAGTATTCCTTTCCTCAAAAATGGCTATAATAATGGGCAGAAAGGAAAGACATAACATGCTACAGTCTTCTAGAAAGATAAGCAAATGTAGTCCAGTCAGACTCTGAAACATATAATATAGAGATCAAACCTGGTTCTTTCATTTTAGAAATTTGGAAACATCTCCTAGAGAGGTTGGGAAAATGTACAAAATACATATGTATGGCTGGCAGAGAAAAGATTTAGAATCCAGGTCTACCAGCTTCTAGTTCTTCTTTATAACATACACATATTCAGTGTAGAGAACATGTGGATAGAACATGTGTTAGTTAAGAGAATTTAGGTTAACAATGTTGTCACATAAAATTACAATCATTTTGTAAAATTTAGTTCAAAGTTTTCTGTGAATAAGGGACTAAGAAAAGAAAAAAGCACTGAGTATTATAGCAGAGCAGTAAATTTTGATCTTTAGATACTTTTTAGATCTATTTTGTTTCATTTTCATTTGTTTACTTAAAACATATAGAGCTGAAATACACAATGGATATATATCATTGGCAGATACTGTTGTCTTATCACATGATGTAACAGAATTACTTAAGCAACAGGTTTTAAATAACAGAGTAAGGTCTACCTTGCTTAAAATTTAGAAACTATAAATATAACCATGTCCTATAAATATAAGATCACTGTTATTTTAAAACAATAAAAATTTTAAAGGACCAGTTTCTAAACTTTGATACCCAAATGTAATTATATTTATAATATCTATAGTATTTGTGTATCTATAACATCTATAATATGTATATATCTATGCAGTTACTAATGTATACTCCAGAAAAATTTTTTGGAACCAGTCATGCATCTAATCACAAATGTTAAGAGGTATAAGATCTATTTTGATCTCATATTTAAAGATGAACAAAAAAATTTTAGGCAACATTTACCAAATAGTTATTTCTCTCAATTCATCCTCCTCATTCATGCTGCATATTAAAAAAAAAAAAGAGCGCAGGTTTTGTGTTTCGTGGGTTTTTCTGCATAAGTTGACAGCTACTGTACTACAACGTAAACTAGTTTTATTTTCATAAAATGACTGCAACTAATTTTGATTTCCCATAACTCATTAATGGGCATTTTTTTTTTCATTATAGTGAAACACATAACATATCCAAAGATTAAAAAGTGGAAGAAAAGCTACGCATTCATGGAACGAATATGTTTCAACTGCTTCCCTTCCTTTATATCTGATTCTTTCTCCATGCCCCAAGAGAAATTAAAGGAAAAAAGTATACTATAAACAAGTAGTCATACACTATAAATAAAAAATAAAGCAAGTGTCTTTATTTACATTGTTCACTTAGTCTGGAAAGCCCTTTCCTTGCTCAGATCTACCTACTGAAATCCTCATTCCCATACTTTTTCCAGAAAGCCTTACCTAAATTCTCAAATCAGAAGTAGCTGCACTTTTGTAATCCCACAGCACTGTTTGTACTTCCATTAAACTACTTACTCCAGTCAACTGTAAACTCTAGATGAGCAGGTCCCTACTAGATTGCAGTTGCCAGTATACATAGGGTTGACGGTGTCTTGCATATAATAGAGATCCAATTAACATGGGATTAATGGAGTATTTTTGTTTGCTGTTCAACAAAACAAGTCCATTTCTAAAACAAGAAACTAACCTATTACGCTTGATGTAGTTCCACCTGGACAACCAACTGTAGAAAGGCATGGACCATTATTTCCAGCACTTGAAACATAAATGATATTATGCTTCCATACTGCTTCATTAATTACTTCACAAATTCTCCTGAAAGAGAGAGAGAATTCCTCTGAACATGAAAAAACTGTCCTACATTTCAAGAACTATATTATTATGTGAAAATATTTTCAAATTGACTTATACAAAAAACAAACTAAAATATGGTTCCAAGAAGTAGTCCTAAGACAACGGTTATAATTAAGGAGGTATGCATTAGAATTAGTAGACATTTCTCAAACTATAAACGCTTAGCCTCTATTCCTAAAGTATTTATAATACCAAAATATTGTTAAAATGTATAGTTAAGTAAATTTAGGCACCAGCCACCAATGACATTTCGGGTGATATACCCTAGTTAGGTTTTAGTGACGAGATGGAGTCATGAAGCCAGGTTAAACGTGGAGAAAATGCTAGATACAAAACTGAAAACATGTGGGGAAAACTACAAAAGGACTGAAAGCGAGTACTGAAATATTAGCAGTGATTGGGTAGTGGGACAATAGGTGGTTTCACTTCCACTCCTACTTAAAACGAGGTATTCGGAAATGACTCTTTAAGGGATTCCTATATATATCTATGATTAGTAAAAAAAGTGAAGGAAAATAAGGCAGGAGGGAGAATTTAAGATTAAACTTTAAAATATCAGAAATCTTGCTTGATAGCAAGCAAGAAAAATGCACTGGTATTAAAGGAGATGAAGTTAAGACTATGAAGAAAATGGAGTCCATATAATGAAGGTATAGGGTCAAGGACACTCCAAAGTCGTAAGTGTGAAGAAAGGAGTATTCGGGAAAGATGACTTTAAAACAGTGAATGTCAAAGGAGAAGAGAAGGAAATAGACTTAGGTAAATAAGATACTGAGCAAAGAAAGGGACATTTTATACGTGCGTGAATAAAACGACTGAAGAAGACATGGTGCTTGTTACATAGACAAGAAATGGGTGTATCACAAGAAACCTAGAAAACTGTAGTACCAGTTATCTAGGAAAATTAAGGTATTTGATAACAGTAAACTATAAGGTCTGGCATGGTAAAAATTTTCATTTTGGCAGAACTTTATTAAAGAGCTTCAGAAACAAGATAAGTATATATGGATGGCTTGGTGGTGGGAGGAGGGAAAGATGATCAATAATATTCTAAGATAATTTCAAAGTTATTAGTATGAAGTAACATGACATCAAAACTAAGCCACTGGATTTGGCAACAGGAAGACACTGATGACACAGGGAGGAGGAGTGGGGGTGTGAGACATGTCAGGATGGACAGAGGAGACATAGAAACAATAAATATACACAACTAAGTTTTCCTGGAAAAGTGAGTGAAGGCAGTGTGAAATGAGGTTTTGTTTCTGTTTGTTCTAAAGCTAGCAGATTCTAGAGCATGTCTGTGTACTGAGCGATAATAATCCAAGAAAGGAGAGGGGAAATGGGAACCAGATTGCAAGTGCTTGAGTGACTTTTGATACTGACGCTTCTTGCATTAGAGTCAGAGTAGGAAGGGCATTAAGTCCCTTACAAGGGCATAAAGACCCCTAATCAAAGACAATGCTGTGTTATCATTAGAGATCTGTGGTCATAAACATAAAGCGTGATGTCAGTGTGCCTCTCCGGCAAAGCCTGGCAGATCAGGTGTGGGATCACGGAAGGAAAAAAACAGGGTTTCTAAAAAAGTTCAGGCTTCCTGTGGATGAAGAATTCTAGTGATGAATGGGTCGTGGAGTCTACCTGGCTAGGAGACAATGACATAAAAGATATGACCATGGGGATGGGGGCCACGGGTCTAGATAGGGGTCCCCAAACCCTGGGCTGTGGACTAGTACCAGGCCGTGGCCTATTAGGAACCAGGCTGCACAGCAGAAGGTGAACAGCAGGCGAACGAGCCAAGCTTTATCTGCATTTGAAGCTGCTCCTCAGCGCTAGCATCACTGCCTCGGCATCACTTCAGATCATCAGGCATTAGATTCTCAGAGTAGCACCGGTCCTTGGTGCCAAAAAGGTTGGGGAACTGTTGGTCTGGGAGATGTATGGTTACCATCTAACCACGACTGCTCTTTTCAGCTGTGATATTCAATTCAGTTATGAAATGCATTTCATAGTCTTCATTGGCTAAGGTTCATGGCTAACAATTGTCAAAGAATACTTACCCTGAATTTGGCCAGTGAGTTGCTTCTCCATAGCTGTAGTTGACAAGATCACACTTATGATTTATAACTTCTATCATCTATTAAAAAGATGAAGAATCTAATTTAGGCAGCAATTTACAGAAACATAAAGGCATGGAATCTCACTTTCTTAACCAGTCATGTTCTAATTCAAATCCAAATATATGTTACTTCTAGGCAAAGGTTAATAAACTTAAAAAAAGGTCGGGGGAGACAGAGTAAGGTAAGTAGTCTATAAAAAAATAAAACAAACATTTGCAGAATGGAGTGGGGAAGAGGAAGCTGAATGTTTCTTACTAAATTCTAAAATTGCTAAAGCTAAAAATATAATTCATATGTTAAAATGAACTGTAGAATATTACTTAAATAATTCTGAGGCTAATGGAGCAAGTCGGCTGAAAGATGTGGGGGTGTTTTTTTTTTTTTTTTTTTTTTTTTGTTAAAGTATCTCAAAATAGCTTGCTAGGGGATTTAACTAGAAATGAGAAGTATAGTATAAATAATATTTTCATATTTTCCAAAAAATTTTACCCTAATAATTTTTAATAGCTGAAAGAGAAATTAAGCGTTTTTGCTTTTAAAAACAAAATCCTGTATACCAAATATAGTTCAATATATTCTTGGAAAACCGAGAGCACTTAATAAATCTAAAAATATCTAACATCATCAATCATTAATATTCTATCGTCACCTCACAAATACTTACAGCTCTTATAAGGCCTGTGCCTGTTTCCATTGTGCTCAGTCTTGTATCTCCAATCTTGATTGAAAGAATCTGGGCACCAGGAGCTACACCATTCCGTTCAGGTTCTTCGGGAAAATGTCCAGCAGCTATACTTGCTACATGTGTTCCATGAGCTCCTAGAGGCAAAAAGACGGGAATATGACAAAATAGTCTCCCAAATTCAAAGTATTAACCATTCAATTCAATTTGCATATAATCATGATAAAAATAATAAAAAAAAAAAAAACTTTTTCATCTTAATATCTAATAACATATTACCTTAATTCTCTTATAACTCCCCCAAAAATGACTCTTTGAATTCCATATAATATTCTGGTACCTTAGATTTTACCCTGTTCACTGAAAGCAAAAATGCTAGTCACAGGGTGAGAAAGTATTTGCAATATATACAACTGATGAAGAACTTATATCTAGAATGTAATCATTCAAAAGAAAAGTGAAATTGGTACAACACTTTAAAAAGCATTTCACAGAAGAGAAATGGCACATAAATATACAAAAAAAATGTTCTGCTTCATTAGTCTATCTGGGAAGTGCAAATCCAAGCCACAATGAGATACCTCTACATACCTTTCAGAATGGCTAAAACTTTAAGGGTGACAACAGCAACTGTGGATAGGGATGTGCGCTCATGCATTGCTGGTGGGAGAGTAGACCAGCATTTTGGAGAGCTGAACACAGGCATACCCTACTATCCAATATCTCCACTTCTAGCTGCACACCCAAAAGAAATGTGTATACACGTACACTAAAAGACATTTGTAAAAATGTTCATGGCTTGTAAAATTCACAAACTTGAAACAATCCCAAGATCTAACAATAGTAAACAGTGTAGTCACAGATTGAATATTATACAACAATGAACTACTTCTATACACTATGAAATAAACATAAAAATAAGGCTGATCTAAAGGAGTCACACACAAAAAAGATATATACTGAATGAGTCCATTTATATAAATGGAAAAATACCATACTAGGTTGAACCATGTGCAACTACCACTACTTAATCATTTCTGACGTACAAAAATAGCAACACCAGAAGGCTCAAACTAATGTGCTGACAGAAATAAGGACAGTAGTTAACTTTGGGAGCAGGGAGCGTAGGTTAGTGGTTAGGAAGAGACATGATGGGGACTCTGACAATATTTTATTTCTTGACTTGGGTCGTGGTTACAGAGGTGTCTACTCTGTGAAAATTCAATGCGTGTGTAATTTATGATTTGTATACTTTTATTTACATATGTTATATATCAACAAAGTAAAATGAAAACTAAAAAAAACTAGACCTTTAAGTGAAAATGTTTCTTAAAAGACATGGATAGAGAGAAATATCCCGCTACTGTCAGATAAACAACAATACAAGCGCAATGGTAAATGACACATGGCATTGGACCTTAATGTTTGGGTGACACTAGAGAAGTTGGAGCTCCAGTAGAAATGAGAGCACATAAGACTTTAAACTGAATCTGCTACAATGCTGAGACTCTTCTGCTCTAGATAACTTGCCACATAAGATAATGGACCCAATGTTACCAATTCTTCCCTTATTTTTTCCAAAATTCCAGGAAAGTTGGATTTTAATGTAACTTTCTCCCCCCAAAACACCTTGTTACCATCACCTAGCAGTTAGCGTGGCTAAACTTAAGCAAAGTGATCACACCGTCTGTGGATTAGAGTGTAGAGCTTCTAGGGCACTCACACTCTGCTGGCAGAATGTGGAAGGGTGCAGCCCTTGTGGAAAACAGCTTGGAAGTTTCTTCAGAAGCTAAATATAGACCTACATAACTAACCAGTTCTCTCAGAAATCAGTCCAAATTAAACAAAAACATATTTCCACACAGAGACTTGTACATAAATGTCGGAACAATCCAAATGTCCATCAAGATGAATGGATAAACCAGGGTATATCCACATGACGAAACGCTACTCATCAATAAGGAACAAGCTATTTCTAATCATAATATGGGAGAATTTCAAACCACTACTTGAAATACAACAGGCAAAAAAACTGTTTTTTATTATACTTATGTAAAATTCTAAGAAATGCAAAATAATTTAGAATGACAGAAAACATGAGGCTACCTGGGGATGTGGGTGGAGACAGGGCTGAAAGACAAGCAAACTTGTGGGGGTAATGAGTATGCTCATTATCTTGCCTGAGGTGATGGTTTCCTGGGTGTACACATCCATCAAAACCTGTCAAATTGTTTATGTATATACACACACATACATGTGTGCATGTACACACATGCTGTTTATTGTACTTTGGCTATGTTGCAATAAAGTCAGGGGAGGGAGACAATAGTTAAAGCCTGCCTACTTCATTCTCTTTGCCCCTTCACCAGTAGTAACCACTATCCAGAAGCTGGTATATATACTCTTTCCATCTATTTTTACCAAACACATTTATCTATAAACATTGTATAGTATTATTTGGCATATTTTACACAAATGTTTTATCATCAATTTTATTAAAATTTATGTATTTGAGATTTATGAATATGTGTATTATGTAGATTTACCCATTTTGATAGCTATATAACATTCCACAGTATGAACAAGTTTTTTAAAAAATCTATTCCTTTGTTGATGGGTATTTAGACAGTTACACCCTACAGTACAAAGAGTCAGGTAAAAAGATCCTCACTATAGCATTCTGTGCTAATTTTTTTTTTAAGTTGGAATTTCTCAAGGGTTAATAATTAGAACTGACATTATTGTTCTTAAGATGAATTATGTTTATGGATATTTGGTGGTTAAACCATGTTGGTACTCTTGAAATGGATCCTACATGATTACAACTTTAAAAGACAACATCTTGCCACAGAATCAAATAACATTTATTATTCTAGACCTAGTTCTTTAGTTGTATTCTCCAGATTACTTAATTCTCTAAAAGGCTAGTTTTGGCTATTGGAATTTACCATCTTTCACTTTGTAAATTTATCTCTAATTAGCAAGTCTGAAACAGAATACCTCCACTGGTCACAATGGAAAGCAGATTTCCATCATCATATATATTAACGGAATAATTTAACATCTCAGCTGTGCCAAAAGAGCCGTATTCTTGGGCTTCTTTGTAGTTTCTCAATACAGTAGATTTACTCAAGTCCCCATCTTCATTTGAATCAATGCAGGCTCTGTAAATTGAGAATATAGGATAATGAAGTTTATCTATTTTCTTACTTCTCCCCAAATCACATAATATTGTTTCTCAGGTATCTTCTTACTACTCTATTTCTACCACAACGAACATAGTAACCGCCTGATTTAGACTCTTGTTTCATAGTCATCTAGAGGAAAAGCCGTTAAATGGAGCCATGTAACAAAGGGCTTTAGGAACACTGTCCATCACAAAACTCCAGGCAGAAAACCTTATAGCCACTGAAGAAATTAGACCAAAGCTTAGCCTAGAGCTTTAGAATAGTTTAGGATGATTCTGACGCATAGCCTAGGCCTTACTCCTTGCTTCTTCTAGAATCGGCTTCAGGAATCCAACAGCGCATGCCAGCTTCTTGAAACTAGAACTATATCAAGTCTTGGTCCCACAGGTATAACAGCTTTGGGCAAACACTTATTTTTTACAAAAAGCATTTTCTACATAGTTTTATGGTTGTCCTCTCTGCTCTTCCCTATTTTAGCTTTTTAATTGAACAGAGGGCATTTATGATAAATACTAAAGTGTGTATTTCATTAACAAGCTATAGGAATATGGAAAGAAGATCTCTGAAATTGTTAGTTTGTTTTTATGTATACCCCAATGTAAAATTATTTATATTTCAAAAAAAGACATTTAATGTAGCAAGATATGAGACTAAACACTTGTAAGCAAAATTAGGCAAAGAGAAAACAAGTAGCTTATCAAATGGCATTAGGACTGAAGTTAGTAGGTAAAACGTATGCCATCAAATCCTCCACTTTTGCTAGAAAGAGTAGCACTTTTGGTTCCAAAATGTATGGTTAGTATCCATCCTGGAAATCATCTCAGATGTCCTCCTTTTCTTTCACCCAGACCATCATACACTAAATTTCTAACAGTTCCTCTCTTGTCCTCTAGATCTTTCTTCTCTAACCTTCAACCCCCTTTCCTGTCTTAGCTTAGCTAACTTTCGGTAATCCTTCAATGAAATCTTTCTTGATGCTTCCTAGACAGGTTCAGCTGTTGCTAATACTTGCTTCCACAGAGTCTAGAGTCCATGGAGTAGCTTCTAGAGTCTACCTGGTACAAAGAAGCTATTCAAATATTTGCGAAATGATGAAAGAATGAGTGAATCAACACCTTCAAGAACATTCTCAGTGCAAATACAGTGATGCATTTCACAGATCAGTTTCTTATAATCACATGAAGTGACTCAACAATTCAAGCACACTATCGTAATATAAAATTTAATGACTTCACTAAATAACCCTACAGAGGACAAATATGAATGTGGTACAAGGTTATAACTTTCTGAAGGTCTGGTTGGTTTAATTTCAGGAACAGTTTACATGTGAGAGAGGTGGTAGGAAAAGGGGTTTTGGGGTTACAAATTTCTAAACATTTTTAATATACCACTTTGTTCAATTTCCTATGGAAAAAATCCACAGCTTTCATCAAAATCTCAAAAAACAAACAAAACCATCAGCCAACCAAACAAAACCCTGGGATAACAAGATCAAAAACTACTGAAAAGAAACCAATGAATGGTCTTTCCTTTATGTAATCTATTAACATATACTGTTTCTCTCTACTAGTTGTTGCTCTATATGGAGTGACGCTGAGTTAACCCTATACATCCTAGCAAATTAAGAGTACAGTTATATTAGGATACTTGCTAAGTGCAGAGATATGGGTCCAACGATCAGTGTAAATGTGGCAGGGGGAAGGCACACTTAACATTCTTTGTAAAAACAAACACATGGTACTTAAGGCCACTTTGGCCTCTCTAAGAAATGGTTGGCATTTCTGAAAAGACAGTATCTAGGTTTGCCTTAGATAATTTGGCATCTTCAAGATTCTCCTAAAAAATTCTGGATCTACCTCTGAGATTGAGGGGGGGAGGGGGGTATTAAAGCTCTACATGATATGCAGTATGATGCCAAAAAAAAAAAAAAGGTTAAATTATTTCTAGTAGCATCTGAAAGCATGATTTTGCTGCATTTTTCACTCATTATAACATTTTCTAAAATGTTACTCTAATTATTTCAGATTATATTTCATTTAATGTTTGATTAAATTTCATTTCCAACATACAAAATTCTAAAAGATGTCTTAGAATGCTGTTGACAAACTGTTATAGTGTATCATTTACTGTGTCAACTGCCTTAAAGACCAATAAACCTTTTGGAAACATATACTGGCTGACACCTTTGACATTCTGACCCCAAATTCCTGCAGTCTTTTCAGTTATATGTAGAAAATACTTTAACTGAAACCACCTATTGCCCCACTAACCAATCCCTGCTAACTTTATAGTATTTCTTTAAGTTCTTTTGTAGTATATTTTGAAGTATATGTTTCCCACATGTACTCAGTTTTATATTTAATATTTTCCTCACATTTAACCTTGCCTCCTCTCCCACACTACAATTCACCTGAGCCTTATCACTGAGAATGAGTTTATCATGTTACACCACATGGTGGATGCACCAAAGTTTGCTAAACCATATGCTTGAATACTTTTTATATTACAAACATTATGACCGAAGCTTTCTGCAAAGCATTTAGACAAAAATTGTTCACAAATGTGTGGACACTTGCATATACACACATACCTGAATACACACACAAAACATTGCATTAACAATTAATATCATCTGACTGAAATACACAAATTATTTTATTAACAATTTCAATCCCAAGGGGAGCAGGCACGTCTCACTCAACTGAAAATTTTATGTACACGTTGTCAGAGATGAGTGATTACCCACATTTATGAGAGGAAAGCATTCCTTTAAGACTGTACTGTAATGTAAACGATCTGAGAAAAGTAATCAAGTCATCATATCTTGTTCTGTATCTGATACATCTGGGCAAATGAGTTTTTGTAGATGAGCAGGGACTCAAACTACGAAAATATTCTTGATTTCAATTTTAAAAAGGTCTTTGGTTTATTGCAGGTACCCTAAACCATATATATGCCAAAATATCTATATTAAGAACATATTCCTATTTCCATGCAGAGAGTAACTGAAGAGGCCATAGTAGCCAACTCCAAGAAACACACTTGCAGTGTACAATTCACTAAGAAAGAAACTGAAAATGTACATGATAAGTAACTTGGTGTAAATCACCATTATTATTAGTAGTAGTAGCAGCAGCAGTAATAGCTGTCATTTGAGTACATACTGTGCCTAGAAACACCAAAGTTAATTTTCATGAAATCCTCTAGGAAGGTACAATTATTACCTCAATTAACAGATGAGGAAACAGGTTTAGAGAGGTGTAGATAAATTGTTCAAGGTCACAACGCTAGGATTCCATCTCAGAGAATGAACACTATTATACTGCCTCCCTTCAACCTAGCTCCCTGTCTCCACTGAAATACCTTCACTCAACTCTCCTTCACCCAAAGTAGATGCTCTATAAGTCTCCTGCAGTTACTTCTCATGTGGCCCAGCTTCAATCAGAAAAACTTCAACATGTACCAATGATCAACCCGCTACTACCTGGTTAACGATAATTATCTGGTTAGTGAAATAAGTTTCTTTAAAACACATAAGGGTTAGGTTTAGTGTCTAAAATACTAAGAAGTTCAAAATGCTTGTCCAAAAGTACCCTAAGTCAATTTGGCTCTCAAACAGTTTTGCTTAGTGATATTAATGTCACATAAACCAAAACTCTGGATGGTTCTGAAGATTTAATGTTCTTCAGAATAGATAAAAATACTTTGAAGAGCTATGAATTACATAAAGTTTACCTCCAGACTTCACCATCATGCCATACCAAACAGTCATATACCGGGCCAGGATCACTATATTTTTTCTCAAAAGAATTTAGCAATTCCACTTGACTTTGAAGCTCCTCCTTGATTAGTTTATTTGCCTAATTAATTAGAACATACATTAATATCAGTATATTTTATACACTTGAAGTTATATTAACATACAACCAAAGACACAGTGTGGCCCAACAGCCATTTCACCCTGAAAAAATGTAAGAAAATTTTCTTTTCATATCTATACAACTTATAGTTCAATTTAATGATGCAGATATTAACATATTAAACATTTAAAAAATACTTCTTTTATTCAATCTATCTCATTCGGTCACTCACTCCACCCACTTTGGGAAGGACACTGTTACATGTGTTACACGTTGGTGATATCATTTGGCCAAGATATGTGTTGGTCACGTATCTGTAATCTCCATAACTCATTTCCAAATGTTGCTATAAAACAGGTTATCTATAGACTTTCAGAATTTTCATATCGTGACCATTTCCACTTAAAATGCCAAATAATAGAAACCATAAACTATCTTATCTCTTTTAGTATATGCTAAGTTAAATACATACTATATTCATGACCATGTACATACAAGCTGCTATTTAACCTTTCTGATCAACAAAAATGAGAATTTCATATGCTTCAACTTAAGTATTTTTAAACTATATACTACATTAGACTAATTCATCCTTAATAGTCCTAGTAAATAAAAATTTAATTTTTGTATGTTCCAAAAAGCTTAAGTCGTGCTTTGTTTTTAATTATTCAACATATTCAACACTTATCCTCCTTAAAGAAAAAAAAGACAATTATATAGACATTTTTGGTATGCAAAAGAAAACAGATAATTAAATCTAGATTCCTCTTTTATACAGTTAGGTGAATATACATACCTCTTAAAATACTATATTTAATGTGTCTAAAAAGAGGCCGAGTCAGGATAAATAGTAATTTAATAAAAAATTATATGGCGTTAAAAAAGGATACTGTACACAGATTAAGTAAATATAAGTTAAATGTGTATACAGATTTATATAGGCCAGTGGTCCTCAACCCTACTTGTTAAAGTTCACGGGTAGCTTTTAAAAATGTCTGCCTGCCTGCAAAGTTTTGATTCAGCTCCTCTCAGGGCACAAGCATTGGCACTTTTAAAGCTCTTCATATGATTCTAATATGCAGCCAGGCAGGGTTCAGAATCACTAATATGATTCCTTTTTTGATTAGGAAAAGGTACATGCATGAATTAAACTTCAGAAGAAAAAACAGAGTTTTTGTTACCATTCCTAAGGGGTGTTACTTTGGAGGCTTTCACTTGCTATTTTATATACCTGTGTTGTCCATAAGTTTCTACAACTAGCACATATTTACATAATAAACCAAGACATTATTTTAATTTTATAAATTGATTTAAAAAAATTTACTGGCTATTTAACGATGCAGAACAATGGGAACTGTCATATACTTTCTGTGGGACTATGAATTGGTATGACCATTTTATGACCCACCAAAAGACATACAAAAATGTGTTCAAAACAGCATTTTCTTCATAGCCAAAAACTAAAAACGAAGCAAATACTAACCTGCAGAGGGATATCTAAATTGTAACACATCCATCACAAAGCAAGGAAAGTGAACAAACTACTTCAATGCCCCCCCAAAAAATGGGGATGTGTCTCACCAATAACTGAATGAAAGCAGCTATACACAAAAGAACACACACTGTATGATCCCATTTTACTATATGATTCCATTATAACACTCTTGAATGATTTTGCCTATAAAGGCAAAATCATTCAAGAGTGTTATAAGTCAGGATGGTGGTCTCTTTTGGGAAGGAAGAAGAAAGTAATAACTAGGAAGAGATACAAGATGAAGTTTGCGAATATGAGAGTGTTCACTTTGCGATAATTCATGACTACATACGTGATTTATGCCCTTGTACATATTTGTACTGGACACTCATTAAGAAGTTTTTAAAAACTGATACACATGTGAATTGATTCCAAATAATAAGGAAAAAATTAGTAAAACTAAACAACTTAAAACTTATGAAAAAACAGTCTATTAATTCTCTAAGAATTCTATGGCATATGGTTCTATGGTAACATGTAAATAAAAACGACTAGCACCAACTTGAGAAGGGCAATTGTTGGCAACATCAAATTCTTCCTGTTTCCTACAGGCTTCTGCCAGGGCCACTCTGTGAACAGGGTCCCAGATTTTTTCCTTCCGTTCTTTCTGCAAAGACAGAAAAATTACCTCACGATAAGGTTGACAAATATTCAGGTAAACCTAAACAGCCAATTCATGTGGACTTAATTGTTATTAGCTGTGATGCTACACAATTCTCATAGAGGTTAAAAAAAATTATGATCAAGTTGATAAAACAATGAATCAGTTATTAAAAACTGATTAGTTAATTCACTGCACCTGGGTTTTAAGAGAACAAGTTTACCAAGGCACATCCAAATGCATTTTTATACAACGTAAGCTTCCAAGAATAAATCCTTCCAAGAATAAAAAATACTATGTCTAATAACTGAATTCTCAGTCATTTAAGTAAAAGAAAATACTGTATTCTGGGACATTACAGAACTCAGACATGTCTCAAGCCAAGAGCAAGCAAGGACAGGAGTAAGACTGTAGCTGCATTTTGACGGACATGCAGGCTTCCTCAATTTCCTCCCTCTCTAGCTTATTTTTTTCCGATCCTCTTTGACTTGACGAGTTTGTTACTGAAATTGGTCTTCTTTCATCTCCACTGTCTTTATCCCATAGTGCCTCCCAATGGAAGTCTACTAGTTAAAAGAAATCCTTTCCAATAAAATAATCAACTTGACTGAGCTAAGGAAGAGGGTTAGCTCTAACTTTACTACTCTATATTTAGATGATAATTTGTATCTTAACACAATTGATTAAATTTAATATAGTGCATAAAAATATTGTGCTATCTATGTTTCACTCTGAAAATTTTAAATAAAATGATATCCAATAAAAGTTATGTGCATTATTTTTTAATAATTTTTTTTTGGCAGAATGACTGGAATCTGACTAATAAGTAATGGTTATATATGTAATACAACGAGTAACTTCCTATGGTTCACAGACCCCTGGAGAAGCAAATAATAATATTATGATTAGATAACAGGGCCCGAGTTCTTATCTATCAGGCTAATTTTCGAAGATTACATCTTGTTTTACAGTTGAATTCCTGACCCTGTCTGTATCAGCTACTAGAATATAGCAGCCTTCTACAGTGGCACTGCCAAATATGGGAGCCACTAACTATATGTTCCTAAACTTAAATTTTAAAATATCACATAAAATTAAAATTTCAATTTCTTAGTCATACTAGTCACATTTCAAGTTCTCGATAGTGACTACCATATTGATATTGAACATTTTGAACATTTCCATCATAACTGAAAGGTCTACTGAAGAGTGCTGTTTTAAAGCAGGCTCCGTATCACAATGATTTACAGACTTGTGTTTCCTATATGTCAGCTGCTTCAGGTTTGAGTAACCCTTTCCTTAATACTAAATGACGACTGGCATCAAGAAGACTAGTTAAATAGTAAAACAGGACAAATGGTCATAAAAACTATAGGAATGTGAATAAATAAGGCAGTCCGGACTTTAAATCAACTGTCCAGTCTTTCTGAGGTTAAAAAAAAAAAAAAGTCCTTCAAAAATCCAATGAAAGCTATACTCCATCTCCTTGAAAAACACAAATACACAAAAATTTGAATATAATATCAGTGTATTCACATATTCCCTAAGTTTATCCATGTATTCAAGATTAAGAACCATGATTTTTAAATTGGTAACATTTAACATTCCACTGAACAGTTTCTTTAAGCAATCATTGTTTGAAAGCCTATTATCCTCCAAAATAATTAAGAGTGAGATTTTATAAATTTTTGTCTTCAGGAAGAATAAAATTTGAAAAAGAAGTCATTGATATAAGATTGTACATTACCTGTATCCTTTCTTTGAGAGCCTTTGGATAGAAGTCATAGCCATTTTTTATGCCAATATGATATCTGCCTGAGGGATTTGTCCAGCTTGCAGGAATCTATAAAAAATAAAGTAAATTACTGATCCACTAAATGATTCCCAATTCCAATGATTTACTACTGGAGGAAAAGGTATTTCACTTCTATCCTAATGGCTCGACTTGGATGAGAAGGCTCATGTATTAGAGCACTATTTCTAATATTCTAAGGTGCCACTTGATACCTCTCTGGCTCTTCTATCTCATCCATAAATAAGATGGTTCACCTAGAATAGCTTTCATTTATACAATGCTTCAGTTTATAAAGAGCTTGTAACATATGCAACCTCATTAAACCACTAAGATCTTTAGTTCTAAAGCACTAATGACCTCACCTCTTGTTCACCACTTACTGCTCATAAACTAGTCAGGAGAGAAAACAATTTACAGAACCCCTCTACCCTTAGATTACTTATTAATAACAAGAACTTCACTCGGCTCTAAGATACAACAGGGATAACGCTTAGAAACTAAATAAGTGCTCTTTGAGTTCTTAAAAAAAAAGCTCTACAAAATCTTTTTAATTATATATAACATCTTATAAATCTTTCAACTATCTCAAAGTATTTAAAAACAACACTTAAAACTTTTAATTAACAGAATGATGTAAAGACTACGCCAGTTTACAAACAGAGAAAGCAAAGAAGAAAAAGAAATCAAATTGTTTGCCTGAACAATAGGAAGGTTGAAACGAAAACTAGAATCTAGTTGTATCATGGAAACCAAAAAATTCAGGGTAAAGGACATGTGATTTAAAGTCAGATAAACCTGGCTGTGAATCCAAACTCTACTAACTAAGTGACACCTGCAGGCTACTTGTTTATCATGTGTAAAAGGAAGAAAATAATGCCTACCTTATGATTCAAATGAATAATAAAATGCACTAAACATCAACCAACTTGAAATGTCAATCAAGAAAATGTGGAATAGTCATACTCTTTATAATCACAGGGCCCATGGTCATTAAAAACAGCTTTTAAATGTGTATACATTATGAGGCTGAACTACCATCACTCAAAGTTGGTTGATTCATCAATCTCATAAGCAACATCTTTAAGTCACTCATCCGCATGTCCTTCATCAAATTATCCCCCAGGCAGGAAATTTTTAGAAAAAAATTTTCTCACAGCTAAATAAAGGAAAACAATCATTCACAGAAGTTCAAAGATCTACTGACTTTTAAAAAGCCTGCCTATCAGTAATCATTTCTGAATGGATGTCTGGAGTATGTGAAATTTCAACTATGTTGGCATACAAACTTTCACTTTTCATTCAAAACTTATCAACCTTCTTTACAAAATAGGAATTCTTAACTCTAATGTTCTTGCAACAGCCTGTGACATAATACTAAAGGGTTGTAACAACAGTTAGTCACTAGTTAGCAAATTTAGAATATTTTATCTCAGGTGTGCCACTTCACAGATGGCTTTGTAACACTAGGCTAGTGGCAACTTCTTTGTGGCACGAGATTACAAAAAGCCTTGAACTATCAAAGGATTAAATGGAAAAACTAAGTAAAATAACTGCTAAAGAAAAACAGCTATTAAGGCATATTTAATCACTATTACTTAAAAAGTATGTAATACAATAAAAATAATCCAATAGATATAATTTATATTTAATTATATCTGCAGAGTCCATGCAACTACATACTTCTCAAAGACTAGTAAGTCACAAAAATTAAACTAAAAAAAAAAGTCAAAATAAATGTTATAATCATGGTTCTGCTATTGAACCTTAAACAAGTTAGAATAAAGCTAACTTTGTGAGGAAATTATGGAATGTCATTTTACCCACTTGAGTATTCTATAAAATGAAGCTATTTTCAGTCTAAGAATCAAAGCTTTATATTTTGCTCACTTTAAAGTGATATCTTTAAAATTGTTTTAATTACATGGTAACTACAACATAATAAGACTGATTTTTCATGAGGAACTGAATCTCTTTTATTACTAATTACTACTCTTTTCCCTGATCCTTTTCAAGATGGGATGCCTAATGAATTGAACATTTCCTCAAAGAGCCAAATGTCATCTTTAGTGTTCATGTTCCATGCAATAAAATTGTTACTTTTTTTTTGGCCTCAAGTATTTCAGACTTGTCAGCCAATACTGCCAATACACATGTATACTCTCTTCTTTAGCTGTCACTACATCTAAATATGGTGCTAAATATGGCCAAGTCATTCGTTATACCTAGACTTACCATTTTTTTTAATACATAAGGCTAAATACTGATGATTTAAAAAATGACTTCAAGTTAAATATAGTAAAATTTCAAGTAACACAGTGCTCTTTCCAAAGCACTACTATAAATAGAATAAGGGGAAGAAAAACACTCCCAAAGAACAAAGAGAATGGAAAAAGAGACTTTAGAAGCCAAAAGTCACTACATTTTGAAGGTTGCAAAATAAAAGAAGGCATTAAAAATTAATAGGAAAATTATAGAATTTTAATACAGTGTTGGGACAATTGGGTCTTCAGATGGAAAAAAGGATGTAAGACTCCCATTTCATACTAAGTCTAAAATCAATTCCAGGTGAATTCTAAAACAAATATGAAAAGAAAAATGGTGAAAGTTTTTAGAAAATAATATAGGAGAATATCTTCACGATCTTAGGGTGAAGAATAATTTTTTAAGACATGAAAAGCCCTAACAAAAAGGCAAAGATTGATATTCAACTACATTGTATTTTAAGAACTTCTACTCATCAAAAAAAAAAAAAAAGAAAAAAATTACATGTATAGGAAGGGAGAAGACACCTGAAATAAATGTAATCAAAGGATAAGTATATAAAATATATAACAAAATCCTACAAATCAGTAAAAAAACAAGACAACTCAGTAGGAAAAAAAATGGGCAAATAAATCTGAATAGGCACTTCACAAAAAGAGAAAATCCAAATGTCTAAACAACATATGAAAAGATATTCAGTCTTATTAGTAATTACAGAAATGTAAATTAAAACTGTAATGTGATACATCTAGATTCCCAGCATATTTGCAAATTAATTTTAATTAAAGCCTAAAAATACCAAGTGTTGTTAGTGCCACTACTAAAACTCTTATACCCTGTCAGTGGAAATGTATTTTAGTACAAACACTTAGAAAACCTGTTTGGCATCACTTAATAAAGTTCATCTCCATGATTCAGCAATTCCACTCATAGGTACACATCCTGGAGCTATCTACACACATGTGTACAAGATATGTATATAAGAATGTTGTTAATGACAATCCTAAACTGGAAACAATTCAACTGTTCATCAGCTGTAAAATGGACAGAATGTGGTATATACAGACCATGGCGCATTGCACAGCAATGAAATGGAACAAATCATTACTATATGCAATATCATGACTGAATCTCACGAATCTCACAAACATCCAGGGAAAGACAACATAAAATGATATATAAATGAGGTTATTCATATAAGGTTCACAAATAGGCAAAACCAGTAATATATTTTATATATCCACATAGAGGTGGTAAAATTATAAAGAAAAGCAAATAAATAATACGAAAGTCAAAATAAGTTGTAATCTAGGAGATCACAGAAAGCTTCTGAAGCATGGCAATATTCTTTGTCTTATCTGGGTGGTGGATAAAATGTTTCAATTTAACTATAAATTAAACTCTACATATGTGTTTTATACACTTTCCTTTATGCCTGTACATTTCATCATTAAAGGTTTTATGCTTCCGTTCTCTTTTTGGCTTCTATCTGCTCATGGGAGTAGCACCAGCAAAAAGTAACTGACCACTAGTTTCTCAAAAAGACCTATGAATAATATCCTTAGAGAATGAGATGACTGAATGTTCAAACCACTTAACTAGTAGTTGACCTTAAACTGGGAGAATAGGACATTAACCATCAGTAGTTTATGGGCTATTTGGAAGAAGCTGAAAGAGAATACAGACATTTAATTAATCTCAAAGCATGGTTAAATCAAAGACTTTACTGTATTGCTTTCTAAAAATTGTATACTGGAGAGTTCCGAGAGATCCAACTAGCCAGAATCTCAGTGACTAGTGATATTATTCTTTTTAATGACTACTGCAAAATATCTAAACATCTGCATATCCTTGAAAAAAGTTAACTGAACATGTGTGTTAATGTTCGCACATTAACATTGGGTTATGTTTTGTGTCTGAATGGAGAAGGGAGCTATAATCAAGAAGACCGATGGAAAATTTGTATGAGTAACAATTAAGACTCCTGCCACCCATCCCACATCCTGGCCACATCTGACCAACCGGGCAAATGTCCCTACCTGAACCAGAGAGAAATTTGAATGTCAACCTTCCAAGAGAGGTTTACACAGCAGAGGGGAGAGACAAGACATACTGAAGATTCTATAAGAATCTCCAAGCACCTTTCAAAGCTGATTCCCTCAATGTTGACAGCCAAGCTAATCTTTAACATTTCCTGCCAAGCCCCAAGCCAAACAGGCTAAGGTCTTCTTTGAAGTAAATGAGCATCTCAAAGAAAAATCAATATACCATATACTGATATCTTAGGGTCTCCTACAAAGGTATCATTTTTCTTGAGACCACAAACCCTGCACAAGTAGAGAGAGCTTCCAATCACCTTTTATGTGCCTTGCTAAGTAAGAGACAGCCAGGAATGATTCAATATCTGAAGAAAAACTCTCAAGTAAAAAAGTAGAGCACAAGAAGAAAGGCAGAGAGAGAAAGAGGAGAAAAAAGGAGGGAGCAGGAGATGAAGAGAAAAGGAAGAGAAAAAATAATGGGAGGAAGAGGAAGGTAAGTAAAAAGAGAAGTAGTCTACGGCCATGTCACACTGAACACGCTCGATCTTGTCTGATCTTGAAAGCTAAGCAGGGTTGGGCCTGGTTAGTACTTGGATGGGAGACCACCTAGGAAGACTGGGTGTTGTAGGCATAAAAAAAAAACCAAAAAACAAAATAGAGGAGTGGAAACAAAGAACTACAAAAAAATTTTTAAACAATATTCTCAGATGAAATTTTGCATACATGATCTACACATACGTTGAGTAAACATGAACAGATTTTTGCCATTAAAAATAATAGGGAAAATTTAACAAAATTCAATACAAGTGTTAGGAAAAAAAATGTTGAAAAAGTTTTGGAAATCTCTAAGAGAAAAAAACAAACGTAATGAAGAAAAGGTTGTAAAACGTGAAAAAAAATTAGAAGATCAACTCAAGAGTTCCAATGTTCAATTAAAGAAAGTTCCAGGTAAAAGAACAGCAAAAATAGTAGAAGTAACTCAAAAGACAATGCAAGAAAATCTTAGAAATGAAGGACCTGAGAGTTTAAATCCTCTTCTTCTAATGTTAATTCTACAGAAAAAAAATCTAAAACTAGAAAAAATTCAATAAATAAAAACTACTAGCATGTTATTTAAAACTGAAGATAATTCAATACATGAAATACTGGGCAGGAACTGATGGGGAAGGGAGGAGGTAGGGCAAGGGACTTGACTTTTCTTGTTAGAAGGCTTTACAAGTATTTGTCTTTTTAAACTATGCACATATTGAATACAATTAAAAAGAATACTTAACTATAGATCTAAAGAAGTATAACCAAGTTGAGAAAAGATACATCAATTTTCTAAGCTTATTTAATAGCAATATATGGTACATATAATTTTACTTTTGAGCACTAGTGATATTATCAGTTTATGTGTTTATTAAAAGCATAAGTTACTACAGCTATTTAAAAATAAATGATCAAGGATAATACTTAATATGATTCTAAATATGCCTGACTAAATTGGAGTGTTCTATAGTTTCTCAGTAATAAAACTCATAAGAACTCCACGTTTCTCTCTGAAATGTACTCAAAAATTAAAAGTTTTTGTTTCCTGGAGAAGACAGGCAAAACTTCAGAGTAATTTAGATGTGCAGAAACTCATTTCCCTGCAGTTTACAATTTTTTTTTTTTAAAGCACCTAGTGTCTTAGTCATTTTGAATGAGCTCCATAAGCTCAGGTGGTTTAAACGCTAGAAATTTATTTTCTCACCATTCTGAAGGACAGAAGTATGAGATTAGGGTGCCACCACGGTCGGGCTCTGGTGAAACGCGCTTCCTGACTTGCAGGCACAGCTTTCTCACTGTGTCCTCTCATGCGAGAGAGGAGAGAGCGACAGACAGAGAGAGGGGGAGAGGGGGAGAGGGGGAGAGAGACAGAGAGACAGAGAGACAGAGAGAGAGAGAGAGAGAGAGAGAGACAGACAGACAGACAGAGACAGAGAAGGGGAGAGAAGGGTGGGGGAGAGAGAGAGAGAGAGAGAGAAAGAGCATGTGCGCGTGCACGAGAGAGAAGCGCGCGCGTGCACGCGCGCGTGCACACACGCAACTCTCCCTTGTAAAAGCACTAATCCCATTAAGGCCTCACCCTCCTGTCACCTAACCCTAATCTCCAAATATCATCACATCGAGTGTTAGGGCTTCGACATATGAATTTAGAGAGCACACAAACATTTAGTCCTTAACACATGGAAAAGGAACCAAAACCTGGATATTAATGCCTCCCGTCTGCTTGTGGTAGGCAGACTCTAAGATGACCCGTTCCCTTATATAGTCCTCTCCATTTAGTGAAGACAGGATCTGTGAATATCACTCCTGTGATTATGTTATGGTAAGTAATATGGCAAAAGTGAAGGGATATTTCAGATATAATTTCAATCCCTAATCAGATGACTGAGTCAATCAAAAGGGAGATAGGGCTGGTGGACATGACCTAATCTGGTTAGCTTTTTTAAAAAAAGACTAAGGCCATAGCTGGTATCAGAGAGATTCTTCTGCTGTCCTTCAATAAACGAGCTATCAGGAGTTCTACAGCTGCAACAAAATACATTCTTCAAAAAACCATGTGGACTTGGAAAAGGAGCCTCAGATGAGACCACAGTCCCAACCAACACCTGACTGAGTTCTTGTGAGACCCTGAGCAGCCAGCCATAAAAAGCCATGCCTGGACTCCTGACCCATGGAAACAATGAGGTAATAAATGCAGGAATGTATGTGGTTTTAAGCTGCAAAGTTTTTGTTAATATGTTATATAGCACAGACAACCAATTCACTGTCATGACAATCTTATCCAAAAGACAATGCCTAAACATAATTTAGGTAGATAGTAAAAGATAAAAAGACTTAAATATAAATAATCACAAATGTCTCTTCCAAAGTAATTCCGCTTATTGGTTTATAAGAGTCCTGAATCACAAATTCTTGCCATCTAACAAACTCATTAGCTACTATTTCATGAACTGCTGCTTGTTTTCTAATTATTTTTCATGTTAGCTTACCCCAGCCTTTCTACCAAGTACATGATATAAGACAAGTCCACAACTATTAAAGCCTAAATATTTCATGTTCAAATTCTCATAAGGGGCAGAAAAGATGAAGGCAAAACTGTCACTTGGTCACTTGGTCACTTTTCCTACCTTTCCTTTTTAACTTAAACATATTTAGAATTTGGCAACCACATTAAAAATAAAATACCTCAATTCTAAGCCTGCCACCAAACAAGACAATGACTTCTTCTAAGACGGCCCCTAATGACCCCCACCCCGCTGGTATTCATGCTCTTGTAAAATTCCCTGCCTCCAAGTGTGTGTTAATTTTAATGACTCACAACTAGTGAAAAGAACATAACAGAAGTGATGAGATGTCACTTCTGAGATTAATTTATGAAAAGACCACGGCCTCTACTTTGGACACTTTCTCTTGGATTACTCCCCCAGGGGGAAGACATCTACATGTTGTGAAGCAGCACCATGAAGAGTTCCTCATGGTGAAGAACTGAAGACTGCCAATAGCCACTTGATCGAGCTTGGAAACAAACACCCCTTCCCCACCCAAGTTGAGTCTTCAGATGAAACCACAGCCCTGGTAGATGGCAAGCTCAGAAGAGATCCTGAATGAGAGGCACCCAGCTAAGTCACACCCAGATTCCTGACTCACAGAAACTATGAAAATAAATGGTTATTTTAAACCACAAAGTTTTGGAGTAATTTGTTATACAGCAATAGCTAACTAATACTTACCATACTATTAAATGTAAGTTAAAAGCATTGACGGTTTGAGGTGACAATACAAAAAAAAAATTCAGTAAAAAGATAAAAGCTCCAACCTTAAGCACTCTTCCTGAAAGACCAATAATTTCACCATCTTTTGGCTCTACTACTGTAGCAGTATTCACATCACCACTTCCTGTAGTGTCAATGATATCAATGATTTTTGGCTTTCCATCAGTTGTAACCTAAAAATTAAAGAATGAAAATACAAATTATGTATTTAACTTTTTTAACCTTAAAAAAGCAATGCCAACCCCTGTGTGTGCATATATGTGCATAGGTACACATATATAAAAATATCCTATAAAATGTCATTTGTTTTAAAAAGAGAACTGAATTGTTTTAAGCCAAAAGCCGGACAATCTTAAAAAGAAAATTTAGTCATGGAAAACAGCACAGAATCCTTCAAACGGTTTCGTATATTCAGCTAACAAATGTATTCTGAGCATTTACTACAGGTCACTTTGTTTTAGGTGCTGGGGGAAAAGAGCCATACAAAAAAATCCCTAACCTCACAGATCTTATGTTATACACAGTCAATAAACATATAATTCAAATATATATCAAGTGATGATAATTACTATAGAGAAAAATTAAGCAGAGAAAGGAGACAGGTGGCATGGGGCTTTTAATTTTAACCAGGCTGGCCAAGAAAGGTCTCATGGAGAATGTAACATTTGAGAAAAGATCTGAAGAAGGTGAGCTTGGGGTTGGACAAGTACAAAACTTTAGGGGAAAAATGTCTGATAACATTTGGATGTTACTGGATGCCACAATAAGCACTCAAACTTGGTCTAAGTCCAAATTCAAACTTAATACTCAAAATTTTTTCTCTCCAGGCTTTGTCATCTCAAGAAATCCACACACATCCAGTTGTTCAAGAAACTTAGTCCTTTTCTCTTTAGTTTACTCGTTAAAATCTGTCAGAAAGTCCTCTTTCTACCTCTAAACTATAGTTCAAGTCCTTCTCTTGATTTCCACTACGAGTATCCTCCACCACCATCCTCCCTTGCTTTCATAATGCGGATGCCTCCTTACAGGTCTTTCTGCGTTCATTCTTGGATCACACTAAAATCAGTAACAAAACAAGCTGCATTATGCCAGTCCTCCACTTAACACGCTGGCTTAACACCCTGCAATGGATTCGGAGTGCTCATATAAAAAGCTTTTGCCGGATCTGACCCCGGCCACTCCCAGTCACTCACAACTTTAACCACATAGGTTTCCTTTCAATTCCTGGAATGTGCCAAACTTTTTCCTGCCTTACAGCTTTTTGCACAGCATCCTTCTGCTTGGAGTTCTCTGTCCCTTCAGTCTTTCCACAGGAATTCCAATTTCATCTTACAGTTTTCTACTAAAATGTCACCCCTTCAGAAAGGCCTATGATCTTTTAAGTGGTCGCCATCCTAAACCTGATTATTCTTTCTTATTGTACCTTGTTTCCTCCATAGAACTTAATTTGTAGTCAGTCAGGTGACTCCTTCTCTACTTCCACTATTAGAAGCTTCATAAGAGCAAAAACGTCTATTTTATTTACCAAAACCTACGCAGTTTTGCACTAAATATGTAATTACTGAATGATCTGACACTAATTACTCAGCATTAAGACTGATTTTCCTAAGGTCTGCTTTCTTGACCAGCCCATAAAGTTTCATTTGGGCCATGCTGACTACTACAAGTAATAGTACAGTATTTTCAAATTGCTTTTGTGAGAAAAATCACTTCTGGGGTCTTCCTAGGATAGATTTGCAAAGGAAATCTGAAGCA
>NW_006434373.1:8527748-8529354 GCF_000325575.1 Pteropus alecto
AAAAGACCCCCTACCCCAAAGAAAGAAATGGGAATGTAAAAGATGCCAACAGTGTGTGACAAGAGCACAAAGCCTTTGGACTTCTTTTCCATCTGGAGAATTCGTACTCTTCACACTCTTTATGATAAAGTTTAGTGTCCCTTTCTATCGGTCATCTGCCTCCCTCCGCAACACCAACTGCTGTGTGCTTAAAGCTCTATAGTTAAGGTATACCTGAAAGGAGGAGAGAGAGAGTCGTGATATGGAGGAAACAAGGACACACATTTTTTTCTTCCCAAGGCAAAGCAAGAGGGTGGCTGGTGGACTCCAAATCTCACTCCTATCATACTGCCATCAGACAATCCGGGCTAACAGCTTTTTCCGGGCTGTTTTACGTATGGTAATTCTAAATCTGGTTTTTTATTTCTTAGGGGGTATCTATACAAGTATTTTAATAGCACTAAGAACATAAATCACCTATCTTATTCAATGAGCAAACTACTTCAGAGACTTGAGATCAAGTACTCACAAGAGATCACTAACAAGTTAGACACAGATCCCTCTCATAGAAACCTCATTATCAGTATGAGCAAAGGAAGAAAGCCTAATGGGATTTAGTAGCTTATTTACCATCTACTATTGACACAGCTTTACTTACTAGGATCTCTTTCTCATTAAAAAATTTCTTATATATGCAATTTTCTATCCATGCACTTCTTACTTCACCATTAGGTAAGGGCAACCACGCTACTGGAGACAAAAGAAGGAATTTAGAGTTAAGAAGGAGAGGTTTTTAAAAAGGCAAACCAACTGAGTATTTTGCAATGGATCTTTGGGAGAAGGAAGGGAAAGAAGGAAACTGAACTGCTAACCTAAGAACTATATCCTTCACCTTTCAAGTGTGTAAGGTGTCACAAGGGAAGGAATGACTGAAGGCACATAATTATGAGTAGAGCTATAATTATTAACCCTGTGCTCTGAGGGGGGGAGACTGAGATATGCTTACTGGGCCATCATGATTGCTGGACAAAACAGAAATTGCCCAAAGGTTTTCCCCAAATGTCAAAAATCTAAGTTATTTTGTATCTCCACTGAAATAGTTAATGGTGGAAGAGGTGGTGAGGGTTGGAAGCCATCCATTAAACACTGGGAGAAGACCAAAATCAAAGGGGGAGGGGGAAGAGTTCTCAAATTACCACAAACAAAACAAGGTAAATGTGTAAGTATTTACTTGAAATTTCAGAGAAGATACTGAAAATATTCTTTTAAACAAGGGAAAATATTTCATACATAACTATTATTAATTATTATTCTAAGAACATAATGAGTGAACAAGACAAGCTTTGCTTTCAGAAAGCTTACAACCCAATTAGGAAAACAGATGAGTAAAGAGATAACTGCAATGTAGGACAATAAATAACAAAGGTAAAGACTGTGTCTGTGAAAGCATTTAAGAACACGAAACCCAGTTTGGATGAATGAGGAAACACTAATGGAAAAAGAGATAATAAAAATTAAAATTGCTTAGCACCCATTTTATACACATACACACACACACACACACACACACACTTACTGATTGTATTTTATTTTAGTGACTGTAAAAATAGGAAGATTTTTATATGAA
>NW_006434373.1:8529365-8532384 GCF_000325575.1 Pteropus alecto
CCTAAACCATTTGCTTCACAAGGAAAGGTACATTATGTACATGTATACATGTTCTTTTCATTCAGCAAAAATATTTAATGATACAAGCACATTTGATACCAAATGATGGATATATGGTTTCCAAAAATTTAACTTAATCAGAGAAAGGTATTTAAACAGAATAAACACTAAAATGAGCATCTTTAGTGCTACAGGGGTACATGAACAGACTGCTATGAGAGTAAAGAGGGGAAAATACTGTTAGTAGGGTCTGGGCCTCATTCATCCTTGAACTCCCAGGTCTTAACACAACTGCTGACACACACACAAATATATGGTGGGAGGCTAAATTAAATCAGTAGATACTCCAAAAGGTAATGGGGTCAAGACCCAGCTGGGTCTTAAAAGGATTAAGCAGGAGTTTACAGGTGATTGTAGAAGGCTTGCGAGCAGATTAAACTCCATGTGCAAAGGCATGTGTTGAGGAAAGACCTGAAACATTTGGGTGAGTAGAAAAGAGTGAAATGTTCCAGGTGGAGCACAGGGTAAACAGTGGAGGTGGAGTGGATATGGGCAGAAGAAATGGTCAGATGAGAACCGAGGCTACATGAGGAGGTGGAGTTGGATGGTGAAGGACCATACACAGTTCAAATTTTTGGATTTTTGTGCAAAGGCAATTAAGATGCCAAAATAGTTTTGTTTTATATTAAACAAGATGTAATGGAAAGTTTTCTTTTTTAAAGGAAAATAACTTTGGCAATGTGAAGGATCAATGCAAAGCAACACTTGTGGCAGAGAGACCCCCTGGTATTGCATATTTATTTCCAGGTCCAGACCAACTCCCATGTCTCATCTGTGAAGCCTGATTGGTCCGGTTCTCACTGGTTCTCTGGTCAATCTCTGTAACAGAGTCTGCAGGACTACATCACCTTTTAACACAATGTTAAGCACCTAGCAGGTGCCTGAATAGTTGCTGAGGAAAGAGTTAATCACTTATGTAATTATTACTTTTCTCATGCTGTCCACCTTGCCCACACACTGTCACAAAAGAGAACTAGGCCCAAAGCAGCCACCAAAGATAGCCCACTGTGTTCCTGAAAGTTTTTGCTTGTGCCTCTAGTCCCTTTACTCAGAACACTCTGGCTGTCCAAATGTCCAGCTTGGCCTCCTCTTCCTCTATTTCATGCTTTCCTTCCTTATTACTTCTATCCACCTTCTCCTCTTAATGATGTATTAAAAATAAACAAACAAAAAAAACCTCTTAAATATTCACTCATGTTTGTAAGCTGCCTAACTTAATTTCTTTTAACTAGTCATGTTTAGGTCAATCTCTCAAAGTTGAAAGTTGTTAAGAGAGTTATGTTTCCATTTTACTTCAATATTCTATTGCTCGAACATCTGTTATTATATGGAAATACCTAATACACACTTATCCTTCAGATAGTTGACTTAAAATCCAGCATAAACTCCTTCTATTAAATATTCTTGCTTAAATTAGTATTTATTTAACACTTCTCTTGAGAACTTTAAAAAGTCACATGTAATTAATCCTAATCATTTTCATAGTGACATTGTGGGATGAGCATGACTGTTACTTTAGAATAATGGAATAATTTGATAAGCAGATATGGGAAATTTTACAAAAGCATTTTTACTCAGACAATTCTCCTCACCCTTTTATTATCCTGACAAAAGAACCAATGAACCACTTACCCCAGCTGTTCTCCTCCCACTTATCCCTATAAAAAACAAACATACACCACAAGAGAATGGAAATCATTACTATTCTGTAATAAAGCCCCAGTGAGGTGAGAGCTGTCACTGTCTTAAGTCTTCAAAGTTATTCATACAACTGTACCACTAGAGCTACCGGGATGGAACTCATCGCCTGCTCCTTTTCTGATTCAATAAAGCTCCTTGGCTGGGCCACCATCAGATATTTCGTATTGCAGAAGAATAAGGTATTTTGTGCTGCTGAAGAATTAACAAGTGGAACCAGAGAGATTATATACAGAGTCAGTCAGACTGGCTCTCTTTTTCCCCTGCATTTCATTCTAACCTCCAAAATGCCACCTTAGTTATTACTGAGCATAATAGAGGATCCAAAGAAGGGACAGGCACAGCGGGGAAGAAGAGAATTATTAAACTCCAACGTTTAGTGTAGGAAGGAGGGTGAGATACACAGATGAAGGACTGATACAGGGAAGAGATCAGCATACAGTTGGATTGGCCAGGTTAGACCTTTGGAAGAAGGATCCTTAACAAAAGTAAAATTTTGTTTATTACTGGATTTCAGTAAAATATTAGGCTAAATTTACAAAAGTCAAACTTTGAAGACTTTAAACAGAATACTTTTGAGACATATCTTTAAAATTACCTTTCAGTATATTATCTTGGTCTAATGATTCAATGGTGCTTAAGGCAAATAAAATAATTTTTTTAAATCGTAATTAAAATGTCTTATATTTTGAGGCTAAAAATATAAAAATATGAAGAGTTCGCCATAACCAAATTAAATTAGGTTCTTCCTATGTCAGAGAACAAGCCATGCGTTTCAATGACCCAAAACAAATACTTTGCAAAAGATGGTTTAAAAATAGAATGCATAAAACTACCAGAGGAAACAACTCCGGAAGTTGACCGAGTTATCTTCTTAAAACTCGGCTTTAGTGTTTAAGATAAACAATTCTTCTCAAAACCAAATTTCCCTAACGACAGCAAAAACAATTAAGTTCCGATAGGTCATGTGCCCCTGTTCTATTTCCTCCCAAACCCCCGACAAATGAAAATTATAAAATCCTCGTTTGAAAATAGCCGGCACTGGCCGTTGCCCGAGACACGAGGATCTGCGGAGGAAGGCAGTGTGGTGGGAAGGAGCCCAAGGGCCCAGGCCTGGCAGCACCTGGGCAAGAAGGGGCTTTTGGGCAAGAGGCGGACCCAGGCGCCCCGACCGGCCGCGCCAGGCACGGCGCTTTGTCTGGGCCGGGGTCGCCGCCCAGCCGGGGCGCCCGGGGTCCCGGGCCCCTCGACGGGCCTCCCG
>NW_006434373.1:8532578-8544342 GCF_000325575.1 Pteropus alecto
CGTCATACTCTGGGTAGCGACAGAGGAAGGAGGCGGCCCCGGTCTCTTTCTTGGGCAGGAGGCCGTGGAAGGGGAAAGGCTCCTCAGTGGCGGCGGTGGCCATGGACGCAGGCTGGAGGACGAGGAAGAGGCAAACTGCCAGGCGGCGCGCGGCCGAGCGGACCAAATACCTTTTTTAGTAGTTCTGCTTCTGTTAGTGAGTTTAAAGTCAGCTGAAAGCACATTGGTGAATGAACCCGCCAGGGTGAGGCTGCCAATCACACGCTGCTATGTAAGCTAACGGCGCCACGCTCCGGAGCTGTGCCGGAGTGTTGCCCGGGCCGCAGAGAAGGAGGTGGAGTCTGACGCAGTGCCGGAGGGTTTGGTTCTCGAACCTGGGGGTCTTAAAGCGGCCCGCACTTGGGATTTTTAGGAGAGGGCTGGCCTCTATAGGGTCTTGTGTCCCGACCGAAACAATACTCTAGAGACGGGTAAGGAAATGGGCCAACAGCCTGCAGCAGCCGAAACCCCAGCTGGCAAGCCATGGTTTCCGAACTTGAGGTTGTGGACCAAACTTTTGGTCAAATGCTCTAGAAGCCCCAGCCGACCCGAGGAAACGGAGCCAACTCACGCACGCTAAACACTAGCAGTCATCGGGTAGCAGCAAAATACCTGGACACTAATTTGATTCGGTGTTACAGGGTTTTCACTTAGCTGTCTAGAGTGTGTCCCTTTGATGAAGGCAGGGGAGGAATAGGGTGCGGATAGGTCCTAGCTTCAGTCAACAGGAAGTGGGTTGTTAGCCCCCAGTTCTATGGCCAATAACAAAGTATGAGACTGAAGCGGGCCCCTCCTACCCTCATTGCTTACCCTTGGCTTCCGGGATTTCTGAGAAACACTTTTTTCCCTCTTTAAATTGAAGTTCTTGGGTCCTTCTTACGGTTCTCCACTTAATTACAGAGCCGTAACTTTGCAATTTTTCAGATTCATAGTGGCGGCTATGAACTGCTCCATGATGCATTAGTAGCCCTTTAATGATCTTTATATCTTTATTCATGTCAGGATAATCTTAGGATAATCTTAGTCTCTCCCCTGCCCCCCTCACGTGCGCGCGCGTACCAAAGACTCCTTTGGCAACCCAGTGAAGCTTACGGACTCCTCAGCATTGTTTTTAAACACACAAAATGAAGTATATGGTTACAAGAAAAATTATGTTGAAATATAGTCATCAGCAATATTAAAACCAACTTTATTATATAGCAGTTTTATATATGTATGTATATAGCTATGTGTGCGTCTTTGCATTAAAATAACAAGAACGAACGCCAAATCCAGTAAATTCCCATAACCTCAAAATAGCGCAGAGCATAAATGATATTTTAAGATATCTGTAACAACGGGCTATGAGAAGAAATTGATTTTTATTGGTGACAGAGTAACAAACAGTAACTGCTAATACTAATCTGGTTATTGCCTACATTTCTAATTGAAAGAAACGAAGGTTAGTGAAAATGAAGATGAATTTTTTTTTCTGCACAAGTTTTTGAACCTTTCGGATTCTGTCATGGATCCCAGGTTAATAATGCCTGATATAAAGGGAAGCCCTCTGTATGCCAGTTTCCAATCCACGTTATTTAGGAGACCCTCCATGAAGTTTCGAAAATTACTGTAATGGCTGTGCAATGTTTTAATTGATTACTTGGCCATTTATTCACTCCATAAGTCTTAGAAAAACATATTCTCTTTAGTGGAGAGAAGGAAAATACAGTAATGTTTACCTACCTATTCCCAACTGTGTTTACATTACCTGTAGTAAAGAACTTCAAACTAACGGGAAAAAAAAGAGACACATTCTCAGAAGATGTTCAAATAGAGCTCATAGCGACAGAATGGAATAGGTCCCAAATGAACCATAGTACAATCACTTCATTTTACAGCCAAGAAAACAAAGCTAGACAGGTTAACTGATGGCCATGGGTTACAAAAATGAGTTAGTGAAAAAGCTGGATTTCTGTTCTCACAGTCTGTCCCCAATATTTTCTACCACACCAGTTGTGCTCCTCTGCCAAAATACCACCCAATGAATGGATGAGGAGTTAAATGTTTATTATGAAACCAGTGTCAGACTTTTTATTAAACTCCCATAACAGTGTTCTTTAAAAAATTTTTTATGGAGTCTATAAAAAATGTTTTAGAAAAGTTATGTACCCTCTTGTACAGTTTTAAGATAACATTTGAAATTTGTCATAAGTTTAAGAAATTATCAAAGATGTAATATCTGGCATATTAGAAATATTGGAATTTTTAAATGACACTTCTATATCACTCACTTAAATATATCCGGATGAATGTTACTCTTTGAACTCTACCTTTGTCTATGAAATACCTGAACATGTTACATTTAAAATCAGACATTTTATATCCCTATTGCTTCTTGAAGTTTTTATTCTACATAAAATTTTTATCCTAAAGTAATGTACATTTATAATGGAAAGTGCCATTGATCATTTATTATCTGCAACAAAATTAATATTTAATTTTGAAACCTTTCCTAAAATCAAAGTGTTAAATTTTTTCTTTTGAATTAAGTTATCTTTCAATTATTCAAAAGTTAATCAAAACAACATGAATAAATCTTAAGCTTTGGTTTAAGGACAAAAATTACAGAACAATAAGAAAAATTTTTCTGAAAATGCAGCTCTTAAAAAGATGCATGAGATTCATGTTATTGGACTTTGATTAAAGTCAATTTTACCGACAGTATTTGAAATCGTCCCTTTACTTTACACCAAGAAGCTATTTAACCTGCTGGTAGTTAAGATGTCTCTCTTCTAAGACGTGGGAGACCCATCTGTAAAACAGGTGTGAAAAAGAGTAGGTACGTCTTTTCACCACAGGCATGTCTTTGAGCAGATAATTCTAGAAAAAAGTAGATATGACATTTAAACGTCTGGAAATTGATTGTATTTAAATTATCTGTGACTTTCTACCATAGTTTGAAGACCACCATTTTATATATGAGATAGATTGACTCCATAAAAGAAACCATAGGCATGAGTCTACGGGAGCCGAACAGGGCTGCTGAGGACAGCACAGTGTGGACATCACTCATTCATAGAGTTTCCAGGAGTCAATCTGACTCAGCACACACATTTTAACACTTGAAATCACTTTAACTATATACAAAGACCTCTACTCTGCCTTTAAGCCCCCATATTCTCCACCTGCGTTTACACCTCTTACTCCTTCGATTCAATGACATGCTCAGCTAAAGGAAATCTTTCAATGCTAAGTCAGTTTGTGCAACTTGACAAACAGCTTGCCAGTTCATTGGATATTAGAAGGAAACAAGTAGAGGATACTTGGAGTAAACACTGAAGACGTAGATAAATAAAACAAGGGTTTCGAAACGGGAGGAGGAAGAAGGGGAGGACAGGACAGGGTCAGTCACCCTGCCTGTGATTAAATAATAGACTGGGCGCTCAAAAACCTCCCACATAGCTTTGTTCAAGCAGGAAGTGCTGAGCCAAGTGTTCTTGATGCCCACCTTCCTGCCAAGTGTTCTTAATGCCCACTTCCCTTTCCCAAGCCAATGCAGAAATCCAGTGAAGGTGAAAGGCGATAGCCTCCCACGGGTCACCTCCTTTGTAACTATCGCCGCACCATATTATTTAGAGAATATTTTTAAATCAAGTCTCCAAAAACATGTAGAGATTGTAAAAGCACCCAACATGTCCTAGCAGCTGGGCTGTGAAATCCTAAGCCGCATTTGCAGCGAGACCACTCCTCCCGTGGGCGGCTCCTAGGCAATGATTGAGTGCAGTAGGAACACCAGGGCGGATCTGTTCCTGGAAGATGGGGAACTTATTTCACAGTCGATTTAGGCTGGAGGAGCACCCATCCGCTTGCCAAGCATAACCTATTCTGCATGGTAGCCTAGGTCGTTTCCACCTAACCTTGGCTTCTCTCTTCTTTACCCAGGATCAGACTTGCATCGCGGTTCGATGGCTCTCCTAGCCTTTCGTGGACCCTTGACTATTTTTCTTTGCACAGACATTTCCCCCAGTAGAATCCTTGCTCATTTAAGCAGTTTTTGGCGTTAGTTTCTTAAAGGATCCAGACTAAAATAGCTCACATACAAGAAACTGAGGTTCAGATGCTTACAGCTTTGCCACTGCTGCCCCCTGAAGGTAAAAGCCGTCATTATCATTCCTACCAAATATGCCTGCTTCCCAGCTCTTTGTCCAATGCAGAGCCAGATGGGCGACATTACTTGGCAAAGTATGTCATAGGCCCGTGCCTAGCTGCAAAGGAGGCTGAGAGATTAAGTTCTGGCTTCTTCAGTGGACAGGCAGGACTGATAATGTGGGAAATTCGATAAACACAGGAAGGCTTTTCAAAGGATGGCTGTTAATTCAAAAGACTTGTTAATCATAGCAAATATTCACTATATATAACTTCTATTAAGCCTTAAGACTTCTGTGACCATAAATACTTCAAATAATCCTTGCTATTTGCTATATAACACCAAGTTCTCAGTACTTGAACCTTCAGTAATAGAATGATAAACTAGGCAATTTGGACTAAGATTCTTGGTGAGAATAATGAGAAAAACTGGACAACGTATGATAAATATCTTCTCGTAGGCATCAGAGAGCTAACAATGTGATGAAGAGTTTCTGGAGCAGATGTAAACTCAGAGACCAGAGTCTAACATTGGGAGAACTTTGCCTTTCGGAGCTTCTGTCAGTTCTTAAAGATGTAGCAGAGAGGCTGAGATTCTTTTTTCCACAGATCTCCAGGGCTATGAGTAAAAAGTTGAGTCTAGAGTCTGTAAAGAGAGGGGGTAGACAGGGAAGAGAGGGGCCATGTGCTCTTAGTGTAATAAGTGTAATAAGGCTAGGGACGTCGTCAGTTCACAAGAAATAGAGTCCATGTTATATAAATATGAGAAATATAAATTTTTCACATAGGAAAAGTAAGTACTTTGGAAGGAAATGAATACTTGTGGTGGTGAGGTGTTTAATTTGGAGGTAAACAATCCACAAACCTCAGCGAAGTTCTTTCACCATTTTCCTTTCATCTGTGGGACCAGAGCTGCACTTTTCACCTTCCTGACAGCTCTGAGAAGCTGTCACTGGGATCAAAGGCCCAAGCCTTTCCTTTGAAGAATCAGTAGAAGCTGAGCAGAACAGTAAATGCTTTGATTTCCAGAGTACCTTGGAGTCTGTAGACTTACAAACAAATGAGAAGTATGTGGACGATTGAGTGTGGTTACATGTGTAAGACAAGATGCTATGTCCTGGGAAAATCGTGGGGAGCACTTGAGCAGTGAGGATTCCTTCCAAGCATAGCACAAAACAGATGAGAGAGTTCAGCCATGGGCATTATGCCGAATTCTATGCCCCTCTCTGTGAGCTTCTTCAGCAACATTCACTGGAGAAGCAACATTCAGTAAAAAAACTACTTAGAAACTGTCAATCAGGATAGTTCAGACTGTGCTGTGGCAACATGTTAGCTCAAATTTCAGTGATATAAAAGACAATTTTTACTCATGCTACATCTCCATTCTGAGTTGGCTGGGGTTTCTGCTCCAAGTTCTTCCAACTCTTGGATCCAGGTTGAAAGAGCGGGCACTAACTAGACTGTTACTGGTGGTCATGGCAGGGAAAAGATAACATGGAGAAGCAGGCACTGGCTCTTAAAGCTTATTTCACTTCTGCTCATACTTCATCAGCTGCAAGTTCTGTCATGTGCTCAAGGGAGAAATAACTGGGATACTTGCATAGTCTTAATTACTACCACTGCTTCTTTAATGTTCAGTATGTTTTCATTCTTGTGAAACATTGGTAAAGTGATATCCAGAATATAAATGTTCCCCTCCGCCATTGTTAGTATCTTTGTATGAACTGCCAGACAGACAGCGAGGGGCATTTACTCCTGGATGACCACGTAGGGGGAGAAACAGTGGCAAATGCTCCAGGTCTTCTGAGAGGAGCAAGAAATACGCCTTGTGGTTTAGAATAGAAGGGGTAGGTTATGACTGTTAAGCTCTGACAGTTCTATCTTTCTAGCTATATATCTTCTAGCACATAAATGCTCAATAAATAGTAGTTGAACTACACCATGTCCTCCCTGAGTAAAGAATTGTGTTCTAAAATAGCCGATTATTTCTCACACTCATTCTAAAACAGAATATGTTCCCAAATTTCTGTTCATTAGCCTAATCTATTTTAATCTTCAAGTTTGCACACCATTTGGTTATTACTGAGTGAGATTATGCTTTCTAGTACCATAGGTAAATAGGAATACCCAAGAAACATCTCAACTTGAAGAGTGTAACGTTCTCTATACCTATTTGAATTGTATATCTTTCCAGAAATGTTGTATGCATAAAGAAAATATATGTGTGTATATATATGTATGCATATATGTACATACACTATTCTGCTCTCTCTGTATGTACATATATGTATATAAGTATACACGTGTATATGTGTACATATATATCTAATTCCTCTCTCCTTTTTTACTCAAGTGGTAACATATTTGTTACCACTTGAGTAATATTACTTTACAATATTTCCCGATGAGTATTAGTACATAGAATTATTCCTCTTTCTTTTTAATACTTGCATACTATTTCTTTGGACATGTCATCATTTACTTAACCATGTGAGTTTATTTTAAAATTTTTTCTTTGTGGAGTTGGAAATAGGTACTTCCTTGCAAGTATAGTTGTTTCTAAAACATGAACCTATTAGGCTATAAAATGCTTTATTTATTTTGGTTTTGAAAAAGTCAAATTTCCATATATAGATTATATCAGTCTTACTCCTATCCTTGGAGGAATTCGGTCCACAGTTCCTGCTAAGTGGGCAGGAAGAACGTAACCCACATACTTTCTGTCCATAGGTCATTGGCCCAGAAGTGGACTCCTAAGCTGAGGCAGATGAAAGAAGCAGATAGGCATTTTGTTTTCAGTGGAGTGTTACAGGAAGGTTCTTGAGAGCTGAATTTCCAGGGTGTGCTACAGAGGGCCTGAGTACCATCTTTAACAGAAGTACTCTACAGCTCTATTCTCAGAAAAGCCCAGGAATACTGAGCTTTTGGGTTGATTTGTGATTCCCTCATATCCTTTTATCAAACTTGATATTCTTTGAACCTTCTCTTAAAAGAGTTTTAACTAGAACAGAGTTTATAGTACTTGTTTTGTTTCACTCCATTTCCTGGTATATATTAATTAGCAAAAACATACTCCCACTGAATTCTATGACAGTAAATCACACTCACATTGACAGACATGAATTAAATGGTGCGATGCAGGAATTGTTCACGGAGTAGTTCCTGCCCACTCTTGCCTCACTGCAGTAGAGTCGTAGGTCTCTGGACAGGTGTGGGCTTGGGTCTGCCTACCTGTGACTATTGTTATCTGCAGCGCCTGAACGGGATTTCATAAGTCCATTTGCCCAAGCTTGGAGTGCCAGAAAAACATGTTAGGCTTAGGACTCCAATTAAAGGCTAATCATGAACCTGGATATCCTGACTTGAACAAGAGAAGCAGAGAACGTGCTAATAAAAGCACCTAGAAGTCAAGGTATCTTGTTTTCTTGGACCAGTTCTGCCATAATTAACTTCACGAACTTTAATAAGACCTCAGTGTTCTCAACTACACATTTTAGGGTTTTATCAGAATTAAATGGGAAAAAGTACCTTCCATGGTGGCAATAAATAATTGCTATTACTATAATGTGGCAGGTGGGTAGTAGAGACTCAATGCACTGAGATTAGTTGTATCATTTGGCATTAGGTAATGGGCTACCTAAAGTTAGTACTTAGATAAAGTAGATAAGTCATTTTTTAAAGGGCTAGTTTGCAAGGAATTGTTTTTAAAAATAAATTTAGACATAAAGTAAAGAGATCATATAAACCTGTTCCTTCAAGGTTTACTCTATAATTTATGAAATATAATATGGACAGATAAATTATTACTGTTTCTAGAGCTTAAATTTTTTTTAACAAAATACATCTTCAGTCTCACAGAATTATTCTTTTTCATCTGGTAAAAGAATGACAAATGGAAGACAGGTTATAAAAATCACTGTGTGTGTGTGTGTGTGCTTTTGTGTGTGCTTTCTGGACCACATATACTAAGGTGGTAGCATTTGGGGTGACAAATAGAATTCTGAAATTGACTTTAAGTATTTGCATAGAACAGATGATTTCCATAAATTCGGAAAGCTTTTATGGGTGTTCTGGGGTGGGTTTGAGAATATAGAAGGCATTGAAGGAAAGGGCGAGAGGAAAGAGAAAATACTTCGTTAAAATAAAGACTTTGTATATTAATTAACAGAGCTTTTGGATATATGTATTTGTTAACTTAAAGAGTTTAGAAGACATTACATTGTGTGTATTGTAATAAACACACAACACACCAAAGAGGATCAGAAGCAGTTATCACTTGCATAGCAAAGAAAATGTTTCCTCAACCAGTACCTCTCAACTAGTGTAGTGATCTGAATCACTCAGCACTCTTGTTAAAAATACAAATTATCTGGGGCTCTATCTCAGACCTACTGAATCCAAATCTTCAGGGGAGGTCCATGAGAATCTGTATTTTTAACCAAGATCCAGGTGTTTCTTCTCATCAGGAAGTTTGGAAAACTGCTTAACTGTAATGTTTGGCTCTACTCCATTCTAAGATAGCTTTGCAGGGCAGAGAATTAAAACTGAAAAGTTTTTTTAAGATTTTCTGTCCTACAGGGGAGGATGGCAGTTACCAATATATTGCTTCTCAGGTTCAAATTTCTCAGGTTCAAATTCACCCTTCTTTGCTCTGCTTTGTGTTACTGATGCTGAACCCTGTAAATATGTCTCCCTTGGCAGCTGGCGCAATTTTAAGCTTTGTCGGTTTTCTACAATTATTGTCTCCAATTTAACTCCTCCCATTTTCTTAAGAATGCACTGGGATCAGGCTTTCTTCTCCACCTCTGAATCTGTTCAAGGACCTTCACAGTGGCAAATCAGAAGGTTGATTCTCGCCGTTTTACTTGACCATTATCAGCAGTATTTGACACAGCTGAATGCTGCTTCCTCACTGATAGACTTTCTTTGTTTGATTTTCAAACCAAAACCTTTGTTTGGTTTTCTCCTCCTCTTCTTGTTTCTCTGCTTCAGTCTCTTTTGCTGATTCCTCCTTTTCTTCTGGCCTCTGAATTGGATCATCCCCTATGACTCAGTCCTTGGACTTCTCTTTCCTATCTACACGTAACTTCCTGAATGATAAAATCTTGCTTCATGACTTTCTGTATCATCTACATCCTGAAGATGCCAAAACTCGAATCACCAGCTTGTCTCTCTCTCTAAATTCCATCTACCTGTTTGATACCCAATATCTGACATCTACTTGGTTATTGAATAGGAATATCAAACTTTACATGTTCTAAAACTTAATTCCTGTTCTTCCCCAAACCTGTCCTTCCAGTGATCCCTTTCTCAGTTACCGGAAACTTTGTTTCTAGTTGCTTAGGCCAAAAATCTTGGAACCTTCCTTTCTCCCTGTCTCCTTACTTTTTATCATGCATCTAATTCATTAGCAAAGCCTGTTGGCTCTGTCTTCAAAATATACCCAGAGTTGATGACTTCTCCTAACCTTCACTTCTAACTCTTTCATTAAAGCCAACAGGATGTTTTGTGGGGATTATACAGAAGCCTCCTCTATCATGATAGTCTAGGTTATGTTATCGTCAACATGATCTTCTGTTTCAGTCTGTTCAGGATGTATAATGAAATGTCTGAGACTGGATGGCAAAGGGATGAACTTAGTAATGACTGGTTTCAAAGCTAGAGGAGTAGTATCATACTTATTTGATGCTTGGAGCTCATAGAGAAGAGAATGTATCATTACTGCCTACGTCATCCTCCTTTAACAGGGCAGGCTACCATCCACAAAAAATACTTTACCCCAACTAAGATGCTGCACATAAAGCAAGAGCACAGTATTTGGTACATAGTAAGCACTCAGCAAACAGTAGTTATTACTAACAACAAAGTTGGAATTGAAACATAGATTTTTAGTTTTCTCTATTGTCACTCCATTGTGGGGCATCCTAAACATCTCATTTAGGGATTTTCACAGTATTAGACCTTTCAACAACTGTTTTAGAATGTCCATTATCCCTACCAAAAATTAAGCATTAACTGCATAAATTTCTCCCAAAATTGGTTATTTGGGAGAATTTACAAGTGAAACACTTATAAAATGTATTTTTTCTATTTCTATTTTATTCTTTCTCAATAAAATATATCTTATTCAATTTTCAATAGAATTTACTGGCATAGAAATGTTATTCTCACAATAAAAAATACCTGTGGAATAACAACATTCCATAATAATTAAGAGTATCTTTTTTGTGTGTGCTACCAACTACCAGTTATAGAATAAATTAATTCATGAGGATGTAATGTACAACATGGTGACTGTAGTTAATAATACTGTATTACATATTTAAAAGGTGCTAAGAGAGTAAATTTTAAAAATTCTCGGGGAGAGAAAAAAAATGGCGTAGATGATGGAGGCTCTGTTCATCTCTTTGGCGACCAAATCAAAGTTGTGATGGAAACAAGGAGTAGTACCAAGGAAAAATCACCTGGGATCTAGATGAATAAGCCATACAACTACGGAGAAATCCAAGAAAGCACCTTGCAATGGCAGAAGGTAGGACGGGGTAAGGACGCGGGGCTGGCCGGTCCCCAGAGGCTGAGTGAGACGGAGGCTGTTGCAGTAGCAGAAGCCTCTTAAAGGGGCAGTGTCCACGGGCAGATTTTCATGGTGACGGACCTGCTTGCTCTGAGCACCAGTGCCCAATCGCTGCACCGGGCACAAGGGGCTTACAGGGAGATATTATTGGAGTAAGGGCCAAGGCAAGACTTGCTAAGTACAGAAGGGCTGGCTGTATCCATTGTTCCCTGTTGAGCCTCCCCCCTACTAGTGTGCAGACACAGCCCTGCCATAGCTGTGACATCATCAAATTGGATAACAGAGATCCCTCAGCCCAGAGGATTCCCTGAAACCCCGCCTGCCCCAGCTCGTGGCTCCACCTAAGCCACATCTAAGTATATCCTCAGCAAGTCAGGTGCTCCTAGTTGAGCAGCACCTAGACTCACATTGGAGGCAGCTGGCCTCAGTTTTCTGGTGTGGCCTTTTGAGGCAACTATAAGCACAGCATCTGTGCATTGCTTGCTGAATCTTAACAGGTGGCTCCAGAGGGGTAGTGGCTTGGTCTAAATTTGGCCTGCCGCTGAACCCTTCTCAGTACTGTGCCACTGGACACCTACTTCACAAATCCATACCAATAAGATGAAGAGACTTAGGAGCTTTGCTTAGTACATAGCAACAGACACAGAAAGGCAGCCCTAATGCAAATACAAAGAAGCAGAAACCATATAAGAGAATAGAACAGAGATCCAGATATAAAGGAGTCAAGTGATCTAACAGATGCAGAGTTCAAAACACTGATTATAAAGATGCTCAGTGAACTTATGGGAAGTGTTGATAAATTCAGTGACAACTTCAACAAAGAGGTAAAAAACGTAAAAACGGAAATGGAAATTACAAAAGGGAACCACTCCGAAATGGAGAACACATTATCTGATATGAGTAGTATATTAGATGGACTCAACAAAGGAATAAACAAAGTGAATAAAGAAGAGGATCACATGCCCTATCTAGAGGATAGAAAAACCAATCAGGAAACTCAATCAGAATGGCAAGAAAAAAGATGCC
>NW_006434373.1:8544734-8578341 GCF_000325575.1 Pteropus alecto
GTATTACAGGAAACGTTTTCTTTAAGAAGAAAAAACATATATCCGAAACAGGAATAAAGAATGGTAACAACTACATTCCTATCAATAAATACCTTAAATGGAAAAGAATTAAGTGTTCCAACCAAAAGATGGAGTGGCTAAAAGGATAAGAAAACAAGACCACTACATATGCTGCCTATTAGAGACTCACTTCAAATTAAGAGACACACACAGACTAAAAGGAAGGAAATGGAAAAAGATATTGCTTTGATGGAAGGTATTTAAATCAGACAGAGAAAGATAAACACTATATGATTTCACTTATATGAGGAATCTAAGGATTAAGAAGAACAAACTAATCAAAAACAAACTCACAAATATAGTGGACAATTTGGTGACGGATAGAGGGGAGGGGAGTTTGGGGGGCTGGAAGAAAAGGGTGAAAGGCTAAAGAAGTACAAATCAGTAGCTTATGGATGGTCACGGGGATGGGGAGCATGGCATAGGGAATGCAATTAGCATTAATACATTGGCTAGGTGGAGGGTCAGGGGAGCAATTGGGGGGATCATTTTACGAACTATATAGATGTCTAACCAATGTACTGTATATTTGAAACTAATTAAAATTTAAAAATTAAAAATAAATTAAAAATAAATTTTGAAAATTCTCATCACAAGGAAAAATATCTTGTAACCATGTACGGTGACAGATATTAACTAGACTTAATGTGGTGATCATTTTGCAACATATACAAATATTGAATCATTATGTTGTACATCTAAAACTACTATGTTATGTGTCAATTATACCTCAATTTAAAAAAAGTAGATTTTTTTTGTATTTCCTCACCATTTTATGAGTTATAGTGAGTATCTAATACCTTAAATTCTTTCCCTTTCAGCTTTATTGAGGTATAATTAGTGTACAAAAACTGCATATAATTAATGTGTACAATTTGATAGGTTTGGATATATGTGTACATTTATGTCACCATGACCACGTTCCAGGTAATAAGCGTACCCATTACCTTCAAAAATTGCCTTGTGTCCTTCCTGTCGGTGGGGATGGTAAGAACACTAACATGTGGTCTACCCTCTTAAATTTGTAAGTACACAATACTTTATCATTGACTGTAGGCAGTATGTTGTACAGGATATCACTGGAACTTACTCATCTCATGTAATTGTAAACTTATAACCATTAAACAACTGCTCATGTCTTCCTACTCCCATCCTCTGGTAACCACCACTTAGGTGTCTACTTCTATACCTTCGACTATTTTAGAGGCCTTATGTGAGAAGGCTCATGCGGTATTTGTCTTTCTGTGACCAATTTGTTTCTCTTAGCATATTACCTTCCAAGCCCACTATGTTGTCAAAAATGTAGAATTTTCTTATTTTTTAGGGCTGAATAATATTCTATTGTATGTATATACTAAATTTTCTTTATCCATCTGTTGATGAACATTTTGGTTATTTCCATATCTTGGCTATTAAGAATAATACTGTGAACATGAGAGTGCAGATATCTCTTAGGGATCATAATTTTAACTCTCCTGGATATATACCCAGAAGGGATATTGCTGCAACATATGGTAGTTCTATTTTTAATTTTTTGAATGACCCCATACTGTTATCCATAGCAGCTGCACCATTTAACATTTCCATCAAGAATGTACAAGGGTTCCTATTTCTCCACATCCTTGTTAACATTTATTTAAAAAAAAAATAGCCATCGTAACAGATGTGCAGTTATACCTCATTGTGATTTTGATTATAATTAAAAGCATCCTAATGTCACTACTCTTAAATGAAGAATAATGACCAAAATTAGGCTTCTGTATATTAGAAGTTCATATATAAACTTTTCATTTAACATTATATTATTCATATTTTTGGTGTTTAAAAACATATTTATGAACATAATTTATATATAATGCAAAAGATATACCAAAAATTTTTGAACCATTTCCAATATTTGAACATTTGTTTCTAAGGTTTTGCTTTTATAAGCAATGTTATAACAAGCATCCTTACAAAAACAAACCCTTGACTGCTTCTCTGATTATGCTTTCACAAAAATTCCCATAATTTTGGAATTTCTCAAAGTGCATGAACATGTTTGAGATTCTTATTCAAAATGTATGAAAAAAAGTTCAGATCTGAGTTCTGAAAACCTGAACTTGTGGGAGATAAATGTTCCTGAACTGACAAGAAATAAATATGTAAGCAAACAGACTCTAATTACAGACCTTAGCAGCTAGCTTTTTGAGAGAATTTAAAGGCAAATGGACCAAGGACATTTTTTAGATACTAGAACATAGCTCAGCAGATAGAGTGGAGCACTTGGTAGAAAACAGCCAGAGATATTTCTCACTCAAAGCCTCTGAAAGTAGAGTGTTCTCAGCAGTGGTCTACCCTAAAAATTAATTGACTTTGTGTAAGATGCTTAGAACTATTCCTGACACAAGGTGAGGAATTGAAAAGTGTTTGCTGTTTTGCTCAAATGCTTTGTAATATTTATAACTAAAAATTGGCTCCAGTGAGGAGTCGACTGAAAATATACATGTTGCAGGAAAGCAGGCTGGTGTGGTGCCAAATTTAAAATGTGTTCAGATTTACAATGATACTTCCATTATAATTATCCTCAACAGTAGTAAAACATCTTTAATTCTTTTATCTATATAAACTTTGATTCAATATCTATGAGTATGTATAAGGAAATTCTAGAAAATGTTATACGTACGATGTGAAAAGCAATTCATTTTAGGTTTTTATCTTAGCATTGGTTTTGCAGTAGTGCCACCTTCTGGTTGTAGCTTGCTTTTACAAGCCGGCATTTTGTCCAGATTTCTCCCCCTTTGCTTGGTAAATTGTGATATTGTTCCAGGGGATGCTTGAGTGAGTTGTGGTCAATCAATTCCATCAGACTACCCCTTAAAGATGCTAGTCAATAGGTGTTAGAGGATGAAAAAGCATATAAAATGTAGGAAACACAAGAAAAGTTATGCCAATCATATAAACAAGCCAATAATGTGTCTAAACTTAGAATGCTTCTTTGCTTCTGATTGACCAATTCTCCTTTACAAAGATACAATGGAACTAAATAAGTTGCAGAAGAAGTCAGATGAAATGATTGTGTCCAAAAGGTTCTTTCTCCCTCAAAACCTGGAGTGTACATAAGTCAGAAACTGCTTAAGATCCGTCTTGTGGGCCACTACACACCTGCCAGGTTGGCTTTCATATAAGCATTTCAATGTTGCCGAATTGAAATTTGAGTACATCTAAAGCTATAGTTGTTAAGCCTCAGACCCTCTCACCTTTTTGTCTTTTAAATACGAAGTTAAAATTTGATACAACTGCCTTAGGCATATACAGATTTTAATAAAATCTCTTCCCACTTTTATTTTGGAAAAAATAATGCATTATAGCAATCTGTATTTAACACAGTTATTCCGATTTAATAGTAAAAATTACTTACTGCTAGAGTACGGGATATGTTCAGTTCCCCGTCTCCATTGTTCACTTTCCTCACTCAGACAAGCTTGTAGACGCAAGTGAGAGTCTCTTTGTTATAGGAAAACCTTTGAGTCCTCTCCAATGTATAAAGCTCAAGAACTTTACCACTACACCGTTTTTTGGACCTAGTCACAGAATAAGGATAAGAAACTCCTCACCGCTCAAACTGCTTCTAGTTAACACAGAAGTGGCACTTTATTATTGCAACAATTTACTTGAGACAAACCTCACAATGATCAAGACAACTGAAATTGAGACTCTCAGGCAGAGAATTTCTCGTTTAAATGTCACAAATTCGATGACTGTAGGTGCACTATTTATTCTCATTTATTCAACCTTTCAAAATGTACATAAAGCCAAACCTTCTTATAGCCAAGGCCACTGATAGCTTACTAAATTAATATATGGATGCACGAAATCCTTTGTTGTACTGTGATACTTTTAAGCTATATATGTACTTATACATATATATAATATATATAATGTTATATATATATTATATAATACAGGGGTATCTTCCGAGAGAAAAATGGGCACCAAAAAGACTTAATTGGCTTTTTTGTTTTTTTTCTAAAGTCAAATTTCTCACCAGAGAATAAAGCAGTGTTAAAAGGCCTATTGATCTCACCTGAGGCACACAACCCAAAATATAGTTCTGAATTGATATGTGTGAATATTTAAAAATTGATAGCATTGTTTCCTTTTGTTCCTTCTCTCAATCTGATGATGAGCAAAGCTCTTAAATCACACAATGTCCCCTTGTAAAAACTGTTCATGTTATCTGGATGTCAGTCAGCAAAACCAAAAGTAGATTTCACAGACCAGATCTGGTGGTTCATAAATACAGATTTTCTTCAGAGAACAAAAGTCCTGGGCAGAGTTCCAAACATGGAAGAACCCCTAGATGTCACCGGTTCACCTATGTTTAGACTTTTGAGATCATTAGTCAGCTGCATTATTCATCTCCTACCCAAAAGTATTTCAAGGGCTGTGGCAATTTTCTCCAGCTAAGGTTGATCAATCTTTATTACCTTCAAGTTATAGCTTCCCAGATGCTCAAACTGGTGAAAACTTTTTTACATTAGAAAAATGAGTTGCTTGATTATAGTTAATAATATTGTATTACGTACTTGAAAGTTGCTAAGAAAGTAGATCTTAAATGTTCTCACCACAAAAAAGAAATGGTAATTATGTGAATGATGCAGATGTTGGCTAACTCTAGAGTGGTAATCACTTTGCAACATATAAATGTATCAAATTAACACATTTTACAGCTTAAACTTACACAATGTTATATGTCAATTAACCATTTTCTCTGATCTGAATTCACAAGGTTTTATTAATAATGAATAATAGAGAGACTTAAAGAGATTTTCTTGGAAAATCTCTGAGAACAATCTCTGAGAAAATCTCTGAGAACATCTTTATCAAGCATAGCATGATGAAATGAGTGAAGAGAAAGTGTTAACAGGTTCAGGCATTTGAACTCAGTATGGCTTCCTTAAGCCTTTTAAAAGCCCATAAACTAGATTTTTAAACTGAGGAGAACTACAATTTAATTTGTTCAATTAAATAATCATTTATACCGGAGGAGAGATTTTGTGCTAAGCTCTAATTTACCATAAAAAAAAGAGCCATGTTTAATGTAATTGTATTTCTCTTTAGAATAAAAATTTTTTAATAAGTTTTATCTTTAAAATGAATTATTAAGCTAGTCTCTGGGCTTGCATGTGACTGTAGCTTGTTCTACATGCTCTACATCACTAAATTAGGTTCTTTTTCTGTCATCGCACATCTGATTTTTCCATCTCGCATTGTAATTTTCGAATACTACCTCTGACAATGTTTTCTTCACTATTTCCCACCAATAACTGGTGCAATTTTATACAACCCATAATTTTGTCACCACTAAAATGAACCATCGCACCTGTGATTCTTTACTGGGTCCTTCCAGGACCCCCAGGGCATCATGGCTTTTGTAGATTGGTTTTCATCTCCACCTCTGGCTGTTGGGTCCCACTCTCTGGCTGTCTGTAGCAATACCATTTTGTCTTCTCCTCCACTTTTCCCAGTCCCATCTCCAGCAGATCATGTTGGGTTCCTTTCTCTGTTATAAAAGACAGCCGCAGAGGAATATCAATTTCGATATCTATGCCTGTACTCTACTTCCACTTCGCAGCCAGCCATGGGGTTTGCCTTAATTTAATTTCTGTGTTAACCTGCTTACAATTTTCTCAAAAGCCGCTACTTATATTTGCATTCATTCTGCCAGTCAACAAATACTCCACAAATTTGGCATCAAAAAGCCTTCTGCGAATACAATTTAAATTTAGAAAACGCTTTCAGTACACCATCTCAAGAGACCTGGTGGTAGAATCTCGTGGAATTGAGGCATCCACGCAGTCTACAGGATCAGTTCCCTACTATGAAGACTGTTCAATATCTTTAGATTGAAAAAAATACTGTATGTGTACAGTGATTTTTTTTTTTTTTTTGCACAACTATCAAGGAAAAGTGAATAGATAACATTTCTGAAGAAGTTAGCTTCATCGTAGGAGATACTTCTGATACAGAAAACGGGCTGGAAAAAGTGTTATTTGCAAGGTTTTTTTTTCTTTTAAACATAACACATTGAGATACTTGTAAAGCAGGTTCATAGGTGGGAGTTAGGGGCTCAGAGATGGGGGAGAAGTAATGGAAGCAGGATATAGAACAACTCTATTTTCATTTTAATATTCAAGAAGTATGGTGCTGCCTGAGAAGGAGAGCACAGGCTGTAAGGCCATCATTAGGTTTCCACAGTATGATCTGGCACACTGAGTGGAGGGGAGGAGCTGGAATGGAAGAGTCCTTGAAACACAGAAGGATGACGATGCAATGAGATTTGAATGTGTAATTTTTGCACATGCGCCTTTGCAGACTGTCATCCATGGTTCTTACATCTTCTTCATCTTTTACGGCTTTTCTTTGCTGAGGGATTGTCCTCCCTCTCCCCAGATGTGACCACTTCACTGGATTCCCCAGGATGTGCAGCTCCTTAGTTGAGGACCGAGGAATGCATACTGGAAAGCACACCTTCCACAGCAGATGTCAAGAGCAGTAAAGATTCTTCTTCACTGTTAGGCAAAGCCATGCACATATAATAAACTTTTAGGTTTTCTGAGCAAAGTGCTTGGAGCACAATAAGTACTTCATAAATATTTATGGCTAATGGTTTCTAGGACTTGCATTATGGATCCCATCTTTGCAGCCCACCATTCTGGCTGGAGAAATGGAAATTCTGAGAAAACAAGCCAGCCCTGTATTTCTAAGTATGAATATACCTAAGAAAACAATCGAATATCATACATTTCCTAGCAGACTGCAATTCCCTAATGTTTATGCTGAATTCTGTTGAGCATACATATGTGACGACTGCTCAGACGATTCCCTGTGACACCCCCTCAAATGGGAAGGCATCTGTTTGGTCTCAGTTGGGAAAGTGTGCTAAAAATGTCTTTACTTTGGTGTTAAATCAGTTTATTGGAACAGTGTACACTCCAAACTAGATGTTTCTTATTTTTCTTTGTTAGTAAAGTATTTTACATTTATAATTCATTTCTAAGGAACCAGGGACTTTACACATTGCATTTCAGGTAAGGACATGGTTTTGCTAGCTAAAAATAGTCATTGTTTTAATTATAATGTCAAACGATAAGAGAGGAGAGTTTCTTAACTAAACATTTGAAAAAATTTATTCCTGAGGTAAAAATCACGAGGACACATGGGTATATTAGTTTACCATAAAAACATTTCCCACCATTTACCTGACAACTTACTTCTAAGCAATGGAGAATAATTCAAACTCTTTATATCTTCATAAAATAACTAATTCATTTTGTTTGACTATGTAGCACTACTACAATAAGGGAGCATTAACAGGTCACTTTTTAATGTTTTAGTGATAGATAAAAATTTACTCCTACTTGGTATCTATAATTGTAATGCTGGAGTCTAGTGCTAGATGAGAATATTTTATGTGACGAGAAGAGCGTACATGAGCTAGTAAGTGGTGACATCATAGGTGTAAATGGTAACTAAAATCATAGTGTTGGAAAATGGATATCATGGTAGTGGAAATTTTTTCTACAAGATAGCACTGGTAATCCTCTACCTTTATTTGTTTACTATCATGAGAAAATACTGTGACTTACATTTCATAATGTGGTAGGTGATTTCACTCACTTTGGTGCTCCTGCCAGATTTGAGTAGTTATGATTTTTCCCAATTGGGCAGCTGTGTTCCCTCAAAACCAGATGAGTGTCACATTTCTTAGAGCTGAGATGAGAGTATCATTTGCAGCAGTAAAGTAAGGATTTACAGCGAGAAGCAGAATATTATGGGAGAGTGTGTCAAGATGAGGGGAAGCGGTGGCTGGAGTCTCTGGGAAGAAATGGCAGAGGGAGGCTAATTTGTCTGGTATAGCTGCACTAGAGCACAAATACCCTTTGCAATTTGTGGTGCCTTTGACCACTCTTGATTTCCCCAGCTTCCCTGGGGGTGTCACAATGATGGTGAGACACTCTGGGACATATCTCTGTTGACTGAGGTGCACACAACCAGCCACTGTGTTGCTTAGGAAATATATCAGATTAAGGATGCAATGATTTTCTATTGGTTAGTTAAGAGCTGAAGACCCCAAAGGACTCTAAGGAAGTGCTGACCATACAAGACCCTAGAAGAGAAGAGATTCAGTGAAGCCTGAGGACCAACTGAAATTGGGGACACAAATGTCACCGGGGGTCTTTTTTCAGTTCTTGACTCTGCTTTACTCAGTATGTTGCTTTCATTCTCTCTTATTTTGTACACTTTCTGCACTTGATGGCACACATAGACAGTGACTTCTTGAGTTTTGCATCCACTGGAGAAAGAATGCCCTTTAGTTCTTTCCCACATCAAGTCCAAACTCTTTTATATTTTAATGTTTGCAGGTGGTGCTTAATTTAGATTTCTGGGTCAGACTGTCAAAAATTCCCACCGCCCCCAATTCCATTGGACCAGCTTAGCTCACAATCCATCTTTGAATGAATCAGCTATGGTCAGATGGGTGGGGTCTATAATAACATGGAGCGGCCCTCCCAGCCAGGTGGATGGAGCAGGCTAGCTCCCAGAAAGAGGGAGATGTGCTTCAAAGATGTGTCATGGATTTTGACTGCAAGAATAGGGTCATTTCATCTAGTTACGAGCCAGAAGTCAATTCATCTTTGTTATTATTCTATGAGTGGCCCTAATTGTATTTTCATTGAATTCTAATTTCTCTTTTTTGTTTTACTTGTTCTTACCAAAAGTCATAGTGCATAATAGATGCTAAAAATATTTTTGCTAAATTGAGTAGGATTTGTTTTCATGACAATTCTGATATGCAAATGTACTTAACAACTTTCAAATACTATAGTTGAGAGATATAGAATTAATATTCTAAATTCCCTTTCTACGTTAGTCGTGAAAACTTTATTTTGTGAGAAGCCACAGTCACTACTTTTGTACTTGTTTTATGGACACCAGTGAAGTTCAGAGATTAAGGAGAATATCTACCTACTTCCTTTCTGAAATCAATGGATAAGGTGGCTGTACAAAGTGTGAAGTGGCTATTTTTGTGTTATTCATTGTTAGTTCAGGTGGTATCCTACATTCGGCGTCAGTGTCATACAACAGGGCTCAGAATGAATTACATGATGCCACATCATAAGTCATAAGCTTTATTGGAGAACGGAAAAACAAGGCAGAGTCATCGAGAAGAGAAGATGTGAGTCGTCCATTAATATTTCTTCTGCTATCCCATGAAAGAGATATGAGAGTCCATTGGACACAACATGGCTTTGAGGTTCAGCGGAGAGACTATCTTCCTAGGAGTCTTCCTTCTTATGGGGAAACAATATCTTACAGTTTTTCCTAAATAATTGAAAAAAAGCACAGAGCCCTTTATGTATGTTCAGTGATTGTTAACCACTAGCATCTATGGAGAAATATGGGGCAGAAGCAATAAAAAGGTAAAAACTTATAAGTTAGTAAGTGTCGCCCAAAAAAGTTGCCCCTGATGTTCTTTGGACACAATGAGCTAGAACCCGCTCTCTTCTTTTTCCTTTGCTATGACTTCTTCTCCACTCTCAGGAGCTCCAGACAACCCTCTTTTCCTTTTTTTCTTCCAGAATTAGTGGGCTTGGGTCTCACTCCCTTATAAAACAAAGCTTCATCCTGCTTTCCCTTCTCAATTGCTTGGCTCTTGAAATTAAATGAGTTTTCCTTTTTTCATTTGGAGTTTTTTCGATTAACCTCTTGGGGGCAGCAATCCCTCAGTACTTAATGACATTGTTCCATATTGGATGATGTTAAATTTCAAGTGAATCTGTGTTGGCTTATTTGTTTTGTCTTCTTTATTTGAGGGTGTTATGATGTCACTGTTTTATTTCTATGATTCATTCCATTAACTAAAATAATAAACCTATGAATCAAAGTGAGATGTCTTTGTAAATTAACAGAGGACAAATTTGTATGTTCAGTGAAAGAAGCAGCTGATAAATTGGCTCACAGATTAATTTACCCCACTTTCATTTTTCTGGAAATCTATAGTGAAAAACTCATTTTTCTCACTAAGTCAGCCAAAGAATTAGATTGTCCTTTAACTGTTTCATGAGTTTGTTTCCATACCCGACTAACCGCCACTAGGTCAAAGGCTACACATTTTACTTTTCACTTATTTTGTAACAAACCCGATACTTACGAGTGTATTTATGCAGGTACTTAATAGTGTGAAAGCTATTGACTTGAATTAAATTAAATTCTTGTAATGGATATTTAATTATTTACTTTAGAGAAGGCATAATGCCAATAATTAGGACACAATGATAAATAAAATATAATCTCTTTATTCTCAAGAAGCTCACAACTATTTTTTAAATCTCTGAATCCAGAGTCTTTAAATATTGTTTCGAATAGGTAATAGAGACACATGGTTCCAAATTAAAACAATGTATTGAGATTTACATTGAGAAATATAACTCCTACTTATGTCTCTGCTCACTTCCCAGGCCAATCCCCAGTTGATAATCATCTTCATTAATTCTATATATCTTTTTAGAGATTCTTTATGCAGACACGAGCAATTACACTCATGTATTTTCTTATTTTTTAGCATATAAATTAGCATATAAACCAGTCTGACCTAAACACTTAATGTACTCTAAAGATCTTTTTTTATATGTATGCATAATATTTACTATGTGTATGATTGTTTAACCCAGGATTTTTCACCCCTGGAATTAAGGAAAGTTTGGGCTGCATAATGTTTTGTCGTGAAGGTCGTCCTTTTCAATGTAGAATGCTCAGCAGTATCCTTGACCCTTACCTACTGCATGCCAGGAGCACCCTTCCCTGGTGTGACACCAAAAATTAATCGCCTGGGTTGAGAACCCTGGTTTAAATAACTCTCTAATGAGGAAGACTAGGGTTTCTTCCAATCTTCTATTATCACAAACTATGCAGTAATGTGTAATCTTGTACATATGTTATTTTGTACGTGTGCAAGATATAAATTCCTAGTCACAAGATTGCTGGGGTGAAGTGAAAGTACCTCAATAAATTTGAAAATATTGCAAAATCCGCCCCCCCTCCCCAACACACAGGAGCCATGCCATTTTGGAATCTCATTAACAATGTATGAGGTTGTGATTATCTTTCCATGTAACAAATAAAATGTAAAGAAACATGAAAAGGACTGATACTCTCAGAGAGTCAGTGTCGCAGAGGTATGGGGCTCAATGATAGAGTGGGGGTAATGATGCTGGATGTGGACTGGGAACGGACTTCTATGATAATGAAGAGGGTTAGGATTTTATGATGTAGGACACGTGGAGTAAATGGTGGTTTGTTAGGAGAGTGAGGACAGGAGTTTGGTCTGTGTACAAGACAAAGCTGAGGGCACATGGGAGACTAACCAGAGCTGGAAGGGATTTGTGGCCTGAACTGGAAGACCATTCCAGTGGTTCAGAGAGAGATGTTGGAAGAATGGGCTAAAGCACAGAGGAGGGACCCAGGGCAGAATCCATGTTGGGGAGGTTTCTCCTAGCTCTCCAAGCCCTGTTTCTTTCTCCCTCTCCAGTCTAAGGTTAATCATATGTCAGATCATATCACTTCTCTGCTTACACCCTTCAGTGACTCCCAATGCTTCTAAGTAAAAAGCTAATTAGTTATAATGGCCCACAAGGCCCTGTGTGATCTGCCAGACCCCGAGGAAAACAGAGGATTTCCAAGAAATAGAGGTGCACACAGCCTATACTTTTCATGCTCCACCAGCGTCCGTCTGTCCCTTCTGTCCTTTAGTTATGCAAGACTGGGAAGTACCAGGAAGGGGTGGCTGGTTTTAACCAGTCAGAGCAGAGACTCACGTGGCTTGTTGGGAGGGATGGGGTTCCTATCGTAGGCTTTAATTTAAGTGGCACTATTGAATGTAGCAATGAGAAATAAGCAAATTAATTCTGCTTCTGTAATCGTTTAGATTCTTGATATATTACTGCAACTAACATAATCAGTATCTCACTTTTTCTTCAGCCCTTGACTGCCACTAACTCACCTAGTTACGTATGCTTATTTGTAGTAAGCTTCTTACCCAGATTCCTTTTACATTTATCTTCTTCCATTCCCTATAGTTTGTGGTCTCTCTATCTTTATTTTGATTGTCCTTTTGTGGTATGCTGAATAATGACCTTCCAAAGATGTCCACCTAATTTCTGAAACCTATGAATGTTACCTTACATGGCTTAAGGGACTTTGTAGATGTGATTAAGTTAAGGATCTTGAAATGGGGGATTATCCTGAATTTTCTTTAGTAGGCCCAGTAATCATGTCCTTACGAGATGGATAAAGGAAGAGTCAGAGCCAGACAGAAGGTGATGTGACCCCAGCAGCTGAAGTTGGAGCGATGCACTTTGGTGAGAAGGGGCCATGAGCTGAGAAATGCAGATAGTCCCTAGAAGCTGGAAAAGGTGAGGAAATGGCTTCTTCCCTCCAGTTTACAGAATGAACGCATCTCTGTAGACACCTTGACTTTAGCTTAGTGAAACGAACTTCAGACTCCTAGCCTCCAGAATGTTAGGTAATAAATGTGTTGTAGTAGCAATAGGAAACTATAACTATTAAAAACATCTTTTATTATTATCCACCTCAGGAGATATATAGTCTGGTGATCAGGAACATGGACTTGAGGGTCAGGCTCCTGCTTCTATTTACTCTCTGTGTAGACTTATCCAGGTTATTAAACTCCATCAAGCTTCATTTTCCTCATCTACAATATGGCCATATTTATTCTTGCCTTACAGACATTTTAAAGATTTTTCTAGGGCATATGTAAAAGCACTTAACCCAATGTCTGATGTGAAGTAGACCATCAATAATTGCTCAAATACAAGCACTGGAGGAGCCACCACTAGGTATATTAAGAAGCCTTCATTCTGCCGGCCATGCATTCAAAATAGGATTTAATTTATTAAAATTCCATTTAGATCTCTCTTTTCAGGAACTCAAACAACCTGTAGCTGTGGTAAGTTTTCTAACTGTCGCTTCCTAGTTTCTTTTTTTCTCTTTCTATTAATTATGAAAATGAAATATTTTAAGCTCTTAGATCAATAGAAAAGTTACAAATTATTTTGGGAAAGGTATAACAAAACACCATAGACTGGATGGTTTATAAACAACAAACAGTTATTATCTCACAGTTCTGGAGGCTGGGAAATCCAAGATCAAGGTGCCAGCAGATTTGGTGTCTGGTGAGGACCCACATCTTGATTCATAGATGGGTACCTTTTCTCTGTGGTCTCACATGGCAGAAGGGACAAGGGATCTCTCTGAGGTCTTTACATATATTTTTTATTTATTTTAGTTAGTTTCAAGTATACAGTACATTGGTTAGACATCTATATAGTTCATAAAACAGTCCCCCCAATTGCTCCCAATCCTGACCTTCCACCTAGCCAACATATTAATGCTAACTGCATTCCCTATGCCGTGCTCCTCATACCTGTGACCACCTATCAGCTACTAATTTGTACTTCTTTAACTTTCACCCTATTCTCCCATACCCCCAAATACCCCCCTCTGTCCATCACCAAATTGTCCACTATATTTGTGAGTCTGTTTTTGATTAGTTTGTTCTTCTTGTTCCTTATATTCTGCATATAAGTGAAATCATATGGTATTTACCTTTCTCTGACTTATTTCACTCAGCATAATAACCTCTAGATCCATCAATGTCATTGCAAATGGTAGGATTTCATTTTTTTGAATGGCTGAGTAATAGTCCATTGTGTATATGAACCATAATTTCTTTATCCAATCATCTATAGATGGGCATTTATAGGTTGCTTCCATATCTTGGCTATTATAAATCGTGCTGCCATGAATATTGGGGTACATAGATCTTTATGAATTATTGTTTTGGTTTTCTTTGGATAAATATCCAGAAGTGCAATTGCTAGGTCAAAAGGCATATCCATTTTTAACTTTTTGAGAAATCTCCATACTGTTTTCCATAGTGGCTGTACCAATTTGCAATCCCACTAACAATGTATAAGGGTTCCTTTTTCCGAGGCCTCTTTTATAAAACTCCACCAACGTAATATAATCACTTCCCAAAAGCCTCACCTCCTAAACCTGCCACATTGGGATTAGGTGTCAACATATGAATTTGGGGTAACACAAACATTCACTCTATAGCACTTTCTTAATATGTCTTTATTACTGGCTTAAGACAGTAGATGCTACCTAAGGGGGAAAAAAAACATTTATAATAGTTAGACCAAAATTTAAATGAAACCCTAATAATTTCTGTGTCTTTTAAGACACTTTCTGCTTCAAATAACAGAAATCCCAAATCAAATTATATAGAAATGTATGATCTGACCATAATAGACGGTCCAGAGGCAAGGTGGCTTTCAGGGTTTGGTTCAGTGGTTCTTACATCGTTGGTATTAGCTTCATGGCCAGATTGGTAGCATGATGGTTGCTGTTTATTTCCCCCTAGACCACCAAAAGTCAGAATCCTGAGCCAATCACTGGCAAGAAGAATGAGATTGTACTGGATAGGGCTGGAGTCCGCTGTCCCTGTGGCCCCTGGCTGCCTGGGGAAGTGAATTCGTAGGAATTATTTTGGAGTTCCATTACGGAGGACGAATAGGGAAATGACTGCTGGCTAGACAGCAACAACCATTATAGAGTTAACTTTTTTTTTGTTTTTCAAATTGAATGCTTCTGAAAACTGCTTTAAGCTTTTCTCAGGATATCATTCACATTTCGAGAAGGAGATAGTTCTACTTAGACATTTACAAATGGCTAAGCATATAACCTCTGAAGTCAAATTTTTAATCTTCAAGTTGTTTTTAGTGAAAAAAGACAATCATATTTTCCAAAAATTTAAATAAATTCTTTGGTTTGAGATATACTGGAGAAAGTTTTATGCGAGAAGGTGATTTAAAAATATCTAAGAGCTTATCGCGGCAACATCTAATTATTGTAGTCACAAAGCTTTAATAGCCATTACGTAAAAGAACCCCATTGTTTAATTTAAAAATCTGTAAAATGTTCTTTGTGCAACTGGTAACTCATATGACATTATATATATTATATATTATATGTATATAATATTGTATACATATCTACACAGGCATATGATAGTGATATATACAAATATTATATATAATACAGACATACACATACATTATATACATGCACACAAAAATATACTATATATAATACATGAGTGTATGTATATATAATATATAGTATGTGTATATAATGTAATACACATATAATACATATGTGTTTTCTCTATAAATGTATGTACATATAAATAGATATATACATATATTCATTATATTATATAGTATATATGTGTATAAATGTTTATAAAATATATATGTTTGTATAGTTATCTATATTTTTATGTAGAGAGTATATATGTATTTGTGTATATACATCTATATCACTATAGTTCCACTGAATATCAACAGAGCTGTTTTTTTCATGTTGACAAAATAGTATTTATTCTCTCACAGAGTTCTCATATGATAAGTGGTATAGTTTCCACTTCGTGAATTTTTCTGAAATTGTTCCTCCTATTGCTTCTGGTCATATTTGCCTCTATCCCAAAGTTTGCTCCTTTTGGATTCTATCCTAAGGCTGGTATGGTTCTTGTTGCTCTATTTATATAAATAGAGACAAAGGAGATGGCTGTATTTCACTAAGAAAAATGTTAAAATGCCAAGAAATATTAATGGGAATTGAAGAAATGTAAAAGAAAACCGTATTTTGGGATACTGTTTTGCTTAAATTTGTTAGCAGGCCCAAATTATTCTCCATTTTTCTGTAGAGGGATTATTTAATCATAATAATTGAGATTTTCATTTCTAGGGCAATTTAAAGTGTTTTGTGAAGACTTCACATTGACTCATTATTATTAACCTCAGGGAGCAAAGAAATGTAGAGAAACACTATGTAAAGGGAGGGAGTTCTTTAGAAGCTGAGAGACAAACATAGAAGAATATCAGTTTTTTCAAAAATAAGATGTTTAACATAAACAGCCTCAGGAGATTCATAAACATAGAAGTTTGACACATAACAAGGCTGACTTGGGCTTTAAATATTTAAAGGGTAAAATTAATGGGTTTAAACATGCCTCAGGTTCAAGGCTGTCTTTAAATCACTCCACGTGTACTTTCCCTTCTTAAAACATGAATTAGCTATATATATACATAAATGACAAACCTTTATAATCTCTACTGAGAAAAACTCAAGGCTAATTATGCAGCTTCTATATCACACCATTGATCTTCCGAGATCTTTCCCCATTCTCTACTTGAACCTAACTCCTCTCAACCATTTCTTATCCAGAGCACTTTAGGGGCCTCGAACTCTGCTCTTAAAGCACAGGCATTTTTATTTATAGTCATAATCAACATCTTTAATGATTGGTGTTTTTTTGGTTTGTCTTTTCTACTATAGCATGAAATATTTGAAGGCAAAGCCTATACCCTACTGACTTTTGCACCCATTATAATGGACACAGTTTTTGCACATGGTGTTCAATACTGGTATTGAGGAAACAAAATAAAGAAAGATATAACGTACTTTTCCCAACTCAGTTTTCCTTCAAAATTTTTCTGTGGTTGTCTTTGGAATATTTATATGCTAACTAATATCAGGATTTCCGTGTCACTTTAGTAAGTGCTAATGATGTGGCTGGTGCCTTCTTCTTGTTGAATTTCTGTGTTGAGAAGGAGACTGATAAAATGCAATGCCTCTATCTGGTGGTCTACAGTCCCTGTGGAAAGTGGACAAGCAAGGGAATCGTGTACATGGTTTAAAACAGAAAAGATTTGCCCTAAAATATCAGACAACGAAGTCTGAGTGTATTCAAGCTGTTGTGGGAGATGCAGATTAAGCATTATTTGTTTAATTTAGGTTGAAAGGAGAGCACAAATGGCTAATTCAAAATAAAATCCACTTTGGGTAACGTAATGCTTAAATTTCTTACTATAATTTATTTTGTTATCAAATAATAATCAAATCTGTTTTTTTTTTTTAAATTAGGCTGATACAACTATTTATTACCCTGATAATTTCATCAGATTCCCTTTCCTGATCAATGAGTTTCAGGAGCTTAGATTTGCTTTCTATGACTAAATGATAAATCAGTTGGTCAATTGGTGAAGGGATAAGGGAAGAACTCTATAACATTTCAAACTGTTGATGTGGAAATAATGGTTGTGAGACTGGTCTTCATGCTATTATTGGAAGCCCATAGTAGTAGAAATTGAGGAATCTTTGGCCCTCCAAAGTACTCTGAGGCTCAGGTCTGCTTTGACAATGGCCCAAGAACTACTTAAAGGAAGAGCTAAGGGAGCTGGGGCTTGAAGCACTTTCTTTAATGTGCGCCATTAAAGACTGCCATGAAAATGCACTTCTGATTTTGGAAAGCTGGAATCTGGTGCATATTACTCTGTCAGATATCTCTGGTGGGTCAGCTAGGTGATGGTAGTGTTGATGCAGCTACTTGGCACCACTAGGCATCTAAAGATGAACACTCTGAAGGAGAAGAAAAATTGTAAAATACATGTTGAAAATAAATTTTGCCTGAAAAAATTTTTATTCTGGAGATCAACCTGCTCTTACCCAGAAGGGCAAAGACAGCTCTTCAATCAAATGAATAAGCCATAAAACATTTGAATGAATTACCCATTTCACATTTATATGCTAGTTAAATGGAATAGACAGTGAGTTTATGTAAAATAAAATTTTGCTAAATTTTCTTACTTTAGCCTTAAGTCATTTTGCTATCTTTTTATATAAAACATTAAATTCATTATTAGACATTTGTCCTGGGCCGTTAGCCTTTCAATTATTTAAAAATATACAGACTATAATTACATAATTATTGATTGTTAAAATGCAATTACTTAGTTTTAAAAATGTTAAATTAGATCCAAAAAGGAAGATATGCAACAGAAATGTATTTGTTGTATTTCAATTAGCACTATCAAAGTAAAATAATTCTAGTCATATTACATAAACATCACTTCTTTTTCTCTATTAAAGTGGAAGAAATAAGCAACTTTCTTCATCAATAATCTCATAAAAACTTCAAAATATTTCAAAAATATATGTACAGGTGATTGGCCTACTGAATATCACTTTAAAAATATAGAGGAAGAAAAAATACCCCACAAAACTATATTTTAACAAGAAAATAAAAATTAGATTGCCAATTTGCCCATTTAAATGAGTCTAGTCAATCACCTGTAAAGTTTGGACAAAATTAAACCAGAAAATTATCTAGACTCAAATTCTAAAGCAAATTTTGTTCTAAGTAAGATCAGAACTTAAGAATTCTGTTTACTTATGGTATTGTTTATTTTGAATCTTAGCAGTAGCCTTTATATTTTTTATTAAAAAGAAGTACGTATGAAAAGAAAATGTAACATTGTTTTATTTACAGATACCCCCTTATATCAATTATTTAGTTTCTAAAAATTCAGAACAGTTTGTAAATACAATATAATATATCTTCAGCAAAACAATTCTAATACAACTTATAGTTGAACATTTCTGAGCTTCTGCAATAGGTTTGGTTTTCTTTAGTTTATAAAAAGAATTAATTATGGTCTTTTCTGTTCTCCAAGTTTTCTTTCTATTTAATAAGTCTATTTTGAAGAATTGCGAGCTTTATTTAGGCAGTGCTTGACAGACTTTAGTGTATGTAAACATCCTAGGGAATCTTGCTGATCCAGGAGGTCTGGGGTGGAAGCTGAGACTGTATTTCTAACCAGTTCCCAGGTGATGCTGATGCTCCTGGTCCCAGAACCATATTTTAAGCATCAAGCACTTGGAGAAATGTTTTACTTTCAAACTTTCAGGTATCTCAGCACTCCTTGAAAACCAACATACCGGGCAGAGGTGAGATCTGCCATGAAATGCCCATAATGAGATAATTTTCCTTGTATGGCCTTTCTACTGCTTTAAAAATTTTTACTATGGACAATTAATTCTCATATCATCAGAAACTTTAAAATCTTTGGATAAGAATCAACTCATTCTTTTTTAAAAAAGAATCTTCCTTTAAAAATTTTACTTTAAAATTCTAAATTCTGAAAATGCATTTGAGTTATAAAACTCTTTAAAATAATTTTAAAATCTACTTTGAAAAGAAACTAAGAAGGGAAAAATTGTACATCTTAAATGAAACATTAATAGTTTCTTAAAATCCAGAAAGTAACAAAATAGAATCTTTTATTTCCAGAAATGGATTTATCTTCTGAATAATGACATCTGTATCAAAAAGTTTATACATCACTCCTTCTCTCTCTCTCTCTCAATTCATTACAAAATATGATCTTTTTCATAATTCTGGGAAGGAGAGTGTTAGAGTATTAGGCATTGTAAATCTTGATCTGACCTGTTAGCTGTGTCTAGTACTGTGGTAAGCAAAAAATAACTAGAGTGTCATCTTTTCTGTATCACAAGAGAGATTTGAAGGTCTAATAAATTTTAAAATTTTATGAAGAGTTGTGAGAAGTAAGAAGTTTGAAGGATTTTCCACTCAGCAGCATAAGAGTACTTTTTGTTTAAATAATATTCAAGGCCCATGTAGTAATAATGGAAACCTCATCTGAGCTTCCACTTCAGCTTGGGTGTATGGGAAGAAGTTGTATACAGAACTGCTGTGCTGTGGATCAAGGCAATCTTCTCTTGTTTTGATCATTAATTTTTTTTCGTCATGAAATATTTTAAAGAGCAAACACACTTTTTTAGGGATATACTTTTTGACTTCACAAATGGTTTGGATGGGTGTTTCTCAAAGCGTGGTCCCTGAACCAGCGGCATCAGCATTAAAAAAAAGGAATGCCAGACCGACTGAAACAGAAACTCTGAGGCTGGGGCTCAGCTGTTTGAAATGTAAGAAACTCTTAAATCCTGGTGATTCTGATGGTGGTTTAGTTAAAATAAATCAGTTGTTCTCAATGGGGGTGATTTTACTCCCCACCCCATCTTGGAGACATTTGGCAAAGTCTGGAGACATTTTTGGTTCTCACAGAGTGGCTGGGAGTAGGGAATGGTGCTACTGGGTAGAGGCCAGAATGATGCTTAACATCTTGCCATGCAACCTCAACAATAAAGAACTAACCAGCTCAACAGGTCAGTAAGGGGGTTGAGACTGAGAAATTCTGCTCTCAATTCTCTATGAGGAATTTCCTGAAAGTAGATAAATTTGGTCAGGGGCTTTCCTCCATTAGGGAATGAACAAAGATCTAGAATTCAGATTCTGGCTCTGCTAATTAATAATTGTGTGATTTCATGTACATTCTTAATCCTTCTGTTTCAGTTGTCTCATTTGTAAAATGGGAATGATCCCTACCAATAAGATTGCTATGAGGATCAAATGAGATAATGTGTATGAACACACTTTGTAAACTGTAATGCTAATTAAATTGAACCCAAAGATTTTTTTTCAGTGGAAGGAACACATAGATCAGGGGTAGGGGCAGGATGCTATACAAGGTTAGAACATCTGATTCAGTTGTCTGAAAAGAACCAGATTCCTTAATGTAAATCTGACTTGTATTGGAGGTTTTTTCCCTTAGTGCTTCTTACATCCTTTCCTGTAACTACTTTAGTTTAGCTTTTCTTACTTTCAAGTCATTGCATGATACAGAAATACCTTGCTCTTGACTTCTCTCAACACTAAAGTTTTTAAACTTTAGCCTACATCAGCCATAATAATTTTATTATTAACTCAACATGAGATACATACATTGCCAATCATAGGTACAATGTTGTATAGCAGATCTCTAGAGCTTATTTATTTTGCTTAACTAAAACTTACGCCTGTTAATTAGTAGTTCTCCATTTCCCCCTCCCCATGGAACAGGGAACCACCAGAGAATGGAAACCGCCTTTCTATTCTCTGCTTCTATGATTTTGAGTGCTTTAGATATCTCAGGTAAGCAGAATCATGCAGTATTTGTCCTGTGACTGGCTTATTTCACTTAGTATAGTGTCCTCAGATTTAACCCATGTTGCTGCATATTGGAAAATTTCTTTCTTTTTAAAGACAAAATAGCATTCCATTGTATGTATATACCACACTTTCTTTATCCATTAATCTGTCCATGAACATTTAGATTATTTTCGCATCTTGGCTATTATGAATGTTGCTGCAATAAACATGGAAGAGCAGATACCTTTTTGAGATTCGGATTTCAATTTTTTTGGATAAATACCTAGAAATGGGATTACTGGATCATGTGGTATTTGTTCTTTTAATTTTTTTAGTAACCTCCAGACTGTTTTCCATAGAGGCTGTGTAACTGCAGAACCAACTCAAAATCTCAAGCCCCCGACCCCACTATCGTGAGTCGAATTTGAACACCAGAACTTTTGCAGAAGCAACGGGTCTGTTATTTAGGAAGATCTGGTGCTGAGTCCTCTTATCATAAACGGTAAAATTCCAAAGCCCTCCAATTGAAACCTGTCCTTCTAGTGCTTCTGCATACCGGTTCATATGTATCTAATCCCTTAAATTCCACCCTAAACCCTCACTCAGGGAGACAAATTTCAGCCTTGCCTCCTGTCTCCTTGCTGGTTGACTTTGCAAAGAAACTTTTTCTTTTCTCAAAAGCTGATGAGACAGTATTGGCTTCTATGAGCATCAGGTAGTGAGCTTTGCTCGATAACAGCACAGTTTTACATTTTCACCATCAGTGTACAAGGATTCCAATTTCTCCACATCTTCACCAACACCTTTTGTGTTTATTGGGACATTCTTGTTAAAACGCAGATTGCTGGGCTCAATCCCCTAGAGTTTCCCACTCAATAGATCTGAGAGGGGTTTAAGAAGCTATGTTTATCTAACAAGGTTCCAGCTGATGCAGATGCTGTTGATGTGGGGACCACATTTTTTTTTTTAAACTCCTACAGCACCTGGTATTCCTAAGTGCTCTCCCATTTAAGTATTAACCCAGGCTCGGCTTTGCTTAGCTTCCGAGATCTGGCACAGCATCACATTTTTAAGAACTGCTTTATACTCTATCACTAACCAAGGGACATAAGATAGTGTGGTTAAAGCTGATAATATCTAATTTCTAGCAAGCTTTTGCTTTAGAAGTTCTTTTCCAGGACTCTTTTGACATAAGGAATACCTTTTATTTTCATGGTGAGTAAGACCATCTCCCTTATTAATTCCTTGCCTGAAAAGGCTCATTTATTTTTCTTTTCTATTCTCAACGATGTTAACATTTAGTTTAGTGTATTGATAATGGCTTTGGCTTGTTCTTGATTAATTGAGGGCATTCTACTTTAGCAATCATAGTTAATAACAGAGGGTACACACACTTGGCTTAAAGACAGGATGTCCTAATGTATTTTAGATGAAGAATAGTTTTGTTATTCAGTGTTTGTCTATAATTTAAGAATTAATGTGCTATCCAAAATGCAAAAACATGAAAATGAAGAGACGGGTGTGACCTAAAGCCTTTATGTTTGCAATGTTTTTTACAGTGTGGCTTACTTATGGACTATTTGCCTCTAAACTGGGAGATTTGCTTAAAATGCAGTTTCTAGGCCCCACTCCAGAAGTGAGGGTGCTCAAGTATCAGTTGCTATAGAGAGACTCTCAGAAAGGGCCTTGCAGGATGGAGTGGCATCAGCAAAATAGGAGTTTTCCTCCATCTTCTCCCTAAAGAACATTGATGAACCTACACGCACACGTCATTATCCCCTAAATTTCATGTGTACATTAGGGTTCATTGTTGATATTCTACCTTCTATGGGTTTGAACAAATGTATAATGACATGTATCCATTATTATAGTATCATACAGAACATTTTCACTGCCTTAAAAATTCTTTGTGTTGGTTTTTATTCTTGGGTCCCTACTGTACTGTGTAGATTATGACATAACAAACATATATATGTATATATACGAATATATACGTATATACATATATATCAGGAAATCAGATATATAGCAGTAAATATCTGCTATATATTAAGGTATAGCTTCTGTACTCCCATCTCTTAAAATCACTCAATTCTTATCCTGAAGAATCTTGGAGATTATTTGCCTCCCCTTCTCTTTGTTGTAACTGAGGACGCTGAGGTACAAAATGGTCAGGGTGCCTGTTCAAGGTCCCACTACTAATAGAACTAAATCCCAAACATTTCTGCATTCTATAACATTTCTCTGTCATTTCGCAGACTGAACACGGGGCAGAACCTTCCGTAGTTTTGTTTATTATTACTGCCTAGTTAACACTTTTAAGTACAGATTTTTTTTTTTTTTTTTGCGGCCTGGGGAGGAGGGGGTCAATAAAAACATTAGCAATTGTTTTGTTAATCTGTTGCCTCTTCTTGATTTCTGGTCATATCAGACTGCTTACTTCTAGTCCCTGAATAAAATAAGTATTTTCACATCTCTGTACCTTTGTTTTTGTTGTTCCTGCTTCTGAGAATATCTTTCCTTTCTTCCACTCAGTCTTCAAATGCTAGCTCTGTTGACTTCCTGACCTAACTCAACTTATTATTTACCCTTTCCTCTGAGTTTCTGAAGCATTCCAAATATAACTTGCCAAATTATATGAGAGACACCCTCTCCTCTCACAGCCTACTAATTAATAATGATTGCTAATGATAAGTTGAGGTCTCAAAGGAGACAGATATATAAACAATACAGGATCCTCACTCATTTATTTTGAATCTTTCTTATGTAGAACCAGGACCACCAAATGTACCCAAGGAAAGTAGATTCTCCCTTTGTATTGATATGTAGCATATTCAAGCCATAGGACCCTTCCAGTTCTCTGGGCACAGTATTTTATGCTGAATTATGTCTGATTAAAATCGCCTGTTCAGTTCTGATTTCTGGGCTCAGAAAGATCCCTTTTCATATTAGTGACAAAATAAATGACTTTCTGTTTTCTGCCAAGTTCTGCTTTTTAGGTACAGGTCATCTTTCTACCCACATTACAGCCCCCACGATATAAGAAGATCTTGCAAATTTAATAACCACAGCACACAGCAAGACATACATAAAGGCCTGGTTACAAGCTACCATCCCACCAACTAGCAGGCACTCAGTAAATATTGGTTGCATAAATACATCAGGGAATAAAAAAAAATAATCTACAGTTTCACATGGCAATGAAAAGCAAACATATTTTACTCTAGGCAGCAAAGTCCACTCAATATTGTTTTAATGGCTTAGTTGAAGTAAAAGGTTTGCCTTTCTCAAATGAAGTATAAAACTATAAAAATATTTATTTTTTATAGTAATTAACTTTTGAGCGCTCTTTCAGGTAACTGCCTGATCTCTAGTCATGGCCTACATTAACCCAGGCTGCATATATTCCTTATTCTTTTACTTAAATTTTCTTATTATATATTTAATATAGACTTGATATGTTTTTATTGCATTTAAATCAATGTAGACACAGACATATTATATATTTTTGTGTTAAAAATCAGATTTATGTCACTTGAGGGAAATAGTGAGCTAGAATCTAGGGCTCACTCCACCTTTAGTGAAAGGCTTTCTTGTGATCTCTTGAGAATCTCTGAACTATGTGAAGTTTTTATTGATCACATTTCCTACTGACCCTTCTATTAATATTAGTTAATATTGATATTAATTAATTTATATTGATTATAAAGAGTAGGTCTTTATATTCATAGAAGATACGTAATTATCAAGAATAGTGTGAAACTTTCAGACTTGTTAGAATGAAGTATATAGTCCATAAATTTTTTTCTCTTTTGTAATATTAATATGTATGGAAAACCCTCAAGTAAAACTGCCATTAATTAATTAATTTATAGTAGGCAATTATTTTTCAAAAAATCCATTTGTGACACCGAAACAACTCTTTCTTCAATCATTGCTTCATCTATACAGTTAAATATTTATTCAACTCTTAATTTACAAAGAGCTAAGCTTGATGAGAATATAACAACAAAAATAACAACTGAGTGAGGCCTTGCTATGTACCTACATACATTATGTTGTTTGATATACACTTTCATTTACTCTATAATCTAAATGTTATCTGTAAACTAATTTAAGGCAAATCACATATTTGACTTCCATTTCATACATGCAGGATTAAGTAATTCGCTTGACTGTCCTCACTGTTTTTGAAGGAGTCCACAGTGTGGTATTGAAATCATAAAACTGTAACCTAGTTAAGGTCTTGCTTCAGCAATACAAGTAAAACCTCACTTTTATTTCTAATCTGAAAAGCATGCTTTTCATCCACTGGCCTACCAGGCTTGTTTTAGCATTCAAACAGCAGCTGAAGAGCAGAAATTGTCCAGGTGGCAAGCGTTTGCTTCTTACTTACAGGAGAAAAAAGCAACAAGAAAAAAAAATTTTTCATTTCTCTGCAGAAACATGGAGCATCTGCTCTTTGCAGTAAGAGTATCAGCTTCTGTAGATCATTATACACAGTGCATTAGGTTCAAGGCTGAAGTTCTGGAACCTTATAATGTGTGTGTGTGCATGTGCGTGCATGTGTGTGGTGTTTCTCCAGCCTCCTTGCTGAATGACTCACCAGGGAGTTGTCATAGGGAGAAGATGGAAAGATGAATCAGAGCAACCAGCTCCTTCAAGAACCTGTATTATTCCCACCCACAAATATGCCTGTTGTAGTGATCCTCCCTTCTCAAAGCTTTTCCTTCTGCAGCAGCACATGGCTCTAAGGTCAAGGTAGAGTTTTGAGGAAAGCTTTTGAGCCTGGACGGTCCGTGTTTTCATGGGAGATAAGATGATGTTATTGACAGAGTGAAAGAATGGAATGAAAAAAATGGTTCCTTGCTCCTATGATTACATAGGTTCAAATGCCACAGTCGAGCAGAGGGTTGAAAACTAGTTAGCATCCTGAAACTATTATTGTTAAATAAGCAAGTTTTTAAAGTTTTTATATTCTCTTGCTTCATAGTTATATGACATATAATACTAAATGAAAATATTCCTTCAAATTTTAATATATTCTAAATTTGCTCATTACTAAAATGTTATTTTCTTTGTTTAGTATTCTTTATTATATTATTCATCAGAAATCTGTGAAAACCTACTAGAGAATAAAATTTAAATAGTTTTTATTTCCTGTAAGTTTAATTATATAGTAAGCGATAACCTAAGAATGTGATTTCTTCTTATAAGCTAGTTTTAAACCCAAGCTGTTGTATAAGATACATATTATGTTATTTATTACATGATATATAATAAACATATATATATATATAAAGATCTGAATAGCTCCTAGATCTCTAGATACAGGATTATTAGCCTGAAGTCCATGAATCACCTGCACAATTTTGTGTGAATATGCATTTTTCTGCATACTGAGTCCAAAGCTTTAAACATGTCCTTGAAAAGATCTGTATTTCAAAAAAGATTATGAAATACTATACTAAATAAATAACTTACGTAGTTTATGTATTGACAAATAGTATGTAAATGTCTTGAGACCTACTATATAGTGCTAACAGGAATTATCTTAAGAAAAATATGTTTTCCTGTTAATAAAACAAAAGCGTCTTTCCCCAAAGTCTGTGTTATGATGAACATTTTTACAATGAAAAATATTATTGGACATTTTTGTCCTTTTTTTTATTTCAGTTTTGTTACCTCTGTGTGTTCATGATGTGCTGACATTTTATAGATCAGAACTTGTAGTTTTATGGCTCAATAGTTATCTCAAATGGACTGTTTGCATCTATACATTTAATAATTTTGAACCCACAGTTTCCTGGTAAATTTCTTGTTTTTTAAATATATAAATGACAGATCACTGAAAAATTTGTTTATATGCAATTTATCTGGTCTGTCATTAACATTGCCACGAATGTAGACTAGCCTCAAAATAAATTTATTTTTCCTCAAAATAAATTTTGTCACTACATAAACTATATATGTAATTTTTATTTAACAAAACAAAACAAAACAAAACAAAACATTTTTACTTAGGTAGTTTCTTAGTAGAATAGACAGTTGTAGAATAGACTGATCAATTCTGACATTTAAAAACGGTCATAAGGAAGTAAAATTTCTCCATTTAAAAACACTGAGATGCTCGTTTAGTTGTTAAAAATTCAAGTTCCCAGTGTATTGGAAAAAAGATCCAAATGTTCTTTGTGGTATATAACAGTGGAAGTAACACCACCTATGCGACCCATTTTCCAATCCTTTGTCATAAAGCAGGACACTCTCATTTTCCAGGCATTCTTCCCCTCTTAAGGGTCCTTCACCACCATATGGCTATGCCGGGCCTAGACTAACACCTTCCTCCATCCTGCCCCAACTCTGACTCAAGTAAAACTAATGTAGAATATTTCACACTTAAAATACCGTTGTTTATTAGTCAAGAGTACAGGTTATTAGAATTCCTAAATTTAAGCTCAATGAAAGAACATCAAAACATATGCATATGTAATTAGAGATGTCAGGAAGCTTATTTTGGAAAACATTTAGGTTTATTAAATTTATATCTCACCTCTTTTCAAACTGAAACTTTAAGACCACTGTCTCATAAGATAAAGTATAAGGTTACTACTGTGAGAAGAAAAATAACATCTCAGATGGGAAACAGCAACAGTTTTAATATTATTCAAGATAGGTTATTTCATGCAAGTAAACATGTATCTAGATTCCATCTCTCTAAAATGCAGCAATCTTAGTTGATTCAGATACATAGGTACTAAGTAAACATTATTTGATGACTGATAAGAATAAAGAGATAGGACCTTAGCCTTAACTGATAATATGTCTATTTTCCTTTTCAGCTATTTAAGTACACTGCCCTCATCTGAGCTAACACAGGAATAAGTCTCAGGATTGGCTTCTCAGGTAAGTGGCCAATGCAGGTGCCCTGGACCCCACACTCAGAAGAGACCTGTGCCTGAGGTATAATGTTCTGTAATTGTTGTCTTGAGATTCTTAATAATTTATCTTTGAATTGTATTCTCTAAGTGAAGTCTAATTGGACAAAGGAGCATGTGCCAGGGGCTTGGAGCCTAGCTCCTACGTGGTTCTGCCTCCCCTAATCCCCTTCCCTCTCTCTTCCTGGGATGGGTTCTTGTCTACCTTGTACCTCGGCCTCCCCTGCCACTGCCACTCTTAGTCTAGGCAACAACTGACTGGGTTGCTTGGTTGGGGGAAGCTCCCATTCTGTCCTCACCTTTTACCTGGATAAGGGCTCCTGGGTCAGCAATGTCAGGCATGTGCTGGGAGTTTCAGGGTGGTGTCAGCAGCACCCAGTGCTCTGGCCCATCTCCTTCTAGGTACCTCCCACCCCCAGTATAGATCCTGGGAGAAGGTTATAATCCTTGAGAATGGGTGGTTTGCTGTGGATTAGGGCAGGTGGTCTGGTGGGAAGGGGAGATTAATTCCATGATCCAACTGGGAATCTTGAGTTTTTACTGTACACTGGACCTGGTGAATGATATAGCTGGCCCTGTTTTTAATGTCATTTATTAATAAAATAGTTACTGAGTATTCTGGTTACACAGAGACATCTCTGTATTAAACCATTAAGAAACTAAGAGTATTAAAAATTACATTTCTCAAATTTAACTATGCATAAGTAATGATGCTGTTTGGCTAGATATTGATTCTTTACATTAAGTGACTACCTTGGAAGAGTTAAAACATTTTTTTTTAAGTTTGACTACTTTCATTTCATGTCAATTATAAGTACTACTTAACTTTGACTAACAATATTTTTGAGCCCAAAGTATCTGAATATTGTCGCAAGGCATTGATAAATTGAAAAATTATATGAGACTAAGTGACCTTAATTAAAGATGAGGAGACAAAAAAAAAAAAAAAAAGGAAAGAAAGAAGGAAAGAAAGAAAGAGAGGGGAATACAAAGCTATTAGAGATTGAGGAATGAAGGAATAGTATCAGGAAGATGGCAGAACAGGAGTTTCTAGCCCTCAAATCCCCATGGAAGCAGGTAACCTCCTGGATGGTAGGACATGACTGGAAGACAAACGGGGTGGAAGGTGGAGAGTGGCTGGCTGTAATAGCATTACTAACAACCAGATCTGCTGAGGGCTTCCCATTGTGTCTGGCGCCATCTAGATAACACATTTGAACCCACCAGAACCCTGTGAGGAAGATGCCATTATTATTCTCATTTTATGGTAGAGGAAGCTGAAGCTCAGAGAGGTTAAATGATGTGTTCTAGGTTACTCAGAGAGGTTAAATGATGTGTTCTAGGTGACTGAAGAAGAATTCAGTCCAAGCAATTGGCCTAGAAGCCATAATCCTAATCATTACTCCATATGTGAGTTGGGTTTGGAATCTGGGTTCAGAGTTTGAGATTAAATTCTAGGCTGCTCATGTGTAAATGGTGAAATTAGAGCAGCTTAGTAATAACAGGAACATTTTAGTTTTCATTTCACTTACTGACAGAAAAATAAGGATCTAGGGAAAAAGCGTGGAATGAAAATGTCAAAGAACTTTTGGTCTAATAGCATCTTACATTTGTACATAATGTTTTGTATTTTTCAAACTGTTTTCATGAGTACTATCTCGTTTATTTTTCAAAACGCCTTGGCAAGACAAGAATCGTTATCCCCATTTTACACAAATGAGGAAATTGAAGCTTGGGGACATTAAGTGATCTCTAAGGCCAAATAGTTTATAAAATAGAGATTCTGGTCTTATGACTTTTCCTATTAAGGATTATTAGAGAGAACACTGTGAAGATTAAAATAATCTCAGTTGAAACAGTTAATTACAGATAGTTTTCTTACTGAAATCACTTTCAAGTGGCTGCTGTACCATGTTTACTTCATTAAGTGAAATTATAATCAGCCAAAATAATTAAAAACTACAGTATATAAGAGGGAAGCTCATAGAATTTAGACATGATTTAATCCAATTTATTAATCATAGAAAACATCTGGACATTGGGGCTCATTATTTTATTTCTTCTTTGGACAGATATTATTAAATTGACTTTGAACAATTATTTCTCAGTATAGTTTGTTCTCAAGTCAACATTTAAGAAACACTATTCAATAGTGAGCTTTGGCTTTTAAGTATAAAGAGGGAGTAAGGGGGAGGCAAAAAGCCTGACTCATTTTCCAGAATTATACATGTTGAAGAGAGCAGCACAATTGAGTGTGCTGTTCCTAGTATTTACAGTGAATCCTGAAGAAAAGGATTCATGGAGTTGCATACTCTGGCCATGATGATTACTCTCATTTTTTTCTCTTTTTCTTTTTTCTTTTTTTTTTTTTAATTTAATTTAATTTTTAAAAATGTTTATTATGGTGACATTGGTTAACAAAATCCAGTAAGTTTCAGGTGTACAATTTAACAGAGCCTGGAGATTGGTTCATTTTGTTCTTGATTTCGGCCAAGGTTATACTTTTGTAAGCCCATAAACTATCAATAAGATGTACAGAACAATATTAAGAGATTAAAAATTGGCATTTGTTTTCTTGAAAGCTCTAGAAAGTAGGACAAGGTTAGGATAGATTGCAAAATTGAAGATGACAAGGTGGTGAAGTTAATATTGTGTTTTTCTCTGTCAACATGAAGTTGAATTAACTCCCTAGAATCATAAATTTAAAGAATGTTTCAGTGGCATGGATCTTAGAGAGCTGATGAAGATAATTAATTAATTAACTAATTAAGATTCCTTGCTTTTTGTGGAGCTAAGGCTATCGTGAAAAATAGAGATATCACCCTTATCCACAAGAAGTTTACAACTTAATGGGAAAGATACACAATTAAACAAGGAAGTACCTGTTTAGCATACCCAATCCCCAGTTATCCTACTTTCTCTTTATCCCATCCAGTGACTGGACAACTTTCAATGTATAATGTTGTGGTATAAAACCTAAAATTAAGGCTCAATATAATATGTGCATTGACATCAGGGGAAAACTGGGAGGGCCTTGAATTGCCCAAATGTAAGTTCTCCTACCCACTCTGCTCTCAAGGATGAGATCCTCTAGGCAAACAACTTTCCCGATCATGAGGACCAGACACAGAGCCTGTTCATCCCTGCATCGTGGACTTTAGTTTCTGGCCAGCGCACAAAAGTATTCAAACAAATTGTATCTTTCCTAGGAACCAGGGGGTCATCTCACCCTCTATTACTACAAAGCCTGCCTCCCGTAGCCTCTGGGTGTTCACTCTGTTTCAGGATACAACCCATATGTGGCCCTGTATGGCACCATGTCTTTTTCTCATGGGCTGTGAATATATGTGACTAATAAACTGCTGTCAGTCGTATCTGTCCACAGTTGAGTTTGTGTGTTTGGCTGAAACGTTGGGGTAAGAATGCCTTCCTCACCAATGGAGTTTAGAGGAGGTGATCGAAACAAAAGTACTTTAGACATTGAGTTAAAATTCAGTTTTTAATTATATCTACTTATTGCAGGGAGTTAAGAAATGAATGGGAGTTTAGAAATGGTTGACATGAGTATAGACCATGCTTTGAAGTCATTGAAGACCAGATACAGAATGATGAATACTTAATGATGAATACTTTCATGAACTCAGACATGGCTCAAAGATAATAAAACTTTTTATGTCAATTCATTTTATTAATCTGAGCTATAAAACGATAGAAGAATTTGAAGATGTTAAAGAGGCAGAGATTGAAATTTCATATTATTTGGTTCAAATGTTTGACTTACTTGGGAAGTTAAATTTTTCATCTGTCAGTTTTCCATCCTGACCTTGATTTAACCAGTCTCGCAGAAAATTATTCATCTTTGTGTGAGAAATCTATGAAGAATGGTTGACACACACTTATTATGCATGTCAGTATAAAAATGAGGTGGCTTATGCATGTAGCAATACTACCACTTGTTTTCCTGAAGCAATAATTCCATGACTAAGGAAAGAGTCATTACTTATCATCTCATCTTAATTAACTTATATTTTTATTTCAGTTAAAAGCAAACAAATCACAATCTGGCACCCCTGAAGATGGATGTTACTTAAATCTGATGCTTGCCATTCTTGTTTGGACATGTGCCAGGCCATCCATGACGATGGTCATCTGAAATTAACCAGGACAAATTTATTTAACTAGGCAAAGAGAGATTGGAATAAAAATATGTAAGAAAAAGTAACCAAAGCCACATTGTGTTACTGAACAGAGTTGGAAATGATGAATCATACATTTTAATCCTATTATTATCCTAGTACAGTAAGTGGTAACAAAGCTTATTATTGAAAGATACCAGATGACTTCTTGATCTCCAGCATGTTTTCCTCTTTGAGTCCATCCAGCATGAAATTCTGCAGGTTTCTATCCTTTTCTCATATCTTTAATTTTGGAGATATTAGATTACTACTTTATTAAGATGGCAGATGGAGAGAGAAGAAAGAAGAGTATAATCTTAAATGAAAAAACAGGATGATGGTGAGGGCAAGGAGACTCTAAGGTCAAATTTTACTTACTTTAACAGTTTGGAGACACCCTAGGCAAGAGAATGGAAAGGGAAGATGAGAGGCATTTTGAAATTCGAAAGGTTATAGCCACCACTGACTGAAACTCTGCTGAGGAGCAGGCAGTGTATTAGATCTGTATATATACTAGTGCAGTAGGGGTCTTAAACTTGGATGCACATTGCTATCACCTGGGGGAACTCAACAAAGAATACTGATACCTGGATCCTCTCCCAGAGATTCCAATTTTATTGGTTTCGGGTGATGCTTGAACATCTGGATTTTTAAAAGCTTTCCAGGTAATGCTAATGTGCAGTAAAGTTTGAGAGCTACTCAATTGAATTCTTCCCATGACCTTAGAAGGTAGGTATAAATAGTCCGAATTTTAATAGTGGCACAAGTAAGATTCAGAAATTAAATAAATTATCCTAAGTCATGCAGCCAATAAGTGTCAAAGCAAGGACTGGAATGCTGCTCTGCCTGACTTTGGGGCCTGTGCTTTTCCACTAGCTAATTTGCTACTCTGATGCATTATATTGGGGGCGAGGCAGAGAGAGGAAGGAGACCCTGCCCTGGGTAAATGAGAGTTGATGATATAGCTTTGTTATTCATCTTTTATATTAGAAATGAAATATACATATGAAAACTGGGACTGCAGCAGCTAAAAAAATTCTGCTAACATTTTACAGCCTCATATTCTTAAGTTAAACTGATTTTCTATATTTAGAGACATTGGAGCTGAGGCTGCTTCTCTAAGCTCCTTGACTGAAAGAAAAGAAGGTTATATTAGAATTATGCTTCAAAGATTGAAATCGGTTCTCTTCTGTTTTATGAATGAATTGCAGTGAATGTATTTGGCATTTTATGGTTTTTCTTACCATTTCCATTATCTTTTTTCGAGCTCACTTTTCAAGCGACAGAGTGATTTATTGACTGTCTTTAAAAGTTCCATTTCACTGTATAATTGGTGAATTTAAAAATCTGCCACTTGACCTAACACTGACTCATGTATTCAAAAGCTTCATTTGATTAAAAAGAACTCATGGAAGTAGAGGCCAATAGATGTTCAATTACAAGAAAATTGAAAAAATTCCAAGATTTGTTTTTTTAAA
>NW_006434373.1:8578354-8587051 GCF_000325575.1 Pteropus alecto
GCAAAACAAAACATTTTCTTTTAGAGTGACCAGAGGCTGACTTTGCTTTCTATTTGTAAATTCCATGTTTTTTGTCACATTTGTTTGTCTGCCATTGACTTCAGTCATCTTTACCTAATGAAACCAAAATGCATTAGTACATTTCAAGAAATTGTATCAATAAACATATTCTCTACCGTTATTGCCAAAATCCATAGCAGGTTACAAACAAGGAGACCTGTATGTCTAAAACATGCGTATGTTGGCAGGGGAAGCCCTAAAGCAAATTTAAACTTCTATATTCTTTTAGAAGTGTTTTAATTATGAAAGGTCTGATAATTCCTTATAAAAGCAAAAGACTGAAAATAACCCAAATGATCCTCAGTGGAAGACCAGTTGAAAAATTATGAAAAATCCATACTATGAAGCTTGCTTTGTGTTATATTTTTTAGGTGTGATAATGGTGCTTATGCAAGATAATGTCCATATTGTTAGTAATGAATATTGAAATATTTAATGTTGAATGATATCACATCTATGATTTTCTTTAAAATTCCATAGCTTCAAAAAACACAACATCCCATTTCAAAAAACAACAAAACAAAACGAACAAGAAAACCTCAAGAGAAGTAAATTAAATATGACAAAAATCTTGATAAATTCTCAACTGTGAGTGGTAGGTATATGAGCATTTACTGTGCTGTTTTCTACTTTTCATATGTTTGAAAATATTTAACATAGAAATATTTAAACATTCACTGGTAGAATCCAAGAACTGCCAACTTGACTTTTGCTACTTGCTGAGGGATATATAACCAAGCATTTACATTCTTCATCTGTGTTTCTGTAACCTTATATAACAAAAAGGATTGTTATAGACATGGAAATAGGCCACTTATTATAGAACCTAGGTTTGACCAACTAGACACGTGCATGGAAATATCTCATAGATTGGGATAAGTAGCTATGACCCAATCAAAAAGTTGGGTTACAAATCTCATAAATGGAGAATGTTCTAGTTCTTGGGGACTATTACGTATAGCCTTCCCTGTTTTAAGTAGCCAAGTCACTATTTAACTGACATTACTCAGTTTAGACTGGCTGGGGTTCTAGCAAAACAAGGTCTTGCTATTTTAATACTATTAATAAGATTGGAAAGGAGCCTTTCACATTTCTGAAAACTGCCAGAAAGTGCTTTTTCTAGGTGTGGCCTTAGGTAAAATTTGAAAGAAGTTACTTTAGTTTGTCTCTAGAATTTTGCTTTCATTTCCAAAGTAGGTCTTACAGAACACTTTTCACACTTAGTTCTCGTATTTATTTTCTTATTCCACCTCTTCCTATGCAGGGTTCAGTGTGCATCTGAGTCTACCTCTTTTGTCAGTGCTATGCAACAGCCACTCAGGACTTTGTTCTACTTTTCCCATTTCACTCTTCCTGCTAACCTTTATTTTATATATTTCTAATTTTAATCGAGACCAAGATATAAAATAAGTTGGGGGAATTGAATTTGAGTCCAAAGTGAAACTGGGGACACTAGAAGGAGTTAAAGTGTCCCAAGCAGGCAATACCCCTGACTCCCAAAAGAAATAAACACAAATCCTTTCTGAGGAAAATACGGCCTCTGGTTTCCCCACAGATTAAGATCAACCAAATATAAACTCATAATAAAGAATCATCAAACATACAAGGAAATAAATCATCATGAATTAAATTCAGCAGAAACAACAAAAATTGGATTAGGACTCTAACATTTCAGATATCGACATCATCAGATACAGAATATAATATGCCAATTTATAAAATATTTAACAAAATGAAGAGTTACGTTTACCTAGTTGGATTAATCTCACAAATGCAAATACAATGTAAAATGGTATAGAAATTCTATGGAAAATAGTTTGGCTATTTCTTATAAAACTAAACATGTGCTTACAATACAACCCAACATTGCACTCTTGGGCTTTCATTTCCAAAGAAATTAAAAGTTCCGTTCACACATAAACATGTATGTGAATGTGTGTGGGAACAAGATATATGGGAACTCTGTACCTTCCACTCAGTTTTGCTGTGAACCTAAAACTGCCCTAAAAAACAAGGCAGTAATATACTATTGTTAATTTCCTAATTGAATTGTGGCTATAAAGAAAATATCCTTATTTATAGAAAATGTATCCTAAGGTATACAGTGGTGATAAGGCATCAAGACAGCAACTCACTCTCAAATACTTTAGGGGAAAAAAATTGTACTTGGAATTTTTCTTTAAGTGTGAGATTGTTGCAAATTCTTTTTTTTTTTTTTTTTTTAATGAAGCCAATCATTATCAGTGTTCTTGATGGGAAGTTATAGTGTTTGGTTTTTTTAGTCTGCTATTCTTGTTTCCCCAAGTTAGAGGTGTGTAGACTCCTAGTCATTTTGAAAATCTGTGAGTCCCCACGGGAGCAATTACTCTCAATCTGGTATTCACTTCAGGCAGCCACATTTTCTTTAGGGCTGACTCAGGTCGCTGACCCAGTGAGCAAGAGTCTCCCCCAGGAGATAAGTTATAAAAGGCCATCTGCCCAGATGCACCTTTTTTTGTTTTCTTTTCATAAAGGTTTCCATTTCTGTGTTCTAAAATATAGGGATGTCAGATACAGGCATGAAAGCATTTCGGGCCATTCCCAGCCAAGTAAAAGAATGGAGAGTCTCACACCTCTCCATCATGTCAGTCAGCTTCTTTATCTGCCTTCACAACACAAATTTGGCAATTCCCTACCACACCCACTTCCAATAAGGCTTCCCTGTCTGTGTGACTTCTTCCTTTCACCAGCTCAGCTCAGACAGTCCCACCCTTTACGCAGCCAGACCCCTATGCTTGCCACTGATCATCTCTATTTTTTTCCTCTCAATGGGTTTCTTTTCTTAATCAAGACTTGCTTGTAAATATAAATTAAATTTAATATAAGCTGAATGAATATAAGCTGGATTTAAATCTAGAAATGTTTCTAGTATGGGATTGAGAGGCTTTCTACCTGGTGGCAGAGCCTGCAGGAGAAAGGTAAGGAAATACTAGGTTGGCTTCAGGGCCCTAGTTGTTTTAAGCATAACCACTGGTAGGAGTATTAGTTATTCCTATCATCTATCAGGCCTTCAGGAAAGAGTTGTTTACCCTCTTGGTTAAAACTTAGGCACATTTTGATTAGTTAAGAGATGGAACTGATATTTTGTCAAATATTTGGGCAAAACCAGCTCTTGAACTGTGCCTGAGGGCAAAGACAGGGGTGGAACAGAAGGGAAAGTTGGTCATAGGGGTAAACTGACTCTTATCTTTGTTATGTTATTTTTTTTTTTTAATTTCTACAATATGTATGCATTACTTTTCTAGCCCAGAAAATAAAAATAAAAATATACAGTGACTGTATAGCTTTATGTCCCAGTAATGAGTAGAATACTGAGAGTTTCAGGTCATATGGGCCCATAGGGAAGCTATTTTAGAAAGGCATCTGGTACTCTTCTTGTTCTAATTCTTCATCTTCTCTAGGTATACTAGCTATACAAGCATTTTTGTTCTTGAAAACAAAACTTGTTCCATTATAATAATGGTGCCCACTAATGTCAGTCTTGAGGGCACAATTGACTGTGCAAAAGTAAATTCACTTTAGATTTAATGGTAACTTTAATGAAAAATTGTTATTGACTAGAGATATTAGTAGTGTATTAATAATGTGGTAAAAAACTACCAAAATTTCTTTAAAAACCATGTTGTATTTGTTTCTAAGTATATAAGTGAGTCACTATTTTGAATTAATTTTGTAGCAGTTTTACTTCATAGTTTTTTCTCTTCTTTTTAAAGGTTAGTCAAAAGTTAATTGTGTCATTCAATAGGAACATTAATAATGCATAAGAAGGAAAGGCATTTTTCAATCCTAAAGACAGTTTAGATTTAACTTTTGAGTTGACAGGAGACTTACTATTAACTTTTTAGGGTTTTTTTTTTTTTTGAGTTTTTGTATTGAAATCTTAGTCATTGTTTAAATGTATCATTTATAGTAATTCTTTCAAGCACTCACTCATTATTTACTCATCAAACTATTTTGGTCTCTGCTATTTACAATACGTCCTTGGTAAATAAGAATTGGTGCTTGTCTTCAGAGAGGTTGCAGTCTAGCAGAGAAGGTAAGATGAGGAATACTATAAAAACTAGCAAGTGATGAGTCCAGCAACAGTTGAGATAAATTAAGTGGTGGTAGTATAGTGAGTGTGCTCAGGAAAGAGATGGTAAGGTCATTCTTAGGCAAAGAAAGATCATGGTCAAGGAAGGAAGGCAAGTACCCAAGGCATCAGTGAGAACAGTGATTAGAGGCTATGGTTATATAGAAAAACTGCTATTGGCCTCTAACCACTGTGGTTTATATAAAGTGAATGATAGGGTTATGGGTTTTATAGTTCCTGTTCCATAATAACCTCAAACTCATTACAAGTATCACATAGAATGCTATGTGATACAGTAGACATATACTAATAAGGCAGCCATTTTGCTTAGTTGGGGAGTGGGCTTCATCTGTCTCAGTTATTGATACAGCAGGGTCTTTTTTGAACTCACACCCATGATGGTCAGTTTTACATGTTGCTTGGCTAGGCTATCATCCCAGTTATTCAATCAAAGATTAATTAGGTGTTGCTGTGAAGGTATTTTATAGATGTAACGTCCATAGTCAGTCCACTCTATGTAAGAGACATTATCTTAAATCATCAGGTGGGCCTGGTTCAATCAGTTGAGAGCCCTTAAAAGCAGAACTAAGGCTTTCGTAAGAGAAGAAATTCTGCTTGGAGAATCTTCTAAGAAGAGAAGTTCTGACTGGAGCCTCAGTCTCTGCCCTTTCTGACAGCCTGCCCCATGGATTTTGGACTTACCCACCCAGCTCCTGCAAGCATAGAAACCAATTTCTTTCAGTAAACCTCCTTGTATTTATTTCCTAGTGGTTCTGCCTCTCCGGTTGAACTCTGACAAATAAAATACTCAGCACAAAGATTCTTATATTCCTTTTTGTAACTGGTTTTCTTTATTGAAAATTTCCCTTTCCTAGTGGTCTGATAAGTGTCAAAATTTCTTTTTCTTTTCTTTTTCCAGGATTTATTAGTTATTTTATACTCATAAACTCATGACTTGATTTCTAACAAGTTCATTTTACTCTGTTCCTTTATTCTTTATTCCCTAGTAATTGTTGGCTCTAATATGTTCTTTCTCTCTCTCTTTCATATCTATCAGTTTCTGCTTTACCTCTGGAAAGTAAGTGCCACAGGGTCAAGAGTCTTTAACTGGTTCATTGATGTTTATCTGGCACATAGGATATAATCATTTGATGTTTATTGAATGAATAAATTATATTTCTTTGCAAATATCCCTCCTTGCATCTACACATTGCTCATACAGTAATTACATCATTACATAAAACATTTATCTCTATCTCCCTGTGAGTTTGTTGGTGGGAGGCAGCTATTTTGGGTAAATGTATCTGCTTTGAAGATGCAAACTTTCCATTGGGTGTGTAATCTCAAGATCTAGTCATGGGTGGGGGTCAAGAATAAGGTAGCTAGATACTGCCTGTAGATCTGGACTATTACCTCCAATATAGCTTTACCAATAACACAGATAGTTTACTCTCTAGTCATCAAATACCTATACTTTCTGTCAATTAGTTCCAAACTCAAAGACAGTTCAAGAGGTATAGTAATAATATCCCCCAAACCCTGCAGCATGCTCTTATGGAACAAACCTAATTTTGGTCTTTTCTGGAAATAAAATGCATTTTGGGAGAAGAAACTAATCCTCTCTCTACTTGAAAATTTTTGTTCTAGTGGAACCTGTCAATCATAGAATTCAGCCTTTCTGTTTCCAAAGATGGGTGTGGTCTTTCCAGGGAACTTCTTTTTGAATCGAGACTAAGGAAGGTGTCGTTGCTGCTCTTCTCTGATATCATTCTGATATATTTAATATTTTACTCCAGTTTTATAAAAGTTTTCATAGTAATATGGCCATCTTTCTGCAAAATTAGTTATATATTTTGGAAAGGCCTCTGGAGGAGATCGTAGAAGGAGTTGACTAAGCACACCACCAGCCCTGTGTTGACACCAACTGAAATGAGAAATGATTGGTTCAAAAAGGTCCCAGTGCAATGCATTTCTTATAGAATTCCTTTAATAATGCCGAAGATATAAGAGTAAGGAAAGAAATTGTGGGTTAAAGTAGGACTGGGCTTCCTAACTAAATTTAACTTTCTGAATGGTTCAGGTAGTAGGATGTCATTCAGCTTGGGTAGTTGAAAAAGAATTTGCACAATAGAATTATTTGAATAATAGCAGCCACTGCTTTCTGTGTTCCAAACACACTGGCTTTCTTGGTAAATAATCCTTGGTTACTGTCCTTAGAAGCCTCCCTGGAATTTCCCAACCTGGTGCTCCATTGGGTATCCCCTGATTGTCTCTCCTCTTGGTTCATGAACTGGCATGAATCTGGCACCCACTTAAAGGTTCTTTAATATCAACTTCTCCAAGGCATAGACCCTGCCAGGAACAATAATATCCAAATTCTTTTACCAGACATAATATTAGTCTCTTTCAGAGTTTAAATCTTTCAAATTGTTCTCTTATAATAAAATAGGAAAGTGTTTTCATTTGCGAGAACATAAAGATTTATGATCTTTTGAAATATTGGGCTCGTCTTATTTTCATTCAAAACAATATTTATTACTTTTGGTCATTAGAACATAATGTTCATCTTTAAGAAAGTCAATACTTTTATATGCCTGTGAACATGAAGTGCTGTTAGATTCTAAAATTGATTCAAGTAGACAATAGAGTGACTAAGCAATGAGATTTTGCGTCTTATTTGAAAATCTCCCACTTGTAGAAATGTGTGATTTCTGAGCCAAAGCTGAAAAGGTTTGTTAATTGCTTTGGCAATCAGATAATTATAGCGAAGGATACCTTAGTTAGAAATTAGCAGAGAGATATTTAAAGTCAAATGTAGGACAAAAGGAAAGGAAACAAAATAAAATGTTAAAACCCTTTGGATATATGTAACAAAATCCATTTTGTTAAGAAAAAGTAGCATAAAAGTAATCCTTTCTCCCCCTAGCCTGGTCTTTACTACCCCTCTGTTATTTTGACACTGGTATATCTTTTACCAAATACGTAGTCAAGGCAAAATCATTCCTCATTCATTGCATGTCTGTTGTATGGTAGGCCCTGTGTCAGATGTTTTGCTGAATACAAACATGAGTAAAACAGTTTCTTTTGATGGGAAGCTTATGATCTGAGGGAGAGAGACATGTTCAAGATGTGTGAGACAGACTTCATAAGCTTCCAGCTTGAGGAAAGGGCCAGCGATGGTATCTCACACTGTTGAGGAGTTTGGGCCTGTTGGGGCTGCTGGAAGTGGACCAGGAGAAAAGCCAAAGTTGGCTGAAAATGGCTGCAGTCAGAGGGTGAGAACAGATCTCAGTAAGGGAGGTATGCACATGTTTAATGTAATACACGATGCTAAAAAGTTTTCCAAAATGGTTTCAATAATTTACAGTAAGGGAGGTTAAATGAGGCTCAGAGAGGGTGAATGCTGGAATATGATGGGATATGAGCAACACATAAGGAAGAAGGCAGGAATCTATACCCAGGGCCCTGATTAGGATTCAAGTACAAAGGATTTTTATCTTTTATTTGCTTAATTTTTTTACTTTACAATTGAAATATTACAGACATGGAAAAGAATACACAAATCATAAAATATGCTTCAGTGAGTAATCACACTCATATAACCATGAGCAATATCAGACAATAGAACATTACTAGCACTTCAGAAGCACCCCCTATACCACCACCCTGCCACCCCTCTCAATCATTACCAACTTCCTCCTGCCTACTATTCTCATATTTGCCTGGTTTTGAAATGTATATAAGTGGAAACATATAGTATGCATTCTTTTATGTCTGGCTTCTTTTATTCAACATTATGATTTTAGTATCTATCCTGTTGTATTTAGCAGGATTTCGTTCTTTTTCATTGATGCAAAATTTTCCATCATATAAATTTACAGGGATTTATCTATACTTTCTACTGTTGGTAGACAATTGGATTATTTTCATTTTGAGGACTAATACAAATGATGCTACAATAAACATTTTGTACATTCCTATTAGTATATCTGCATGTATTCCTGTTGGATATACATCTAGGTGGGCCATTGCTGAATCATAAGGGTATGCATATGACAATTTCAGCAGTAGACTTTGTCAAAGTTTTCCAAAGAGCTCGTAACAAGTTACACTCCTCTCACCAGTTGTGTATGTTGAGTCTTATTTTTCCACAACCTTGAAAACACTTGGAATTGTCAGATCATTTATTTTTAATCCAGTGGGTGTGCTATGTCATTATGGCTTTAATTTGCATTTCCATAATTCTTAATGAGGTTGATCATCTTTTTCTATGTTTATTGACAGTTAGGATACTCTCTTTGATGAAATGCCTGGTCAAGTTTCTTTGATTTTTCCACTGGATTTTTTTTCCTTATTAATTTGAAGAAGTTCTTTATAGATTCTGGACATAAAAACTTTATTAGTATTGCATTCCGTATATCTTTTCCATGTTCTTTGCATTTGTGCTGTGTTAATAAAGTCTTTTGATAAACATTTTCTTTATTTTAATGAAGTCCAATTTATTAATCTTTTCCATTTTGGCTAAC
>NW_006434373.1:8587089-8591053 GCF_000325575.1 Pteropus alecto
AGGATTTTGAAGTGTTATCATTTTGCTTTTCACATTTAGATCTAAATTCATCTAGAATTTATATTTATATGTGGTTTAAGGTTGCAAACAAGTTTCATTTTTTTCCATAGATATCCAATTGACTTAAAATTATTTATTGACAAGATTATCTTTTCCAAAAGAAAAAAATAAGATTGTCTTTTCCCACTGTCCTACCATGCCACATTAGTTAAAAACCATGCGTCCATATATATATATATGAATGTGTTGCTGAATTCTAATTTGCTCCACTGATATATTTCTCTATCTTGATGTTAATACCACTCTGTTTTAATTACTGCAGCTTTATAGTACGTATTTTTATCTACTAGTGTAAATTCTCCTATTTTATTCTTATTCTTTAATATTGCCTAACTATTCTTGGTCCTTTGCATTTCTATAAAAGTATTAGAATTATATGATCAATGTAGGCCAAAAAAACAAACGAAGTAAAACAAAACCTGTCAGTGTTTAGGTTGAGATTGCATTAAATCTGTATATCAATTTAGGTAGAATTAACATATTTTTAAATTAAATTCATTGGGGGTGATATTGGTTAATAACAATATATAGGTTTCAAGAGTATAATTCAACAATTTGTCATACGTGTATTGCATTGTGTGTCCACCACCAGAAGTTAAATCTCCTTTTGTACCATACGTTTGACCCCCTTTACCCTAATACCTACCTCTCCCAGCCTTGCTTTCCCTCGGGTAACCACTAAACTGTTGTTCATGCCCATGAGTCTCTGTTCATTTGTTGCTTTTAGTTTTATACCCCACATATGAGTGAAATCATATGGTTCTCAACTTCCATCTGACTTACTTCTCTTAACATGACAATCCCAAGATCCATTTATGTTGTTGCAAATGGCAGTATTTCATCTTTTCTTATGGCTAAGTAATATTCCATTGTGTATATATATACCACATCTTCTTTATCCAGTCACCTATAGAAAGGCAATTCAGTTGTATCCATGTCTTGAGCACTGTGAATAATGCTGCAAAGAACATTGGGGCTCATATATCTTTATGGATATTGTCCTACAATTCACAACATGGCATATCTCTTCATTTGTTTTGGTCTTCTTTAATTCTCTCAAAAATGTTTTATAATTTTCTGGTTTGAAGTTTTGGACACATTTGGCTGGATTTATTCTTAAATATTAAATTTTTTGTTGTTGAAATCTAATATTTGTGCAGAAAAGTACATCTATCATAAGTGCATATAGTTTAATGAATTTTCACAAATCGCACACAAATGTGTAACCAGAATTCAGATCAAAAAATAGAATAGTGCCAGAACCTTACATGTCCACCTTTTTTCTCCCTCCCATCACTAGGCCCTCAGTAGGAAACACAATCTTGACTTTAAAACTGTAGATTAATTTCGTCCTTTGAAAAAACCTGATATAAATGGAATAGTACTGGCTGACTTCTTTTGTGTCTTGATTCTTTTGCTTAATATTATGTTTATGAGTCATCAATGTTATTGCAAGTAGTCGAAATGTGTTTATTCACATTGCTGAACAATATTCCACTGCATGAATATAAAAACGTTTTTCAATCATTCTCCTATTGATTAGTATCTGGGTAAATTTCCAATTTTTGGCCATCATGAATAGTGTGTCATCAATTATTATACATTTGGTCCTTTTATTATGTTGAATAATGCTTAGAATGGAATTTCTTGGTCATAGGGTATGCACATGTTTAATTGAATACATGATGCTAAAAAGTTTTCCAAAATGGTTTCAATAATTTATATTTCTATTAGCAGCCTATGAAAATTCCAGTTGCTCAACATCCTCATCAACCATTTTTCTTTGTTTTAGTCTGGTAGGGAGGTAATATAGTGATATTTAGTGATATTTCATTTTTTTTCAAATAATAGTTTTCTGACTAATAAATGTGAGCACATTTGGCCACTTACATAACCTCTTTTGTACAGCACCATTTAAGCCTTTTGCTTGCTGGTCCCCCTTTTAAAACTTGGGTTGTCTATTTTTTTTTTATTAATTTGTGTGTATTTTAAAAGGTATATTCTGGATATGAGTCCTTTGGTCCTTTGTTGGACATATGTATTGAAAATATTTTCTCTCACCATATGAGTTGCCTTTCACTCTGTTAATTGTGCTTTTCGATGAACAGAATTTCTCAATTTTCATACAGATTTTTTTATTTTCCCCTTTAAGTTAGCACTTTTAGTGCCCTATTCAAGAAATTTCTTACACTGAAGTCACGAAGGTCTTCTGATATTTTTGCTTAAAACTTTCATTGTTTTTACCTTTTATATTTAGATCTGCAATCCATGTGAAGATAGACGTCAAATTAACTTTTTTTTATGTGTATTCAGTTGACCCAGCACTACTTATCGAAAGGATTATCTTTTACCCTCTACATTGCAAGGTTACCTATGTCATAAAGTAGGTAGCTGCATATGTATGCTTCTATTTCTGGACTCTCTATTCTGTTCTGTAAGTCAGTTTGTCTATCGTTGCACCAATTCCACACTGTTTTACTTTTGTATCTTTATAATAGGTATTAATATGTGGTACTATAAGTTGTTCAGCTTTGTTCTTTAGAAGTGGCCTATCTATACTTGGTACTTTGTATTCCCATATACATTTTAGAAACAAAATGATCAAGTTCAATAAATAAAATACCACTGGCTTTTGATTGAAACTATTGTATTAGTTATCTATTTGCTGCTTAACAAAATACAAATTATTCCAAACTTAGTGGCCTAAAACAACATCTATTATCTCATAGTTTCTGTGGGTCAAAATTTTGGGCATGCCTTAGCTGGGTCCTTTGTTTCAGAGTCTCTCACAGGCTTCTGTGAAAGTATCAGCTGAGGTTGTAGTCATTTCAAGGTTGAACTGGGGAAGAATCTACTTCTAACCTTTCTCACGATTGTTGGCCATGTGGGCCTTTCCGATATGTCAGCTTGTTTCATCGAAGCACACAAGCTGAAAGGCGATAGAAAAAAATAACAGCAAGAATGATGTGATTGTCTTTTTTAACCTTAATGAAAGTGACATTCCATTGTTTTTCAATAGAATATATTTATTTTACTGTGGCAAAAACACATAAAATTTACCCCCTCAATCATTTTAAGGTACAGTTCAGTAGTATTAAATATATTCACATAGCTGTCTAACAGATCTTTAGAACTTTTTCATCTGAAACATTAAAAGGCTATACTTGTTAAACACTAATTCCTCAGATCTTGGTAACCACATTTTTAATTTCTATTTTTTTGATTTTGAGTAGACATTTCATATGAGTGGAATTATCCTTTTGTGATGCTTACATTGTTTGTACCATATTATCTTTATTAGACACAAGTCACTAGGCCTAGCCCACAATCAGAGGAAGGCTATCAAACAAGAGTGTAAATAGTAGGAGTTAGGAATCATTAGGATCATTGTTGTTGAGTTGTTGCATTTTTTATATATTCTGACTTCTAGACCCTCTTTTGATATAATTTGCAAATATTTTACCCCATTATGTACAATGTCTTTTCACTTTCTTTTTAATCTTCTTTTACGCACAAAAGTTTTTAATTTTGATAGAGTCCAACTTATCTATTTTTCTTTTAATGTTTGTGCTTTGATGTCATATGTAAGAATCCACTGCAAATCCAAGGTCATGAAAATTCACCATTATGTTTTCTTCTCACCCTGAGTATGGTCATTTGATCTAATTTGGTATATATCTTTTGTTATTTCCTACATCTATCTATGTATCCTAAAGAATTTAGCATTCACCAAATTAACCTAATAAGAATTTATTCAAAATTAAAAATGGTAATATTTAATTAAAACCATCTTCTTTATAGTTTTAGCTCATATGTTTAGGTCATTAATCCATGTTGAACTCATTTTTTTTATATGGTGGGAGTAGGGGCTATCTAGGTGTCCTGGCACCATCTGTTGAACCAT